>NW_017963638.1:637875-1008218 GCF_001661415.1 Suhomyces tanzawaensis NRRL Y-17324
GGTACAGTTTTAAAATTAAACTTAGTATGAAAAGATCCGGCCCCTATTACGAAAATTGAGTTTCCCGTATTACGAAAAGTTCCGGGCCGAGGGTTCGAATGTTTTCTAAAAACACTGTATTACTCAGACTGCCTAGTGCACAAAAATTGAGAAGTAATCTGAAAACTGCCAGGCGCAAATCGTCTATATTAATTTTGGTTTCCAATTCCGTTAACGCACGTGACAACAACAAGATACCATGGGATCAGGTCCCAAGTAAAGGTATCACAGTTTCAGTCGAGGGATGTTCAGAATACCGAAGAGCAGTGTACCCAATTTTATTAGCCACAGTACACTTCTTCAATCGCTCAGATCATCACGATGCGTACCCAAGACTTTGACTTTTACTCGGGGCCAAAGCACAGTCATACCTAAAAGTAAGCCTAAAAAGACAGCATCGCTTATCATTAACACAGCCTGCTTGATTTTAGTTGGTGTATCTGCTTATGCTTACGGAAAGCGCAAGGTAACTCAGCCCGCATCTTCATTATCTTCAACAACTCCACTCAGTTCCTTAAGTCCTCCTGCTTACTGCAATGACGATGAACTCATCCAGGCTATCCAAGAAATAACTAGTGTCATCGGCAAAGCAAAGGTAGTCAATACGAAGGTTGAATTGGATTTTCATACCAGGAATGATTTTACACCCCATGAACCTTTGGAGCATGAAAGACCAAAGTTTATTCTATATCCTACATCGACAGAAGAGGTATCGGAGATTCTAAAGGTATTGTATAAGTACAATGTTCCAGTTGTCCCATTTAGTGGTGGAACCTCATTAGAGGGGCATTTTTACTCTACCAGACAAGGTGTAATATTGAATACTTCCAAGATGAATAGAATTATCGAAATTAACCATGATGATATGGATGCTAAAGTGGAGGCAGGTGTCAATTGGCAGGATTTGAATGAGGTATTGAAACCTTCGGGGTTAATGTTGGGAACCGACTGTGGCCCAAATGGATTGATTTCTGGAATGATTAATACAAATGCTTCTGGAATCAATGCTTCAAGATATGGAGCTATGATCACTAATGTTATATCTGTGACTGTTGTTCTAGCAGATGGCACCATTGTGAAAACGAAAAGAAGACCACGAAAGTCAAGCGCTGGCTATAACTTAACAGGACTATTTGTTGGCAGTGAAGGAACATTGGGTATAGTCACAGAAGCTACAGTCAAATTACACCCATTGCCGAAAGTGGAAAGGGTTGTTGTATGTCAGTTTCCAGAGATGATCGATTCCACTAACACTGTTGCGCAAATTTTCCGTTCAGGCATCCAGCCTAATGCTGTCGAGTTAATGGATTCGGATATGATGCTGTGTTTGAACTATAGTGGGTTTTTATCCAGAAGATGGTTAGAGTGTCCAACTATCTTTTTCAAGTTAGGTGCTGTGAGTGAGAATATTGTTGATGAATATATTCAACAAGTTAATCGTATTGCCAAGAAGAACAACTGTCTGAATTTTATTTTTGCCACCACCGAAGAAGAAGGGGAGGAATTATTTTCTGCCAGAAAAAATGCCTTCTATGCTATGATTCAGTACGGAAAGAACGAAATTGATGAGGATGTAAGAATTTGGGTAACTGATATTGCGGTTCCCCTCTCCAAACTACCCTCAGTGTTGGGACAAGTCCATAAACTCATCAAATCATCTGGATTTCATTCGGTAATATTGGCTCATGCTGCTGACGGAAATTTCCATGCTGATTTGTATTACAAGATTGAGGACAAAGCAAAATGTGAAGAGGTCGTAAAACAGATGGTCAAGTTGGGCCTTGACAATGAAGGAACGTGTACTGGAGAACATGGGGTAGGTAATGCTAAGAGGAAATTCTTAATGGAAGAATTAGGAGAGGATGCTATAGATTTGATGAGAAAATTAAAAATCTCATTGGACCCGAAACGAATTTTGAACCCCGACAAAATCTTCAAAATTGACCCAGATGACCAAGGGGAGTATTGATATGTTATTAAGCATTAAGTTCACTAGCAAAAACTCACGAATAGAAACTAGCGCATTAAAACTTTTAGTTCAAAGAGATACAGTTACATACTAATACACATAAAATGAGCGAAATTCTGCATCGGTATGAACATAAGTTTTGTGTTGGAGTATGCTGCGAAGAAGTAGATTCGAGCAACGACGGAAAAGTTATTATAACGAAGTTCATATTCTTCAACGTAGCCGAATTATTTTTCGATCCAAGTAGTTGTAGCTTTGTCGAAAAGCTCAGTTGCATTTGAAATGGTTTCGTTTAAAAATCTCGTTTCCGAGAGTAACTTTAGGAAACCCAAATATTGGGACGATATTTTCTCATCTGAAACGTTGGTTATTTATACATCTGATCCATTCTGTGAACAATTGTCATATCGGCAACCTTTTGATTCTGTAGATAAAATAAATCTTTCAACAATTGATTCAGTAGAACGTTTCTTCTTAAAATCAACTAAATTTGCATATCGTTTTGGCAAAGAAGTCTTTTTACTAAAAAATCCAATTTGCATTAGTGATCGAGGTAATGACCACGAAGAATAATAAATTGCTTGTAACTTCTTAGATGCACTTCTGGCCCTACCTTGCTACCGTGCCAGCAATGTCAGTCAGATGGATATTGCATTTCATAATTCAATAAATCTAAGTGATCCAAAACTTTGCAGTTGCTCTTCCAGATCGCCTTAAAACTTTGAACAAAAGTGAATATTGAATCATCATAGTAGATTTTTGTTTAGTGATCATACCAAATAATGTGTCAGTGAATGTCAAGATGACACCCCTAAATAGCCGAGAAGCTAAACTGCCTCTTCAACAGCTGTAAAGCATTTTCAATATTAATTGAAAGCTCTATTAGTAGCTCGAGGCCCATAAAAAGAATCCCAGCTCGAAAATCCCAATCATCTTGCCGGAATTGTTACACCATTTAAGAAGTTTTTAAGAAAAGTAATTTGCTGGTTATATTGGTTGGAACAGCATCAAGACACAGATTGTGAATTAGGAAGTACTTGAAAACCACTCGTTTTAACTTCTACCTGTATTTATCCTAATTCATATTGAGTATGTTCTCAGATTTTGATCGGTTGCTATTCCTTTGATGCTTAATGCCAAGCTTCGAATACTAATTTACTTCAAGCTAGATTCATACCCATGAGGAATGTCGCTCCATCCTGGAGGTGTATCAAGAATTCTTAGGCGCACAATAGTACGGAGATCTTGCCGAAAAAAGAATCCCGAAAGAAACGGCATAATATTATCAAGTACTGAAATGATACAACTTTGCAATACTAGCTTCTCGGCGTTGTGCCCAGCCGAGCATAAGCCACAATTCGAAACGTCACGCATATGTGTGTTGAGAATACGATAAATTGTTATGAGCACATCCTTTCAAACCGGCATGCATATCCTGTCAATCGCGTAATGCAGGATCATGCGAGTATTGCCTTGACAACCAGGTATGGCTGTTACAGATAACACCGGTTCGTGGCATTGGAGGCTTGGTAGAAATGCTATAGGTTCAAGTACAAGTAATGAAATCAATTGATATGTGCGTTTTGTAGCTGAGACCCAAGAAGGAATTCAGTTTTCTAGAGTGTATGGTTTTGATGAAGATAAGGACGGAGTAATCGTGAAACAGTCCATAAACTATGACGCTTATAGAGTTGACAGATCATTTTAAACTATTTTAAGCCCCCCCCAAAGCTTGTTATCTTCCCTCCGCTCGAGTCTCAATTAATTTATTCTAAGCATCAATCAAATCGGTTGCTAATGATTGGACGGAAAGAATTCTGGGGCCAAATTTAGTATTTTACACAAAGGGCCTACTGGATCACTGATAATAGAGATTTGATTGCTATTGTGAAAATAGTGGTCCTGATCATAATACACGGCCCAAACTTTAAACCCGGAAAAATAGATAAAATATACGCCGATGTGGGCTAACTAGCTTTAGAAGAATAGTTTTGAACCGTGACTTCGTAAATCATTTACCTGAGGGGGATATTATACCTATTCATGTGAACCACAAATGTCTTTGTGCTTTGATTGAGTTGGCCCTGAGACGGAACCTGCTTTCGGTTTGAAGAATTTCTGAGGTAATGAGAAAATGCGAAACTTTGAGACACCAGTGCCTGCGTGCATAATTTTCTAATTAACAAGCTACAGTATTAGTAGGCATCATTAGCCCAGTTAAGGATGGCCACGTCAATTTCTGAGCACACTATGAATGTACTCGACTAGCCCTCCAATAAACGTCACCTTTTCAATTGGAAACGTTTATCAGCAGAGAATTAATTAAACTGAAATAAACACAAATAACCTCAAGAAAATAGTAGATTAAACACCAATACTGATATCTCAGCAAAGGATCAAGTAGGCTTTCCCAATCAGGCTTTCCCAAATCAGAGTTACACAAGTCGCAACAGCTATAGTTTTGAGGATTATGTGACTTCAGAGTTCACGGAGTTGCGTCTTCACTATCAGTGTTGACTCTGTGATTAAACATCTACTTCAAAATTAGCATAATTTTGACTTTGTTGTATTTTAAGTGAATCATTTAACGAATTGTATTATTTATTAGCCTATAGTGGGTTCAAAATCATAATTTAATCTAATAAGCCAAATCAAAGTAAATGCAAAATTCTACATCAATAATGAAAACACCACAATAGACTAATTTCATGTATGTGCTGCAAAACATCACCCTTGCTGATTATGGAGCCGTATAAGTGCGAGGTGGATAGTGTGGACTTACTGTCAAAAGGATTTCAAAGCCACCAAGCAGCTACTTTATTGAGAATTTAACAGCCGTGGATTAACGAGAAGTCATTCTATCCATAAACCATGAAAGTGAGAGTTGATGAAATCGAAGCTTGCGAAGCAGCTAATACATACTAGCTTTTGGTTTTTTGATCGAATTACTGGGGTAAAATTAATTTGGATGTTAACTGCTTCCCAATATGGTTTCCGGTAAGGGTTTGTTGATTAGCGAAATGGGTTTGTCAAAAATAAAGTGGCTTAAAGGTATGCGCTTAGTTTATCTCAAGTTCAATTTTGCAACTGGTGTATGCGTTGCAGCCACTTTTAGAAAATGGTATCCCTATTCTTGTTTTACTATAAATTAGAAGACTTTCCAAGATATTATCATCAAAAGCAGCAAAAGCCATGAGTTCTAACAAGTTAGATGCTCTTGATAGCATCAGAAGTATTGGTAATGCTGGTTATTTGGATATTGAGGATCATGAAGTCAAATTAGATTCGGTTGCTTCTGCTAGAATTGGCCTAGAGAACGTTGGTCGAGAATTGACTGATCAACAGAAATTTTTGATTCTTAATAGGTTGGGTTTGGAAGGATTGTTGTCATTGGATGATTTGCCGCTCACTGCTTCTTTCATGATAGAGAAAACTCAGAAGTTATCTATTTCGGAAGCCTTGACTATTATTCAGGATTCTCACAAAAAGCTTGAGGCTGATGTGAATATTCCAGTAGAAGAGTACAACCTTTATGAGAATTTGCTTAACTCAACTCCGAACTCATTAAGCTATAGTAGTCAGTCTGGAATTGATGAAAAGCTTGAGAAGCTGAAGTTTGGTAATGTGGAAGTAAAAGAGGCACATTCGTTCTCTTCTGATAGTGAATCACAAGGAGTTTACAACCCTTACAAGCTTGTTGATTGGGAATTGCAGGTAAGACTAGAGGCAGCGTTGATTGCATACCATTCTCCTTATCAAGAAGTTAGATCAGTAACTGATCCATATGATGATCCGTCAGTACCAGTTGAGACAATAAGAGTGTATGTTTTAGGTCTCATTTGGACAGCTATTACTGCCTTTGTTAATGAATTTTTTGGTGATAGACTTCCAGGAATTTCGTTGTCAACTTCTGTTGTCCAGATGCTTCTCTATCCATGTGGCAAGGCTTGGGAATACATTATCCCAAATTGGAAAGTCAAGGTTTGGAAATACGAGGTTGCATTAAATCCAGGACCATGGACTTTTAAGGAACAAATATTAACAGGACTCATGTTTACTATGGGTGGTGGTGGGAATTACGTTTCCTCTAATATTACTGCCCAAAAATTGAATATCTTCTATCGCAATGACTGGGTCAATTTTGGCTATCAGGTATTGTTAGTTTTGAGTACAAACTGTATGGGACTTGGATTTGCTGGAGTCTTGAGAAGATTCGTTATTTATCCAACTGAAGCAGTTTGGCCAACCATCTTACCTGCGCTTGCATTGAACAGGGCACTATTAGACACAGAAAAGAAAGAGAGGATTAACGGATGGACAATTACTAGATACAAGTTTTTTATTCTTGTCACAACAGCTTCCTTTCTATACTTCTGGATCCCAAACTACTTGTTCCAAGCTTTATCCTACTTCAACTGGATGACTTGGATCAAGCCTGATAATTTTAACCTAGCGGTAATCACTGGTGCCCAATTGGGTTTGGGGCTAAATCCAATTTCATCATTTGACTGGAACGTGTTTGGGACTGGTGCATTGGTCAATCCAGTTTATACAACTTTGAACCTGTACCTCGGATCAATCGTGAGTTTTTTCATAATTGTTGGTATCTACTACAGTAACTACAAATGGACAGCCTATCTTCCTATCAATGCCAACCAATTATTTACGAATACAGGTGACTATTATCGCGTGAGAGAAGTGCTTGACGAGAGGAGTTTGTTTAATCAAGACAAATATGATGCCTATGGGCCACCATTCTATTCAGCTGGGAACTTGATGAATTACGGTGCTTTTTTTGCACTCTACCCGTTCGCTATTATTCACGAGATTGCTTTGACTTACAAGCCAGTATGGACTGCATTAAAGGGCCTCGTTAAGTCAATAAGACATTGGAAGGCTTCTACTTATGAAGACTTTACCGATCCTCACTCCACTATGATGAAAAAGTACAAAGAAGTTCCCGACTGGTGTTATTATATCCTTCTTCTAGTATCTCTTTTGTTTTCCATATTAAGTGTGAAGTTGTATCCAGCTAATACACCAGTATGGGGAATATTCTTTGCACTTGGTATCAACTTTGTCTTCTTGATTCCACTTACAACACTTCAGGCAACCACAGGTTTTAGCTTTGCACTTAATGTATTAGTGGAGTTAATTGTTGGCTATGCTCTTCCAGGAAATGGCTTGGCTTTGATGACAATAAAGGCATTGGGAACCGAATTGGATGCGCAAGCACTGGGATTTATCTCTGATCAGAAGTTGGGCCATTACAGTAAGCTACCACCAAGAGCAATGTTCAGAATTCAAGTCCTTGGAACAATTGTGGGATCATTTGTTAGCATGGCAGCCTTGATTTTCAAATTGGATCATTTTGAAGATTATTGTCAGCCACATCAAAAAGACAAGTTTTCCTGTCCTGGAACGAACACTTTCTTTGCAGCTTCTGTTATTTGGGGTGTTATTGGGCCAAAGAAGGTATTCAATGGATTGTATCCAATCTTACGTTGGTGCTTTTTGATTGGGTTTTTGTTGTCAATTCCTTGTGTTGTGATTAAGTTATACGGACCAAAGCGTTACGTCAAATTTTTCCAACCTAGTATTATAATCGGTGGAATGATAAGCTGGGCACCAGGTAACTTGTTCTACCTGACTGGAGGGGTTTATTTATCAATCGCTTCCATGTGGTATCTCAAAACAAGATTTGCATCGTTTTGGTCAAAGTACAACTATGTCTTCAGTAGTGCTATGGAAGCCGGGATTGCTTTTAGCAGTATCATCATTTTCTTTGCAGTTCAGTACCACCCAAAAAATGTGACTTGGTGGGGAAATACTGTTCCATTTGCCGGTATTGATGGAGGGAATGGGCAACAAGCACGACTCAATGCAAGCCTTCTACCAGATGGTTACTTTGGCCCTAGGGTAGGTAATTTCCCATAAATACATTTGAGAAGCAAGAGACACTTCGAATGTATATTGTTCTTAATTTTTTAACCAAGTAGTGCGTGCAATTAATATCTAATAAACTCTAGTTGAGTTAATATCAAGTACTTATCGCCGATAGTGTTTGACTAAGTTGCAAGAATCCGATACTAATCCCTAAATTGGGCCTATAAGGGAGTGCAAGATCAAGCTAAAACTTAAGTAAGGTATTAACAGATTCTCTCTGCCAAGTAACTCAATAAACCTCATTAAGTTTGGACCCTTAAAAGAACCCCTGCCTCCCCAGACGAGGATAAAAGAGTACTAGTATCATTCAGAATGTTCTAATTCATGTTCTTCCCTGACAACAGAATTCAAATACGACTAAAAAAGCCTTACGATAAGAGGCGATAAGCAACTGTGATTGGACAAGTGGATATGATATGCATTTAGACAAGAGGCTAATTTCTACAAGCCTAGTTTCAACTAGCCTCCTGACCCCATGGCTCTGTCAAAATACGGAAAATCCCCGAAAAAATATATTCTTGGCGGGGCTTGGAGGTGAGGCTTGAAGTGGGGATCATACAATTAAGGTTGAAGGCATAATCTCTCTAAACTTTACACTTCCGGTATGTAATACACTATGATAAATTGATGCCTCAATTTAGCGAGAAATGTGGATCGCATAGTACCGTTCGCTTTAGTCTCTTATTCTTTAACTTGTTAGTTGTTGATCGTTGCTGGACCAAGTTTCAAGCAAAATTAAATCTTGAGCAAAAATAGTTTGTTAGAGCAAATGCTATCTATTATCTTTGAGACGGGGGGCTTAAAAGATAGGTTACCCTATTTCCTTAGTTGACAGAGCTTTTCGAGTATCAAATTGGTGCCTGTGTAGTAGGGTAATTGTGCCAAAAAAATATTTTTTACGCATAGTTTTGCAGCCATGCTCAATTACACCCTGTGGTGAGATGAATGTCAAGCCATAGTTTATAGCCACAACTTCACTTGATGGCCATAATGTAGTAACTGATGTGAAAATTTTAGTATAAATGTTGACTGGAGTGACCAGAGGAATGCCATTGCAAACACCAGAAATCCAATTATGAGTGTGGAAAAGGATATCTTAGACGATACTAAAGTTCAAAACGTAACTAGTGTCGCAAGTCACTTAGATATTGCTGATCATGAAGTGAACTTGGCAGCTGTTGTTTCTCATAAGATCGCAATAGAGGATGTTGGCGTTGAGCTTACCTCTGATCAGAAATACTTGGTAATCAATAGATTAAATTTGACTGGTTTAACTTCGTTGGATGATTTACCTCTTACTGTGTCGTTCATCCTTGATAAGATTCAAAAGTTGACAGTTGAAGAATCTCTTAAAATATTGAGAAAAGCAGTTATTGAGTACGCAAATGATGTTAATATTCCTGTTGAGGAGTACAGCCTTTACGAAAAATTGGTTGAATCCAGTGACAACTACTCTTCCGAAGAAGAACACCTGGATACCAGAGAAAAGCTAAAGTCAAACTTTAGTACTAATATCCGTGATGTGAATGATATTGATAGCTCTTCCAACGATGGGGAGCCTATCCTGTATAACCCTTACAGAATTGTTGATTGGAATTTTCAGGTAAGATTAGAGGCAACTTTGATTGCATACCATTCTCCTTATCAAGAAGTTAGATCAGTAACTGATCCTTTTGATGATCCAACTATTAAAGTTGAGACATTAAGAGTGTATGTTCTAGGACTTATTTGGACATGCATCAGTGCATTTGTCAACCAGTTCTTTGATGACAGATTGCCCGGTATTACATTATCCACTTCAGTTGCGCAAATGTTACTTTACCCTTGTGGAAAAGCTTGGGAATTTGCCATTCCAAATTGGAAGTTAAAGCTCGGGAAGTATGAAATTGAATTAAATCCTGGTCCATGGACATATAAAGAGCAAATATTGTCGGGCCTTATGTTTACAGTCGGTGGTGGTAGCAGTTATGCAGCTTGGAATATCACAGCACAGAAATTAGATACATTCTATGGTAATGACTGGGTTACAACTGGGTATCAGGTGCTTTTACTTTTGAGTATTAATTTTATGGGAATTGGCTTTGCAGGTGTGTTGAGGAAATTTGTGGTTTACCCAACAAGATCAATTTGGCCTGGGCTATTGCCTACACTTGCGTTGAACAGAGCCCTTTTGGTGCCAGAGAAAAAGGAGAATATCAACGGTTGGACGATCTCGAGATACCGCTTTTTCTTTTTTGTCACTTCAGCATCTTTTCTCTACTTTTGGATTCCAGATTATCTCTTCCAGGCACTTTCATACTTTGGTGGTTGGATGACATGGATCAAACCGAATAACTTCAATCTTGCTGTAATTACTGGTCCATCCTCTGGATTGGGTTTCAGTCCTATTCCTTCGTTTGACTGGAATGTTGTGGGAACAAATGCATTGACGACACCATTTTACAGTACAATCAATCAGATTATTGGAACCTTCTTGAGTTTTTTCATAATTGTTGGAGTATACTACAGCAACCATAAATGGACAGGATACTTGCCAATCAACAGTAACAGATTATTTTCTAACACCGGATCCTCCTATAAGATATCAAAAATTCTAAATGAGGACAATTTGTTTGATCAGGAGAAATATGAGAAGTACGGTCCACCATTTTACACAGCAGCGAATATAGTACTGTACAGTGCTTTCTTTGCTCTCTACCCCTTTGCAATTATTCATGAGATTGCAATGACCTATGAGGCATTATGGGATTCCTTAAAGGGGTTTTATCATTCACTTAGGAATTTTCGTAGATCCACATTTGAAGGTTTTGATGATCCGCACTCCTTGATGATGAGAAAATACAAAGAAGTTCCTGATTGGGTTTTTCTTGTTGTTTTGGTGATATCGATTGTGCTTGCCATTCTTTGTGCTGAGTTGTATCCTACGAATACTCCGGTCTGGGCAATATTCTTTGCTTTGGGCATTAATTTTGTCTTCTTGATTCCCATCACAACTCTTTATTCGACAACAAACTTCAGTTTCGGATTAAATGTCTTGGTTGAGTTGATTATTGGTTATGCACTTCCTGGGAATGGTTTTGCTTTGTTGTTCATTAAAGCGTTAGGATACAACATTGATGGGCAAGCTCAAAATTATATCACAGATCAGAAGATTGGACATTATGCCAAGATACCACCTAGGGCAATGTTTCGTATCCAGATTATTGGAGTTTTTGTTGGTACTTTTATAAACTTGGCTGCTTTGAATTTCAAAATCAATCATATTGAAGACTACTGTGCTCCTCTTCAGAAGGATAAATTTTCTTGTCCAAATTCGGGAACAATTTTTGCAGCCTCCGTGATTTGGGGTGTAATTGGTCCAAAGAAGGTATTCCATGGCTTGTACCCCATAATGCAGTACGCTTTCCTCATTGGAGCACTTGTTGCTATCCCATTTGTTATCATCAAGCTTTACGGCCCCAAAAAGTATGTGAAGTATTTCCAACCAAGTCTTATTCTAGGAGGATTTATTATATGGGCACCGGGTAGCATTTTCTACCAACTTGGTCAAGTTTACCTTTCTACTGCATTCATGTGGTACGGAAAGTCACGCTACCCTGCTTTTTGGAATAAGTATAACTACGTTTTCAGCAGTGCAATGTCTGCAGGTGTTGCTTTCAGTAGTATTATTATTTTCTTTGCTGTCCAGTACCATGCTAAGGACATTGAGTGGTGGGGAAATACCGTTGTCAGTGCCGGCATTGACGGTGATGGTAATCAAAGACTTTTAAATGCCAGTTTGTTACCTGACGGTTATTTTGGTCCTAGAATTGGCCATTTTCCATAAATTTGAACTACCTTTGTTCTCATCGTTTATTACCTTTCTTTAGCTTTTGTTCTCTTGACTTATGATATATATAATTAACTTATGGCACAAATAGTTTATTTCCCCGACAGTAGTTGGGTAGCCATTGTCTTAAAACTAAGCTTCGGTTACTTTGACACAGGTCAGCGAAAAGGATGAAATGATTAAATTAGGGATTAGATTGATTAGTTTTGCATAGCTTTTTATGGGCTTATATCAACTCTAACTTCTGGAGTCAGCAGTGTAGGAGGTATTGCTTTTCAAAAATGCGGTTCAAAAACCTGAAATTTTAGTAAAACAGTCCCGCGGCATTATGGAGTTCTTATGCGCAGATATTTCCCCAAATCTATTTATGAATATATCAACTCCATGTAAGATTCAAGAATTTTGCGTTCCTGTATTCTATTTGAATACAAAGTCTTGCCATCCTCGTCTTTTTCGATGATTTTAAGAAATATCCATAGCCCCTAAAAACTCATAGAGTCAGTAAAACCCAGCTATGTTTTCTGAATCAATTTTAATCAATCTTAAGTGTTTTTAGGCGTAATCTTTGTGTAATATTCCTATCTTTGGTCATCAACTTCAATCTTGCATTTTTACCATCTGAGAAATGGGCTATTTCAACAAACTTGCAAGAAGTATCAGATGCAACCAATGAGAACCAAATATTAAACTTTCTACTATTCTTGTTTTAAGCTTCTGTCTCACTAAGTTGGTTCAAGTACATGGACACCGAGCATTTAGAATCATACAGAGTCAAATGAAATTATCATTGCAGTAAGTATTCATTAAACTTAGATCAACAGTCTCTTAATGCTACACCATTTACTTGAAATAAGTGGTATATCTTCCCCGATCAGTGTGAAGTTGTATCTTGAAATAGTTCTCTCCTGAAAATAGAAACTCGTATGCAAAATTCTAATCCATTAGATAGTCAACTAGCTTCAAGTACATTGCTAGTTGACTCCATGTTGCATAGACTTCAATTTTATAAGTATGAGGGGAACAGATATCGCTTATCCTAACTTAGTAGGATGATCTGTAATATGCCGTTTTTAAGATACGGAAACTATCAAGTCCTGAAACCAGCCAACTTGCATGGTTCAGCAAAGCACATCAGCGCATCAAGTAATCGAAATTGGTCTTATCCCAATATCAACGAAAAATAAACCTGGAAGATAAGAAATGAACTATTGTTCTTGGCGGCTCATTGCATATGTCAAACTGGTATTGAAATGGCTTTCCTGCATTGTGGTAATGCAGGGCCGGGGTAGGGTCCAAGTCAAACCAATCATCTAAACGAACCTTATAAACTTCGTTGTTTTGGTTCGTCTAACAGGACAGTGAAAGCTTCCTCCTATCAGCCATCTTTACTAGGTAGTAATCTTGCTAAACCTCAATTCGCTTGTACTTTTTTTATTGCTCCAAAAAGGTTCTTCAAAATCAAACTTTATTTTTTGAAGTAAGGTTTGCGAAATATTAAGAGGCTCCAAGAATTTCTTATCTGCAAAAAAGTGCATAGGGCATAAAAGATAAGAGGGTTTTAAGGTAGTATGTCCAGAGTGAACGGCTCCAATATCAAGAAATTTTATGGATCTTGGCACGAGAGTAATCAATTACCAGGGGTACAACTTGATTTCAGGGAGGTATAAAATACGTGACAATTGTCAGGATATTTGAGTATTCGAAATACTGAAAGCACAATGAATTCAGAAAAAGAAGCTGCACTCGAAAATATCAAAAGTATAACAAGTGCTGGCCGTTTTGACTTGGAAGACCATGAAGTCAACCTACAAGCTATTGCTTCTGTTCCTCTCGGTCTCGAAGAAGTCGGCCAACAATTAGCCTTGGCTCAGAAGGACTTGATTCTTAAAAGGTTAGATCTTAATGGTTTGGTTTCCATGGACGATTTGCCTTTGACTGCAACTTTCATGATCGAAAAGGTAGAAAAAATGTCAATAGATGAAGCCATCTTAATTCTTGAAGAGTCACTCATTGAGTTTGAAAATGATGTCAACATTCCTATGAATGAGTATGACTTTTACGAGAAGTTAGTCGCAATGAGGCCACAAATGGATGAAGATTCTCTTGGAAGCAGTTTAGATGAAAAGCTTAAGAGTGGCGTGAAAGTTAACGAAGTCGATCCTGAAGTTTCATCTTCAAGTAGTTCTGAGGATTTTTCTGGTAGTTCACCATTTCAAGTTGTTGATTGGAAGTTGCAAACAAAATTGGAAGCTGCCTTAATTGCTTATTACTCGCCTTACCAAGAAGTGAGAGCTGTTACTGATCCATACGACGATCCTACAATTCCTGTTGAGACGCTACGTGTATACTTTTTGGGTATCATTTGGGTTTGTATCTCAGCGTTTGTTAATCAGTTCTTTAACGACAGATTTCCAGGTATTTCCTTGTCTTCAAATGTTGTACAAATGTTACTTTACCCATGCGGTAAAGCAATGGAATACATTGTTCCCAAGTGGAAATTCAAGGTGTGGAAGTATACCATTGATTTAAATCCAGGGCCATGGACTTACAAAGAACAAATCTTGTGCAGTCTTATGTCTGCTGTAGGAGGTGGTACAAGTTATGTCGGTTGGAATATCACGGCTCAGAAACTTCCCTTCTTCTATGGTAACACTTGGGTCACTATGGGCTACCAAATCCTCTTACTTTTGTGCACCAACTTCATGGGAATTGGGTTTGCTGGAATCTTGAGAAAGTTTGTTGTTTATCCATCAAGAGCAGTTTGGCAAGAGCTTTTACCAACACTTGCATTGAACAGAGCATTATTGCAACCAGAGAAGAAAGAGAATATCAATGGCTGGACCATATCGAGTTATAAATTCTTCTTCGTTACGATGGCTCTGTCTTTCGCTTACTTCTGGTTGCCAAACTATCTCTTTTCTGCTCTTTCTACTTTCAACTGGATGACATAGATTAAGCCAGACAACTTGAATTTAGCAGTTATTACTGGCTCACAATTGGGATTAGGATTCAACCCAATCGCTTCATTCGATTGGAATGTCATCCTGTACAGAAGTCCATTGACTACTCCATTTTATGCGACCATCAACTTGTGTATTGGTTCATTTATAAGTTTCTTCATTATACTTGGGGTATATTACTCGAACTTCAAATGGACAAAATACCTTCCCATCAATAGCAATGGCTTGTTCACTAATACAGGCGATCCTTATCAAGTGAGAAATGTTGTCAATTCCGATAGTCTCTTTGATAAAGAAAAATACGAGCAGTATGGACCTCCATATTACACTGCTGGTAACTTGGTTTTGTATGGTGCATTTTTCGCAATCTACCCATTTGCAATTGTTCATGAAATTGCAATGACTTACAAACCATTGTGGGCTACAATCAAGAATTTTGGGTCTTCTTTAAAGGATTGGAGAAAGTCAACTTATGAAGGTCAAACTGATCCACATTCGATCATGATGAGAAAATACAAAGAAGTTCCTGATTGGGTTTTCATCATTGTTTTGTTGCTCTCAATAATGTGTGCCATTCTTTGCGCAGAGTTGTATCCAACAAACACACCAGTTTGGGCTATCTTCTTCGCAATAGGTATTAATTTTGTGTTTTTGATTCCAATCACTACACTTTATGCTACTACTAATTTCAGTTTTGGCTTAAATGTCTTGGTTGAATTGATCATGGGCTATGCTCTCCCAGGAAACGGTCTTGCATTGATGTTTATCAAGGCATTGGGTTACAATATCGATGGACAGGCACAGAATTATATTACGGATCAGAAGATGGGCCATTACGCAAAGATTCCACCAAGAGCAATGTTCCGCATTCAGATGTTTGGTGTTTTTATTGGAACCTTCATAAATTTGGCAGCTTTGAACTTCAAGCTTAACCATGTTGAAGATTATTGCACTCCTCATCAAAAGCAAAAATTCTCATGCCCAAGCTCAAGGACCTTTTTCTCGTCATCAGTCATCTGGGGTGTTATTGGGCCAAAGAAGGTTTTCAATGGGTTATATCCTATGTTGCAGTGGTGCTTCTTAATTGGTTTCTTATTAGCTATTCCATGTATCGTTATTAAGCTTTATGGTCCAAAACGGTACGTGAAATATTTCCAACCAGCACTCATTATTGGAGGTATGCTCAATTGGGCTCCATACAACCTCTCCTATTATACCGGAGGTCTCTATACATCCATCGCATTCATGTGGTACATTAAGAACAAGTACGCTGCATTCTGGAACAAGTATAATTATGTGTTGAACAGTGCCTTATCAGCTGGTGTTGCTTTCAGTAGTATCATTATTTTCTTTGCAGTACAGTACCACGCGAAAGATGTTAACTGGTGGGGTAACAGTGTCTACTATGCTGGTATTGACGGCGGAAATGGAATTCAAGCTCACATGAATGCCACTGTTTCAGCACCAGAAGGGTATTTCGGTCCCAGATTTGGTCACTTACCTTGAGGTGAACAGTTTATAGCAATACACTTACCGTTCAGCTTTTAATTAAGGGCGTGACTCTAATTTGTTGAAGAATATTTAACCAGGGTTTTGATAAGGTATGCCCCTTGTCCAAATAACTGATTTTCTGGTTTTTATTAATTCATTTTTCTCTTTGTTAGTCCAAATGATCAAAAAAGCGACATTTCTCCACCATTTCAAAATTTTAGTACAGAAAACACAAAAGTAGCAAGTATATCGGGGAAGACAATTATTATCGCCAATGGTAATATAAATACTTGAAGGAAACCCCAGCCATTTTCTGTAAGACTGATTTCACACAGCTGTTTGTTGACTGTCTAAATTTCCATTTTGGTTTTCGTGAGAAATTGAACCAAAAGCTTGTTTTATGTACAGATAAACCCAGAATAAACACTAGGAAGTGTTATCTAACCAAAATTGATCTTCAGGGACCATTTATTCGGCTTTTGAAGTCTGCTTTTTTTTTACAGTCCGATTTCATATTTTGCATCTTTTGATCTTGGTCCTTATCTCATGCAGGAAAGGAAAGTATCGTGGGGGTAGACTAAGCTGATAAGGCCCGATCGTGATTGCAAAGCTCAGACGACTGCAGAAATACAGATTAAACCGTCAGGAACGTGTCTACAGAGATAGTTCTCAATGATGTTTGCTGGAATACACGAATGCTTAAAAGCAGACAATAGTTACAAACTGATGCTGATCGCCACTGCATGGCTTCGTGGCTTGATGGTTTCAGGAAAATGCCACAAATTTGCCCGAACACGAGGAATGGCCCATGCTTACGGTCCAACGTGAAAAATTTGATTCAATTGAACATGTTGAGCCCGAAAACCTAAGCCCGCAATGGTAGTGGAATTTCACGTGACCCGACATACTGCCGCTAAAGGCGGGGGCAACTATACGAGGAAACCATTCAAAATTGCTGGTTGGCGGGAGGTTCGTTACACGATTGTGGTGCACCACGCGTAGTGTGGGCGACATGGTAGCGTACGACCAGGCTCGCGGTCGTCTACACTGTCTGGGGTGGTGGCCAGCTGGTGGCTCGTTGCCCAGCGATTGTGCAGGTTGGCTAATTGATAGTGTACGACGATTATGTAGGCCCATGCATCCTGCACAATGCCAGGAGGTACTATCGGGGGAACTATCCGATACTGGCGGGACACTGGGCCCTCTAGAACTACGCCAGCGCCCGCCCAGCGACGGTGGTGGCACGGTGGTGACGGCAGCCCGGGCACACCCCCTGCCCCCTGGCGGCTCCCGCTGGCCATACGTCGACCCACCGCCCCAAACGCTATCGTCCAAGAACATGTGATCATGACTCATCTCCACACGTGAACTAGCACAATCCCGCTTCAGGCGCATGTGACGCCAACACCGATCTCTAAACGACCAATACGACTGGCGGCCCACGCTATCTGCAGTCAGAGCCATGCACGACGTGCCGTTGCAGGCATAGCGTCCAACATCCCCCAGCGCATCCTGCGCAGGTGCCCAACCACTTTGGTAACGTGCTCCAGACGAGTCAATTTTCACCCCGGTTAGATTACTATATAAACGTGTGGATCGCTCGCCCTTTTTCTCTTTCTCGATAGTACTAATCATACACACATCAAACACAATGGTCCAATCCTCCATTTTAGGTTTCCCACGTATCGGTGGACAAAGAGAGTTGAAGAAGATCACCGAGTCTTACTGGCAAGGAAAGGTCTCTGCCGACGACTTGTTGGCCAAGGGTAAGGAATTGAGAGCCCACAACTGGAAGTTGCAAAAGGAAGCTGGCGTGGACATCATCCCATCCAACGACTTCTCTTTCTACGACCAAGTTCTCGATCTCTCTCTCTTGTTCAACGTGATCCCAGACAGATACACCAAGTACGACTTGGCCCCTATCGACGTCTTGTTCGCCATGGGTAGAGGTTTGCAAAGAAAGGCCACCGAAACCACTGCTGCTGTTGACGTGACTGCCTTGGAAATGGTCAAGTGGTTCGACTCCAACTACCACTACGTCAGACCAACTTTCTCTCACTCCACCGAGTTCAAGTTGACTGGTGAAATCAAGCCAGTGGTTGAATTCAAGGAGGCCAAGGAATTGGGCATCCACACCAGACCTGTCATTGTCGGTCCTATCTCCTACTTGTACTTGGGTAAGGCTGACAAGGACTCCCTTGACTTGGACCCAATCTCCCTCTTGGACAAGGTTCTTCCAGTCTACCAACAATTGTTGGCTCAATTGAAGGAAGCTGGTGCCGACCAAGTCCAAATCGACGAGCCAGTCTTGGTCTTGGACTTGCCTGAAGCTGTCCAAGCCAAGTACCAAGCTGCTTACGAAGCCCTTGTTGGTGACAACTACCCAGAATTGATCTTGACTACCTACTTCGGTGACGTCAGACCAAACTTGAAGGCCATCTCCAAGTTGCCAGTCAGCGGTTTCCACTTTGACTTCGTCAGAGTCCCAGAACAATTGGACGACGTTGTCTCTATCTTGTCCAGCAACCAATCTCTTTCCGTCGGTATTGTTGATGGTAGAAACGTCTGGAAGACCAACTTCGCCAAGGCCTCCGACTTCGTCAGCAAGGCCATTGAAAAGGTTGGCAAGGACAGAGTCGTTGTCTCCACTTCTTCCTCCTTGTTGCACACTCCAGTCGACTTGGTCTCCGAAAAGAAGTTGGACCCAGTCATCAAGGACTGGTTCTCTTTCGCCACCCAAAAGTTGGACGAAGTTGTCATTCTCGCCAAGAACGCTTCCGGTGAAGATGTCTCTGAAGCTTTGGCCGCCAACGCTGCCTCCATCAAGTCTAGAACCGAATCTTCTATCACCACTAACCCTAAGGTTCAAGAAAGATTGGCCACCATCACCGAATCCTTGTCCACCAGAAAGGCTCCTTTCCCAGAAAGATTGGCCGTTCAAAAGGAAAAGTACAACTTGCCATTGTTCCCAACCACCACCATTGGTTCTTTCCCACAAACCAAGGACATCAGAGTCAACAGAAACAAGTTTGCTAAGGGTGAAATCACTGCTCAAGAATACGAAACCTTCATCAACAAGGAAATCGAGACCGTCGTTAGATTCCAAGAAGAAGTTGGTTTGGATGTCTTGGTCCACGGTGAGCCAGAAAGAAACGATATGGTCCAATACTTCGGTGAACAATTGGATGGTTTCGCTTTCACCACCAACGGTTGGGTTCAATCCTACGGTTCCAGATACGTCAGACCACCTGTGGTTGTCGGTGATGTCTCCAGACCAAAGGCTATGACTGTCAAGGAATCTGTCTACGCTCAATCCATCACCAAGTCCCCAATGAAGGGTATGTTGACTGGTCCAGTCACTTGTTTGAGATGGTCTTTCCCAAGAGACGACGTTTCTGGTAAGGTCCAAGCCTTGCAATTGGGTTTGGCCTTGAGAGACGAAGTCCAAGACTTGGAAGCTGCCGGTATCACCGTCATTCAAGTCGATGAACCAGCCATCAGAGAAGGTTTGCCATTGAGAGCTGGTAAGGAAAGATCTGACTACTTGAACTGGGCTGCTCAATCTTTCAGAGTTGCCACTTCTGGTGTCGACAACTCCACTCAAATCCACTCTCACTTCTGTTACTCCGACTTGGATCCAAACCACATTAAGGCCTTGGACGCCGATGTTGTTTCCATCGAATTCTCCAAGAAGGACGACCCTAACTACATTCAAGAGTTCTCCAACTACCCTAACCACATTGGTTTAGGTTTGTTCGACATTCACTCTCCAAGAATTCCATCAACTGCTGAATTCATTGCTAGAGTCGAAGAAATCTTGAAGGTCTACCCAGCTGCCAACTTCTGGGTCAACCCAGATTGTGGTTTGAAGACCAGAGGATGGGCTGAAGTCAAGGAGTCTTTGACCCACATGGTTGAGGCCGCCAAGCACTTCCGTGCTAAGTACTAAAGATCCTGAGTGATCTTTTGCATTCTTCAATTCTTCAATTGTTGATGATGCTATATCCTGCGATTACATTTATTCAACATTAATGTAATTTTTACGTTTAATTTACTGTGATTTTTTTATTTTCAGTCATGTCTGTTTGGACTGCAAGTTTACTTGCAGCTTCATGGTTATTGTCTTATTACTGTATTTAGTGGACTTGACGCTTGTCGTCGAGTCCAAGAAGGGGTTTAAAATTTTGGGATTTCAACATCGGTTAATAATATTCAGAATATATATCTAATATTACTTTTTGTAGCTTTCATGGGGACAGGTCGCGGAACTCTTGGTTAATCAATTTTAGAGTCTCATCAACTGGAACAAGAAATTGTGCTGCAATTCCTTAACGGCCACCGTGTCGGCACCACACCCAGTCCTTTCCGAAGTAGCAATTATCTGCTACCCCACCACCAGCCAATTTCTCGCTCCCAGATCAGCTTATCCTTTGGCCACCGCACGACCCACTATATGACCCTCAGCACAATTTGCCATCTACCACATTTACATCAACTACAAGCCCATAATCCATCCATGTCAGACCAAGCGGATTACGAGCCACTTGTGGAGCAATTCATCAACGTCACCAATTCTACCAAGTACTTAGCTGAGCAGTATTTGGGCAGAAACAACAACGACTTGGTTGACGCCATCGAGGACTACTATGCCACCAATAAGGCCACCCCTGAAGCTGGCAGCACAGCAAGAGCCAACCAGCCCAAGAAACAGTAAGTAGTGCAATTGAGTGGAACCGGACAACGTGAACGTATACTAACAGTATAGAAGCTCGAGTGGCGTCAGGACCTTTCGGGACTTGAACAACGAGGAGGAGGACTCGGAAGACGACAAGACCAACACCAACTTCTTCACTGGAGGAGAGAAGTCGGGATTGCAGGTCGAAGACCCCAACAAGAAGGGCGGACGCCGTGGCAATGACAGAAGCATCGTGGATCAAATTTTCCAGAGAGCAAAAGAACAGATGGATCAGCCAGACGAGCGTCCCTCGGCCAACACGCCAGAAGTAGAGGGCCCCAAGTTCAGCGGCACTGGGTTCAAGTTGGGCGATGGCGAAGAGCCATCGCAAGTCATCGAAGACCCCAACAGCTCATTGCCTCAAAGACCCGCAAAGGTCACCAGAGAAATCACCTTCTGGAAGCAGGGTTTCACGGTGGGTGATGGTCCTTTGCACAGATACGATGACGAGAGCAATGCCAGTGTGTTGCAGGAATTGAATAGAGGTAGGGTCCCCATGTCTTTATTGGATGTGGAGTTCGGCCAAGATGTTGATGTTTCTGTGTTCAAGAAGACTGACGAAGATTGGGTGCCACCAAAAAGAAGGGTGGGTGGCTTTGTTGGGTCTGGTCAAAGATTGGGCTCCCCAGTTCCAGGGGAGGTTACTCCACAACCACAACCAGCAGAGGAAAAGCCAGAGACTGCTCCCAAGCCAGAGAATGAAGTGCAAGGTGACTCACCGGTCCAAATTAGATTTGCCAACGGTAAACGTGCATCCACTAAATTCAACTCTTCAGACTCTATACTGCAGGTGTATGAGTTTGTGAGATCACACGAGCTCAACGACGGCTCCAGAGCCTTCACCTTGAGCCACGCTTTTCCAGTCAAGCCTATTGAAGACTCGGCTGAAATAACTGTTGCCGAGGCGAAGTTGAAAAATGCAGTCATCGTCCAAAGGTGGGCTTGAGCAATAAGGTTTCAACCCATTAAGGGCTAACAGGACATCTAAAAGCATGCTCTTTCCTATTTAGAGAAAGCCAATAAACGTATGAGTGTGTTTTGATACCACCCGATGACGATCCTCCAATCAAATAGCTGAAGCTGATAACGAATACCTAATTCTCTGTTGTGTTTAATGCTAATACGAACGTAGCCTCACCTTGTTCAATGTGGTGAAGGTAATTGTGATAATTTGCACCCAGTTGACCAACTCTCATTGCCAAAAATTTTCAATCAGTAGACAAAAAAATGGAACTCTAAGCCACTAATCTCCCTCAACACACTTGAATGTCTCTGCAATACCACCGCTGTATTAATCATTCCCATCTTCACATCACTGGCTGGATCAACAAATCACGTGACCAGCTTCCATCAGACCTCATCAAAAAATTCACTGTACCGCTATCTGGTCTACTAGCATCCTGTACATATATCTACCCCCCTGTATCATAGTCCTCCCTGCATTCAATTACACCCTAGCCTTGAAATGAAATAACCTCTGCCATGTCATCTATTTTCAAAATAAGACCAAAGGTAAGGATACGGATAAGGATTCCTTATGGCTCCAATCTGGCAGCTCCAATTAGATCTTTACCACATACTCCCACACTTATTACGACTCACCAGCTACCCCAAAGTTCTTTAATTTTCCAACAAAGTCGTCAGTTGCATACAGACAAGCATGGTTTGGTAGACCCACCTAATGATGAACAACCATTTCTAAAGGACTTTTCCGAGGCCAGTGACGAAATACAGATGAAACTCAGCAAATATGTAACGCAGATTCCAGATTACATTGACTCGAGTGCATACTATACTACCCAAGACTTGCATAACACGGTGAATGAAACCGATATACCAACCTATCCAACGATACCCAGCTTCAAAGAGATAATAGACCAGAATGAGCAAAGCCTACCAGTAGAAGGTTCGTTTGTTGAATACGTAGATCAGATCACCAGAAAGATCAAATTTGGAGTGGTCCTCAAACCATCAGACTCAAAATTTGACGACAACTATAATAGAATCATGGTTTTGACCATGGAAAATAGCATCGAGATGGTTTCACCAACTCACATAAATTATCAACTTTATCAAATCGTTCGTCCTGACTGGATTGGGCAAATGAGACTAGATGAATACAGAACGGAAGCTGACCTTCCAGCTAGACTATACTTGGTTGAAGTATTGAAGTACTTTATCCAGCAAAGTCTTGAATTCAGTGAGGATTTGAGTGCTGGCTTAAGTCTCGTTCATTCCCAATATTCCAAGAAAGATAACATCGTGCCCATTTCAATCTTGGAGATCATAGAATCCCTCAAATTTTCCAACAAACTGTTGAACAAGATCAGTGACAATTATTTCCAGCAATCTATTCTATTAATGTCTATCCATCTATTTGTCTCGAACTCCCCGTTGTGGATCCAGTCATCAAATTTGCCCAATTATAGACTGACTAATATTGTTCAAAATGGATGCACAAATGCATTAATCTATGGATCCAACTATTTCCTCAATTCAATCAGTAATAGTCAATCAATAGATAGACTAAACCAAGTATCGGGAAATGAAATACTTATGAGGGAAGCAAATGACTTTTTGACAAAGTTGTACAATGACCAGCAATCTTCTTCATGCAAAAGTTATGATGACTTAAATTTTTATGTTACAATATGGGAAGGAAGGCACTTCAAATTCATTATAGACTGTTTGAAGTTCTTCATCATTTACCCGCATTCAGTAATTGCCAGACTGCTTTCAAAGTTTGATGTGTTTAAAGACACTCCAGTCACACCTGGCAATGTCTATTCATTTCTTGAAAGACTAAAGTTGTACAACAATTCCCAGAATCAATTGACGGATATTTTTCTTTCAGCCAATATCATTGGAAAACCGGCCTTGTCTCAATTAGCATTATCTACCCCTGGTGACGTACAAGTACCATCAAACTCAGAAGCAATTTCTTCGAATCAGTTTACTGATAAATTTCCACACTTACGAAAGGAAAAGTCTTACTACAAGGATCATGTAGTCTACGGCATTCCTATTCTTAAAGATCCTAGCATGTCTCTAGGATCAAGCTTAGCAGTATCTTTGGAAAAGGTGAACTCAAGAAGATATACTATTAATATTCACATCCCCGACATCGCAACAAAACTTTCTCCTAGCAGTGATTTATTCAACGAATTGTTGCAGGATAGCATATCAATGAAAAGTCTAGGGAAGCTTTTACAAGGTGAACAAATGAATAAGTTGTTTGATAAAAAGCTCGAGGGCCACTTTAGATTTCCAAATCAAGCAACAGAAGAAGAGAATAATTGGTATAGAGTAGGAGACATACCAAGCCACTCACACAACAGTGGGATGGATTCAAGATCTGTGACATGTCTTACAGTTTCCCTTTCCTATAATACCTTCGATTCCAATCCCTTTTCAAACCTTCAAGACAAAATATCGATTTCGTTTGATTCGTTGGCATCTGTGAAAATCAAAAATATTCAACAACATGAGTTGGAGGAATGCCTTGAAGGAAAAGCCGACGTTTCCCCATTTAGGATATTCAAGAGGACGGTATCTCCATCTCGGGAAGGACAGTCTCGTTTGAATACGGAAGATATTCATAACATCGGATTCATTTACAATGTTTTAAAGAGTCATTTCAAGATTAGAAACTTAAATGGTGCTTCGATTGTTCATGCATCAAAGTCTCTTGATCCAGAAGACAGTTCGGATATGATAAAAGATCTCAGTTATGCGAATAGTGGCAGAACTAATGAAAGACTCATTACGAAGATTGAACTCAAAAACTCCGCCAAAAAGTTTTCCAGATCAAAGTTTTTTGTTGACGAAATCGAGAGCATGGTCGCCAGTATTACTTCGTTGTACTGTGCTGTGAATAAGATACCAGTATACTCTTATTATCAAGAAAACTTATATGATGAATTGAATCCTACAGAAGATTCCAAGGCCGAAGTGGCATATTCGAAGGGCAAGGATAGTGTATTAGTATCCCATGACAATCTATTTTTACCAAACTACTATGCTGACTCATTTTATCAAACATTGATTTCACGGGATGCTAATGGATATGTTTCACTTCCTGCAAATATAATTGGAAGAAGTTTTCTCGGAAAAGTGGGCTTGGAGGTGAGTTCCAATGGCCTCGTGTCAGGAAATTTGCCAATGGGATTGTCCAATGGATATGTTGATATAATTCATGCATTGGATGATTTTGAAGTTATACTAAATCAGCTTCAAATATTGAATTTTGTGCAACTTCAATTTCACAATTCATTTGTCAAAAGAACTCAGTCACATCTTGAGAATATCAATAAGTCGAGCTATTTGAAGGGGTATGGCTATAATGTCAGGGGCCCATTTGAGTCAGTGGCTTTAACACAACAGCAGGATAAGATTATTGACTCCAAGAAATTAGTATCGTTCTTGCAGACAATACATAAGAGATTTTGGACTTTGAAAATGCTCGAGCAAAAGTTGGTGCAAGAAGAATTTGAAAAGAATAGTGTGACGGAAGGTGCTAGTTATGAGTGTATAATTACTCACACTGGGTATGAAGTTCCTGACATGGCGAACCGTATTTCCCGAGGGTTTTGCACTGAACTAGGTATCGAGGTGGATGTGCTTAATAGCACGCACAATAACATAAATATAGGAACAGTAGTAAAGTGTGATAAAGTATTATACTTTGATGTTGTTTCTGGGGCATGTGTTTTGAAGGAGGAACAAGTATTCTAAGCATAGGTAATAAAACGTAAAAGTCTGTTGGCATGTAGTAGATACGTAATATAACCGAAGTTGATGTTTCCTGTACATTCATTTTCTATTCAACATGTGAATTATCAACCTACAGTATTCTTTACTAAAACTAGGTGTCTAAGGAGAGTAGTTTGTGAGAGCATTATATATCCCAGTCACAAACTCTGGCAAATCAAATTTGCACCCACTCGAAATACACAAAGCCAATTTTCACATTTGGTATGCAACTTTTTTAAAGTTTTTCAAAGTTGTCACCAATTTATGGAGAAAGAGCCAAAAGGACTAAATGCTAATAGTACATTAAAATTCTAAGCAAATTTACCCAACTCCATATCATCTCTTACTTTAATCACCGTAAACCAATAAAAGCCCACCCGATAGACTCTCCTAAACATCTGTCCTCATCTATAGTCCCAAACTACTCACCTATCCTGCACACAACTCCTGACTCATTCAAAAACTGTACTTAGACATCTCTACAGACCATATCCGAACTCTAAAACACACCATGGTGGTAAGTACTAACAGTATGTGACCGAGCATGTTTGCTAACAGTATAGTCTCCTATCCAACCCTCCCTTGGGGCTTTGGCATCGATCGTGGCTTCTGACCAGTCCAGAGCCGACAAGCCAAACCTTTATCCAATTTTCAAGTATGTGGCCAACGAGGACTTGACCGTACACCAAGCCTACTTGAGATTGGCTCGTTTGAACGATTCTGGACGCTCGGAGTCGTTCTTATTCGAGTCTGCAGTCAACGGTGATACCGTTGACAGATACTCATTCATCGGGATCAAGCCTAAGAAGATCATCAAGACTGGAGACATTCCAGAAGTTTATGGTGACGAGCTCAGCAACGTTGACCCAATCACTGTGTTAGAGAAGGAATTGAAGAACTACAACCAAGCACAGTTGCCAGGACTTCCAAAGTTCAGCGGTGGGGCCGTTGGTTACATCTCGTACGATTGTATTAAGTACTTCGAGCCCAAGACAAAGAGACCAATGGAAGACGTATTGAAGGTCCCTGAAGCTGTGTTGATGTTGTGTGACTTGTTGATAGTTTTTGATCACGTTTACCAAAGATTTCAAATCATCAACAACGTCAAGGTTGCTGGATCAGACATCGAAGACAGTTACAACAAGGCCAGCGACGAGATCAACAACGTGGAAAAGATCTTGAAGGACCACAGTGTTGGCGATAACATCTACCCTGAGCAGGGTCCTATCAAGTTGGGCCAAGACTTCACCTCCAACATTGGACAGGCTGGGTACGAAAACCACGTTACCACCTTGAAGAAGCACATCTTGAAGGGAGATATCATCCAGGCTGTTCCTTCACAAAGAGTGGCCAGGCCCACCTCCTTACATCCATTCAACATATACCGTCACCTCAGATCTGTGAACCCATCGCCATACTTGTTTTACATCGACTTGGTGGACTTCCAGATTATTGGTGCTTCTCCCGAACTCTTGGTCCAAACTGACGCCAAGGGCAAGGTGGTCACCCACCCTATTGCTGGTACCATCATGAGAGGCAAGACCAACGAGGAAGATGAGGCCAATGCCGATATTTTAAGATCCAGTTTGAAGGACAGAGCTGAACACATCATGTTGGTGGATTTGGCCAGAAACGACGTCAACAGAATATGTGAGCCAACTTCCAATAGCGTGGACAAGCTTCTTACCATTCAACGTTTCTCTCATGTCATGCATCTTGTTTCTGAGGTCAGTGGGACTTTGAGACCAGATAAGACCCGTTTCGATGCCTTCAGATCCATTTTCCCTGCCGGGACTGTGAGTGGAGCCCCCAAGGTCAGAGCCATGGAGCTCATTGCCGAATTGGAGAAGGAAAAGAGAGGTGTGTACGCTGGGGCTGTGGGACACTGGGGTTACGACGGCAAGACCATGGACACCTGTATTGCCTTGAGAACCATGGTCTACAAGGATGGAGTGGCATACTTGCAAGCCGGTGGAGGAATTGTTTTTGACAGTGACGAGTATGACGAATACATTGAGACCATGAACAAGATGAAGGCCAACAACAACACTATTGTGGAGGCCGAGAAGATCTGGGCCGAAAAGGTAGGCGAGGCCAAGTGATAGAGTATAGAAGCAGAGAGGAGCAAATAGTACCAAAAAATCCACGAAATAGTCGTAGAGTCGTTGTAGCCACGAGAAGAACGAATTTAATCTGCTAATCCGAAGAATCTCATAAAAAGTCATTCTACCCCGAGTACAACGATCTTACTAAATTCTATAAAATAGTCCAGAATAGTCGTAGGTTGTAGATCCAAAAGATTCCCTGAATGTGGCAATGAATTCTTATGTTAATTCCCACGGGTTGTCAATGCTAACATCCACTAGTCGGCAACAAATTTCCACCTCTAATGGCTGAAATCTAATTTTCGTGGTTCGGGAAATATTCCGACAGAAATGGTAACCTCTTTAGGAAAAGCTAAAAACGCAATCACCACTAAATGCAAACTAACTTCGTTTAGGCGATTTTCCCTACTTACTAACATCCATACTTCACTGATGTCCAGCAGAAAGTCCTCTGGTCGCACAGACCTGCTTTCTGGCCACCGAAACGGCAATTTCCACACCACTGTGGCCAATGACATGTGCCCACAATAGCGGCTTATTCATTTTCAACCCCACCTGAAAACGCCCGAAAAAATAGAGAGGAACTTTAGCCCATTACATAACGAGCAGTCCAGAGAGCCATTCCGAATGCAATCGGCGAAAATTGGAGAAAAATCGGCACTCGCTGCCAGCACCTAGTAGACAATGTTCCCTTCCTCCAATTGTGGAACTCGCGGGCCGTTTCTGACCACTCGGAGATACGATGCACCTAGACCCTGACAAATGGACGTTGCGAGCGCGACATTGTATGTGGGAAGAAAGGGTAGTGGTAGCGCAGCACTGCCATTTTGTAGCGGAATATGGGCTAGTACAGTGCTCGCCTCTGCAGTACTGCCTGGATTCGTCGTAGGCCAATTTCCGTGGAACTGTCGCGGGTTCCACTTGTGCCGAGAGGAGCCTCGTCTGACACCTTATGTCGCGGGTGATGTCAGTTTCGCAGGCATGTCGCGATTTCAGAGCAGGTATAGGACACTGGAAAAAGGCACCAGCGCCCTTGACAGCACACCGGAACCGTCCAGCATCCAGTCGCGTCCTCAAAGTTCTCCCACAGCATCCCAAAACCTCCCCTTTCTTCCCCTTTTCCCACATACTCCCCAAACTCCCACCATTCACATCACGTGACGCGCGACGCCGACTAATGAACGTCGAGCCAACGATGATCATCCCAGATCCACACCCTCTGCCAGGACCCCCTCCCGCCCTTGTATGGAAACAGGCCCCCCCCAGGACCTCCTCGCCCCACCCGCGTATCCCTGCCATGAGCGACTCCCGTCCCAGAAGCGAAGACCCCGCCAGTCCCGCCAGTCCTGGCGACGCCACGCCTGGCACCACCGCAGCGTCTCCATCGTCCAAGAACTTCTCCCGAACTCCCACCTCGTGGGACGCCGAGGACGATATCCTCCTCATGCACCTCAAAGACTCCCAGAAGTTGGGATGGAAAGAAATTGCCAGCCACTTCAACAACAGAACGCCCAACGCCTGCCAGTTCAGATGGCGACGCTTGAAGTCAGGCAACCTCAAGAACCCGCCAAAGTCGGCGTCTGCGTTGGGCACGCAGATCAATTCGAAGCCTTCACCGTCAGGAGCCGTTAAGAAGCCGAAAAAGGCGCCAGCGTCCGCATTCAAGTCTGAGTCTGGCACTCTGGCACCACCCGCCCCAACTACGGGGTTCCCAGCCGCCTACTCGCCCATCTCGAACGCCACGTTCACTGGCTATGACAACAATGTGTCTAACGCGTTGGCTGGGCTCAACGCGTTGTCCAACACCCCGTCCAACATCCTGAGTCCGTTGCCCAACTATAACACGAACCCCTCGACGCCAGGCCTCAACTCGCCAGGCGTGGGTGCCAACGGAGCCGCCTCGCACCTCAACCACTCCACCTACGATGACTCGCCCAAGTCCGACGTCATTCTCGACCCCCAGGCTCACAACAACGCTGCAACCAACACTGGTGGTGGCTATTACGCTGACATCTCCATCGACCCCACCATGAACTTGCCACACAACCAGCCGCATCCTCACACTCCCCACGGCATCACCCCTCGAAACTCGACTTCACACGGCTCGTCCAGCACCCAGACCACCTCCTCCAACGCACCGTCGTCCTCCCAGCATCCGAACCTCCACAACAACTCGATCATCCAGATCGTGCGTGACGACAGAGCATCCATCTCGTTGTCACGGGCATCGGTGTCGTCGTTGCCGTCCAAGTCCATGAACATCCCCCACCACCAGCTGAACAATAACGCGTTGGCGCATTTGCCAATCTTGTTCGGAAGTGGCAGTGTCAGCGGACCATCGAGAAACCCAAGTATAAGTGGCCCAGGTGGAATCCAGCACTCCACCACGGTATCCAGCTTGAGAAACGGCAGCGCTGGAGGCTCAGGCCCCGGCTACTACTCCAGATCTGGTTCGGTGGTCATACCTTACAACGCAGAGAAAAAGGACGAGGAGCCGCTAAAATTTGATAAAAAGAAGACAGAGTCTAAGACCATCCACAAGAACAAGCCCAGTGCTTCGAGTGGTGCTTCCGCGTCGAAAAACCCCAACTCGCCCGTGTTCAAGATCCCGTGGTCCATGGACGAGGACGAGCTCTTGATAAACAGAAGAAACAGGGAGCTCTCGTTTGCAGAGCTTTCCATTCTCTTGCCCCAGAGGACGGAGGGCGAAATCTGGTCCCGTATAGACTATTTGGAAAAATTGCGAAACGGCCACAGAGCATCCACCTCGAGGGACCACAGAAGACGGAGACAATCGTCCATAGGATTGGATGATGTGGACGACTTCTACGACGATGTGGACGACGTGATCGGCGGCATTGATGTCAGCGAAGATGAAGACGAAGACGACGAAGATGAAGAGGTTCTCGTGGACGTGGATGATTCTATGCCCAGAAAGAGAAGAAAAAGAAGAGCCAGTTCTGCTGTGAACCCGTTGGCAGTTGGCGATTCCATAAGAAAGAAACTCCGATGATCAACGGTCATGGCATCACAGAAACCACGCCATGGATGCATCGCCGCAATGTGGTGTCTTTAAACGTAAGACACCCACCCCAAAGAGGGAACCTCATGATGATTCATTTCTGGCCCCAAATTAATCGTGTATTATTCGAATTTAATTCTCCATATGTATGTTTAAATGACAATAGTGAGATGCTCATTCATTCCAGTGCTTGCACAAGTAGATCTGACACACGTTCGTTTTGAAGAGAAGCTGAGAATGAAAGAGACTGAGCAGCTAAAGCACCTGAAATAGGAGCTCGAAAAATCCAATACACTGATATTGAAGAAAAAGACACCAACACAAAGCAATGATAACCTTAAGACAACCTGATACAGATGTGTAAAAGTAGCTAAACGTTCCAACCCGCATTCAGATAACATCTACATAAAAGAATAAATTAATTCCCGTATGGATTATTTGCAAGGAGGTATTTAAATTAGTTAGAACTTTCCAACATGCTAATACATGGGGTACCAGTCGACCGCCCTGCTGCTCTCTAGCGATGTGTTCTACCATTCAGCTACTCTTCGCGACTGATTCCATCAGCTAGTATAGCTTCAAGTTGCTGGTGATTTCGTCGATCACAGCCTTGGGCGCAGGACCTAAGCCCAACACCGTGGCACTTCCCGCAGCGATCTGGGTCCTTCCAGCATCATGAACGATGTACGAGTTGATCCCCAACGAGATCGCTTGGGCAAACAACGTGTCCATTTCCTCCTGGTTTGGCACTTGCAAGGTAATCTTGGCCTGTCCATTACCATACTCCCACCGTTGTACCATCTCAGGGTTGTATGCCTCGGATTCAGGGTTGGTGATCTTCTTGTACAAGGCCAAGGTCGCATGCAGACACTGGGCTGCTGCCTTGCCCTTGCCCATCTTCAAGTCTTGTCTGACGATAAGGGTCATTCTTACTTCACCAGGAACTTCGTTGAGGGGTCTGGAGTCGACATCGATGCCTTCATCTTCGGATTCTTCTGACTCGGAAGAGGCATCGGTGGTGATATCCGATGAGGCACCCGAGGCAGTAGACGACGACCTGGCTTTGGTCCTGCGGGGCTGGGGCTTGGAAAGATACTGATGGAGATAGTAGCCTGTCACGAACAGAACCAAGCCTACAGTGGCCAATTGGCTGACGTTGGTTTGGACCATGATAAGTGGGGTTGTGATGAGTGCGATGATTCACCAGTGAGAATTAGTTTTTTTAGGTAGATGAACATTAAAGTTAATTAAGAAAAGAGGTAGGATGGGGTGTTCATGTGCGAGCAGCCTGTGCGATTGGGTAAGGTCCTTGAATTAGTATAGTGGTGGGTAAAATTGCCCCAAAGCTGTGATTGAGAAGCGTCTTATAGACAGGTAAATATGTATCAATATCTTTATTTCACAATCTGGGGAACCATACTTCACTAATAGGTAATCTAGATTTTGTTCAAGTCAATTTCCTCTTGAGAATACTGGTTCCCAGATTCAGAGTTCGTAAAATTCCATTTTTGAACAGTCTGGTTTTCAGGAGTCGAAGCATTTAGGGACATTTTTCGATTTATAGTAAAAGCCATTATTAGAAGAAACTAGTATATAACTATGAGCGCTATTGAGCATTCTTCTGCTATTTCATGAATACACACTTAAAAAATTTTCATGAAACTTTAAAAACCTATAAGGAGGAAAATAACAGATAATTGTTCTAGTTATGTGGATAGTACCGATGAATATTCCATAGGCTTAGAGTGTGGTGGAACCATTCCAGCCAGTCCCACCACCCAATTGCAAGTTTCAGGGTTAATCCGTCAATATGTTTGTGATGCCTTCACTTTTGGGATGTAGTATGAGTGTGAACTGAATCAATAAGTTACATATGGACTAGTAGTACAACATATGGAGAGGATATTTCAAGTGAATACTCAGTATGATAGGTGATCTTCAGTAGCAAAATTCGCACATCCCTCATCTTTCTGCCATCCTTATACTGTACAAAGCTCTGGGTTTCACTGTTATGCACTCTCAAGCACACGACGTAATCGTGGTGGCCAGTAAATTCTGAACTTCACCATTTCAATAACGTCAATGAACCCTTACTTCTGGTAATTCTTGATAGCCTGATTCCTAAGGAACATCCTACAGATTTCCTTCTATGCCAATACCTTCTTAGTCTTCTTCTTCTTCTTTTTCTCCACCTTGGCGGTGTAGTTGCGCCAACTCTGGACTCTGGTGTCGCGGTCATCTTCCCAGGCATGTTTCATTTTCATGTCCTTCTCCCTCTTTGTCTGCTGCGCCTTCTCCTCATCCCTGCGCTGGGCCTCTTGCCGCTGGTTGTACAAACGGTCGATCTCTTCCTGGCGGATTTCTTCGCCCAAAATTTCTGCCACTCTTGTCTGGATAGACTTGATGTCCTTCTGCTTGGAGCAGACGTCTTTGTAGATATCAAGGAGGCGAGTCTTTTCGGCCCAGACAGATCCCTCCTTGTCCTGATTTGAGAGCACCTGTTCTGCCTTCTTCAACCTGTCGAACGCCTCGGGGGCCTCTGGATTGGACACCTTATCAGGGTGGATCATCAACGATTTCTTTCTGTACAATTTCTTGACCTTCGTAGCCAATTCCTCGAGATCGAGGGGGTCGAGCTCGAGAACCGCCACGTAGTCGTTCTTGGTGCATTGTAATATCCGTCCTATCTCCTTGTCCTTGGCGAGAGCGGACTCTTCGCGTGCCAATACCTGTTCTATGCTCATTGTTTGAGTTGGTCGGTATGAAAGTTCAGGCAGTCAGTGCAATTAATGGCAGATTCGATAAAGACCTCGGAATAGTGTTGCTACCCAGTCAATTGCAGGCGGGTGGAAAGTCTTTGCTGGCTGTTAGTGGTGCACTGGCGGGATAGTCTTGAAGAGTAGTGAAAGCGAATTTTGGAACCGTTATCTGTCGTGCGAAACGTCACCGATCCATCTCATCACTGAGCAGACGATAAATCACCAAGACGTCTTTCTGATTCACACAGAATAAACCTCTACCATACGGGTATCCGCAGTTCCAGAGCTAGTCCCTAAATCCACCATAGATATCTATTCTGAAGGTGACCAGTCCATCTGCTCTCTTACCAGCCCGTCCACCCATTCAATTTATCTACTACCTGTCGTAGGTAGTTCATGTCCAGAATCATCACCACCCTCAAGATGTCCACCTGGAAGCCCAGATACTTCGACATAGGAGTCAACTTCTCCGACAGAATGTTCCAGGGCTATTACAATGGCTCCAGCGTCGCCAAACACCCAGCAGACGTGGATCGTGTCATTGAAAGAGCCCAGCTCTTCCATGTTGATCGCATGTTGATCACAGCCTCCACCATCCAGGAGAGTCAGGACCACTTCGCGTTGTGCTCCCGCTATCCTGGAGCCTTGACTTCCACGGTGGGTGTCCACCCGTGCTCCGTGGCTCGGGAGTTCTATGCTAGTGACGAGTCAGGCGAGCCTACAGATACCTTGAAGCCAGAAGTCGACACTCTCTTGGAGCAATTGAAGGAGTTGACAGTAGAGGGTCATGCCCAGGGCCATGTCCAGGCGTTTGGCGAAATCGGCTTGGACTACGACAGGCTCCACTACGCCACCCAGGCCCAGCAGCAGACCATGTTCCGTAAGCAGCTTGAGGTTATTGCGTCGTTGAAGCACTTGGGGCTTCCGCTCTTCTTGCACATGAGAAGTGCCTGCGACGATTTCATTAGTATCATCAAGCCGTTCATGGACCAGGGTCTGCTTGGCCCTGGTGTGGTCCACTCGTTTACCGGGACTCAGGACGAATTGGAAAAATTGCTAGCTTTGGGCTTCTTCATAGGTGTGAATGGCTGCTCATTGAAGACTGAAGATAACTTGAAGGTGGCTGCGCTCATTCCACCTGAAAAATTGATGATAGAGACCGATGCTCCGTGGTGTGAGGTCAGAAAAAGCCATGCCAGTTATAAGTACATCACTGCCTACCCCAACCTCTTTTATCCTGAGATTGAGCCCGAGCCCAGAACAGAAGAGACCGTCCAGGACTTGCTGGAGTTGTCGCTAGCCAACGGAAACGCACCCAAAAAGGCCCAGAAACAAAAGCCAGCCAAGTCTCCCATCAAGCTCGATGAAATCTTGCCATTTCCTTCCATCAAAAAAGAGAATTTTGAGAAGCACGAAATCAACGCTGCCAAAATCCGCCAAGAACAGAAAGTTCCCGAGTCCTCTGTTGCCAAGGTGGGCGAGCTTGCTTACCCTCTCATCAAATCCAGAAACGAGCCAGTTTTTGTGGGATACGTAGCGGAAATCATGTGTGAGCTTTATGGCTACAAAACCGAAGAAGAAAAGGCCAAGTTTGTCGATTTGGTCTATGAAAACACTGTCAAGGTGTTTGGGAGAAAATAAACTTGGTGGTTTGATGCTAGGAGTTGCACTGGTGTGCTCACTGGCATGGTATCCTTCCACCAAAGGCTGAGATCCACTACACACTCTCGAGGTAGTCCTATTGATTGAGCCTGACTAAATTACTCTGACTCTCGAGGTAGTATGTTATCGATTGAGCCTGACTGGAGTACACTACTAGATTTGATTGTCATCTATCAATGGTGCTGTCGCTATATTACATTAATTTACATAGAGTACAATAGACACGGATTATCCATGCCTTCTTGAAGATCTTCTGAACCGGGGAGGATCTTCAATTTTTGGATGGGCCTGTAGCCTAGTCAATCTAGTTGGAGGAACGAGATTGCTTAGTCTGATACTTCTTGGAGGTGTGGTGGACAATGTGTCCAACGGAGGTTTTCTGGTTCTTCTCGGAGAAACAATTAAATCATCTTCCTGTTCTGATTTGGGTGACTCTGTCTCAGACATCCGCACTAGTCTCCTACTCTTCCGAGGAGAAATTGGCGATAACGGGCTTTGAACTATTGAATGGGTGTCTCTTCTCGACCTTCTGAGAGGTACAACACCTTCATAATCCTCGTAAGAGCTTCTATTTCTTCGTGGTGCAACAATTTCTAAGTCCTCAAGGAATTCATCTTCATCTTGTGCAACCTCTGGCAGGTCTTCATTAATAACCGGTGTTTCAATATCTGATTCTGGGTCTATGTCGGACGCCTCTTCGAACTCTTCGAAGTCAGAAGCTATAGCCTCATTATCTTCCTCATCGTCTTCTAATTCCAGTGGAGATTCCTCCTCAATAGCACCATCTATGCCAACTACTTCCTTCACTTCATTTTTTTGGATGATTGGGATCTTCGTTTTGGTATGATATTCGATTCCAGGATAACAGACGATATAATTATCCAAAATCAAGTCAGTACGTGCGTCTTCACTTTCATCGATATGCTCACTTTGAGGTTTAGTTAACATTTCCCGGTACATTTCAATCTCCTTATACGCTTCCTGTTCGAAGGTGTAAGGGTTATTAATATCATCCTTTAGAAATCCGATGATCAGAGAAATGCTGTTAGGGCTTGGTTGATTAGGGTTGGGTTTGGGGGCACTGGATGGTGCTGCAATCAATGCAGGTGCCGAGTTGATACCTCCAGAAGGTCCGAACAACATCGGTTTCCAAAGTAACTTAGAGTAGTCCAATTTAGTGTAGTTTTTCTTTTCCCACTTATCGATTTCTGCATTGATTTTATTCATATTGAGTACGATGCCATAGTTGTTAGTGGTTGGATTTTTAATGAGTGCATCTAGTTGTTCTAATCCCACAACTACATCCGAAGGAGTCATTCCGGATAGCTTGCAAATGCTTTCAATCGACACGGAAAGAGTTCCACCATTTGGCGCTTCAGCAGTCTCTGTACCAGCAGTTTGCTTTGGGTCAGTTGAAGGTGTCTCGTTTTCCACCATAAATCTCTGATATAGGGCTTTCAATTTATATGCAACAGTGAGCCTCCAATAGTTTCGATAGCTTAGTAGACCAAGATCACTTAAAGGCTTCTCGGGAGTCCCGTACTTGAATTCACTCCTGCTCAACAAATAGCTGAAATCTATCAAAAGGTTTCCGTACCCCTTTCTCTGATATATCGGCAAGGTAAGAATACAAGAAACATTGTAATCCGAGTTGTTCAACTTCTCTTTTGAGAAGTAGCCAACAAAGTGATACTTCGAGGGATCTATCTCGTCTATCTCCGTCAAGACATAAAATATGAATGGCTCGACATCATAGTACAACGTCTTGGAATTGAGGAACAACTTGGCAAGCAAGCACAAATTCTGGCAGTAGCTGATGTTCTTGCGACCGTCCACTTCCCAGATCAGTACCCGAGACTTCGAGTCCCGGTAGATTTCGAGCCCAGGAGGGTGGTTATTGGAGAGATTGCAGTTCTTGAGCTGGTGACGGTCATAGGAAATGGGTGAGTTCATGTACTTGAGACAGTACTCGCAGATGTATATCACGTTAGATCGGGTGTACTCCTCGGGATATGGGGACTTGTACCAAGTGTCGATCTCGAAATCGTGAAACACGATTTTCTTGATCTGGGACTCGGGCGACGACTCTGGGGCATTGGCTTCGGCAGAACCGTCCACATTGATGCTGGAACGCAACCTTTCTCCTGACTCGTACAAGTTGTCGAACAATGTCCTGTCACTGTTGGATGGATCGGTGTCGTTGATGATACAATCCGGAAAATTCAAGATTCCGCGGTAAGGCAACTCCTTCTGGGGGGAGCCTTTGGGCCGACTGACAGGGTTTTTCCCATAGGATAACTTCACCACGAAGCGAGATGCCAGACGGTCCACCGTGACGTGTGGTCTGGCGCCAGCACTTCGTTCGTGCTCGTCTTCGTTGATCATGGCATTGTCAAAGAGCTGTTTGATGGAGTAGGTGGTGCCTGCTTTCCTTCGATGCGCTCGATCGTGAGCACCGGCAGACACATTCGAGTAATGTCTGTTGTCTGAGATCTCTAATTGCTTGAGAAGATTCAGACTCATTCTGAGCCGGTCATTGGGTGTGTGGAGTCACCTGGATGGAGGAGATAGAAGCGGGTGGGATGAGGGAGCGAAGGGTGACTCTGGGAAGACTGGTACAATGACTCGAACGGGGGACGGGGCAACGCACGTATAGTACAGAATAGGCGCTTGGCGGGCAGTAAGCTGATGGAGGAAGTTGTTATGGTGGGAGCCGAATTTTTGTTGATGTCGTGGATGTCGCGGGCGCTACCAGACAGGTTATCACGTGATAAGTATTTGACATTTCCGGTCTAAACCAAACGGTTTATCTGGGTTATATTTAACTTTTTAGTGCCATGGTTCTCGTGACAGTGTGCCTCATTTCTTGTTTGGGCATAATGATACGGATATTTCTGTTGCATTGACAGGTTTCATACCAATATTCCAGCTAGTGCTGGCAATCTATATCGTCAGTTCTTACAAATGCATTGATCTAGGAAAGATTGGCTCTATGGCACGGGTGGTCAAAGTAAGTACATCTCTTGAACACCAAAGTATTTCAAGTAAATTTTGCATCCAACTGGTTATCTGTTGTGCCCAGTTTCTAGACATAATTACCATTAAATGTAATCCGAAATCTTCCATTTTAATTTCTGAGATTACGGTGTGCTGTCTTCTGCTTTAAGTTACGAAACTATACGAAACGTCGAGGGGCGCTATTAAGCTAGGTCAAGCTCAAGTCCACAATTTAGCAGGTGAAAGGAGCATACTTTGATTCGACCTGGAGCTAAACAAAATTTGAAAAGTGATACATCCATATGTCAGAGCTTGATATCTGCTTGGAATTGCTGTTTCAAATTAGAAGTAGTTTAGTTATCACGGAGCTGTAGGACCTGGAACTCTACGCAAATTCTTGTTTACAAATGCATCGATTTGATGCTCCAGTCGGAGGCAAGAATCACCTACAACCCTCGAGTCAGGGCTGTTCAACTCTACGCGACTGCCAATTGTCTTATCAAAGGCTACTTTCGAACCTATTATATTAAATCAAGCAATTAATAATACTAAAAAGAAAACTTGCATAGCATATGTCGCAATTAAATGATAGTCGTAACGAATAACATAATAAACAAAATAAAAATGTATAATTCAAAGCCCAAACATGACAAAGTATCTGAAGAAGGAACATCAATCATCACAACCCACAGGGTTCGACCTCTTATTTGGCTTCCTTGTCGGAAGACTTCTCAGCACTCTCGTCTTCAACTTCTTCTTCTTCGATGTGTCCTTCGTGCACCGAATCGCCCTCTTCGCCCTCTTCAGACATACCGAAGTGTGCCAACAAGGATTGGGCAGATGAAGTATCCAAGTAGATGACACCATTCTCGTTGGTGATGGCATTACTGGACAAGAGTTTTTGAAGAGAAATAGCACCGTTAGCTGCGGTGAGGTCACCATTTTCCTCTTCATTGACTTCAGCGAGATCTTCGTTATCATCGTCATATCCACGTCTTCCGAATATAGAGGCACCATTGCCAGACTTAGAGCCTTCGTTGGCGTATCTCTGGGCCTGTTGGTCCAAATCGTAGTGTTCACCGTACATCTCCTTATATATTTCGTTGAATTCTGGAGAGATTGGGCCATAAGGAGAGTTCTTATCCTTTTCAGCGGCATCAATTCTACCTCTGATCTTTTCGTACCATTGATCAAGAGTCTCTCCCTTGGAGTAATCCAATAATGCAACAATGACAATAGACATGTTGTCACAACCAATACCGGAACCGTCAGAGGTAGGAGCGCAACACAAATCCATGACAGCCTCACAAATTTCTGTCAACTCTAAACCTTCGGACAACTTCTTTCTTATACATTCAACACACTTTTGAGACGTTAAGCAATCCCAGATACCGTCACATGCTAAAACAACGAACTCGTCCTTCTCGAAATCTATGTCGTGTTGTATCACATCAGGGTAACAGGTGACTATTTGTTCCTCAGCAGGCAAGTCGACGTTCTTCTTAAATTCAAAATCACCAATACCACGAGATAATGCCAAGTTACCGTTGACTCTGCCCATGTCGACGTAGCCGCCAGCAGAGCAAATTCTGGCCTTTTCACCCTCGTTGGAAGGCTTGTGGTCGTAGGACAACGCCTTGGCGTAACCGTTGATGGACATGATGGTTCTGGAGTCTCCGGCATTACCACAGATGATTTGCTTGTCTGTTATGATGGCAGACGTGGCGGCACAGCCACTGTCGTCGTCCTTCATGCCAGCGTCCTGCAAGATGGCCTGGTCACAGCTCAAAAAGCCCTCCTTGAGGGCGTTGATGTAGTCCTTGTTCTTGTATGCTTGCGTACTCTTGACGATGTCGTGCAAGTGTTCTCCTGTGAAGATGGCGGCCTTTTCGCCTCCGTGCCCGTCGTAAACACCGAAGAAGGCGGCGTGTTCTTTGGATCCTTCGTCCTGCAAGTTTAAGATGGTGGCGTGGGCGTCTTCCATGTTGATTCTCCATCCTTGCATGGAGGATAATCCGTACGACAAGTACTTGTCGCCGTCTTTCTCGGAGCTCTTCTCGGTGATGGGTTGTGAAAGGATCTGTCCCATGGTGTAGTGGCTAGCTTATAGTGTGGGTAAACAGTGGCCAGGAGGGAGGCAATTGGTGGGTGTGGGTGGAGGTTGTGGCAGGCGTGTTGGGACGTGCGTGGCCTGGGAAAGTTCTGTGGGGGTGGGACGTTTCTGATGGCAGAGACGTACTTTGGTTAAAGAGCTGTAATAGTTAACTCTGTCGGTCAGATTTGGCCATTGGCACGGTTGGTGAGAAAAATTGTAGGAAAAACTGGGAGGATGTGCGACCGAGGTGCAGGACTGGGGCCACGGATGATGCCATGGGGAGGCTGGTGAAGACGGGATGGTGGCAGAAAGGGGTCGCTGGGAGGAAGCAGAAGGTTCAGGGTGTGGTGGGGGGTGGTAAGCTCGTTGTGAGAGCGTCGTTGGTAGTGGTAGTGGTAGTGGTAGTGGAGGTGTGGTGGAGGTGGTAAGGATGGGCTGGGGGGATCCGCGCGTGTGCCGACCGGTTTTCCCGTGGTGATGGTCGCGGCGCTGCCCCCACCTAGCGACCCGTCAAAGAAAGCTCGGACGCTATCTCGGGGGCTTCTCCGCAGATAGGCGGGCTCGAGGCCGTGGACGGTCTCGTGATGGGTGGTGGATGTGTCATATCACCCGACGGCTTAGTGGAGATAGGGGAAGCAGTAGGAATGAGACCGTTCAGGCTAATCATATGGACCGACTTGTTTGACCAGCTCGGTCAATTTAGTATAAGAAATAGCTGCTATTAATGAGGTACTCTTGAGCACGAATATTGGTCTGGAATTGCAAAAGTTGAGCACTTCGCATTTTTCAATTCGGGTCGGAAACGGTAAAAAGTTGCAGAGAAGAATGTCTCTTTGTGCGTAGCAAGTTCACGAAATATCAATTCAAGGAAATTAAAATCAGAATTTACTAGTACGTTTTGCATAACATTCATGTACTTTCATTCTAGAACAATTTGAAGCAGAAGTAGTGATTTTCTGAGTAATTTTCTCCTCCTGAAGCACTTGGTCAAATTTATTATTTGGGCTCAGAAATTTTGAATTCAACTAAAACAATATTACAGCTCATTAAGCAGATGACAAGGCTCTTTTCACCTATGGGAAGAATCACAACTGTCTTCGGTATGTGCCGGTAGAAATGAACTGGGAAAATGTGCAATTCCCTTTGATTCAATGCATCAATAATTGATTGAAGAATATCTTATGGTACCAGAAACCATTTAAGGTAAGACATACAATAAAAACTGGTACCATTTCTCTTACGTTTTTACATAAATAGATTACGTGTACATGAGCAGATTGAGCCAAAAGTTTTGAATGTTCACCTGGAGCGATCATAGTAAAGTGAACAAGAACAATTGAAATAAAACCAGCGGAGGACAACTAGAATATGCTGATTTAACCATCTTCAAAAAAACCTACTGTTTTATCTACGCGGGCACATAACCATCGGTACTTCAATACCATTGGTTGCACATCCTTGTAATCCTTGATTGAAATTTCGCAGCCACTTTACTTTGATACATATTCTTTCTGTTCTAGTACCTTCCAATTTACTGGCAGTTCCGTTCGTGCACTGACAGATCCTTTCAAGTATTGAGGTATGAATCTTGGAATGAAAGCCCCGTTCGCTTTAGCTGGATCTTGGGTGCAAGCGAATATAGCTATGGGGATTGAAACTTTTTTCCAAATTATTTTATTAAGTACATTGTTCTATAAATCTACTCTAATATTCGTATTCAGTATAGTTGAGCACACTGAATTAACATAGCCAGGGTTTTTGTTTGAACATCAAAGTTTTCACTCCGAAATTTGTCTTATGGGTTCGATAAATTTTGCTCTTTTGCTCTTGCGCTCAATGCTGATTGTGCTACCGTGACCATTCCTTGTGTATAGAAAATCTCCTAGTGCATTGATTTATTATCTCAGATTATCTAACATTTTCATCTTCCTCCTGGTTAGGTTTCACTTCCATATAGGCTTGTAGACAATCGTCATGTCCGAGTCAATGTCAAAATTTCCTACTCTCAAATTATGACAGAAGCCAATGATTGGATTCAAGAGTCGGAGAGGGTAATGTAAAGTGATGATGGCTAATGCCTGGGTAATCTCCTTGCGTAACGAAAAAAATGGATGCTGGAAAATAGCGATATTGATAAGCTCAGGCATGGGGAAAACAACTAATAGATGAGGCGATACATTACTAGCTGTGGTAAGAATTGCACTACAAAAAGGCAAAAGAACACGATGATTCACCAGTACACTCAAGTGTGCCATCCAGCACACTACATGTGAATTAAACGAACCAGATATATCTGAATTCACTACCCTAACTCACAATACTAATAGATTTGGGCCCTTCATATAAATCTCAGTCCACCTGAGGGAAAGGGTGGCGAGAAAGTTGTGCTAGGTGAGATTGCAAGATTCTCTGAAAAGTGTTGCAATGCGGATTTTGAAAAATGATCCTAGACATATTGGAAGATCACAACGGTCCGAACGGGAGAATCGCCAATGAGGAGAAGGTCAATACCCGAGAGATTTTCGGTGGAGTGTTATCACAGATTAGTGAAAAGTGGAGAAACCATATCCAAGTTTGATATAAATACACGGTAAATAGACGTGATTTATCGGTCTGCTCAAGTCTACAGATCAAGTATACGATAGTTTCGTCTGCACATACGGTTATGTAAAAACCAAACTTTATTTCAACATTCAGCAAAATCCACCCCCTCAAATATCTATTATGCACTCTCAGGAGACTAAATAATCCACCTTTTCAAAAATGACAGAACATTATGGATCAAGAAGTGCCCTGAGTGATGGAATCGAAGCAGGCAAAAGCTATGCGAACATCCAGAATTCCAGTTCAAGAAACAAGTCTAATCATGAGCTGGAATTGGACATACCGGGCAGTCCCAACTACGGTCTGTCTGAGACGAGATCCCATTTGCTGACGCTGTTGCAAGACACCCCCGAAGCCCCATCGAAACCTACAGGCATTGCTTCTCGTTTGAATGTTTTATCCCTAAGTGACCTGAAATGGAAGGAACTGCAACTATCAGCTGGACAATCGCGCAGGATTGATAAGCATGCCAATGTGGATGCTGTGGATACTTTTGCACTCTTCTTCGAGCTACCACCATGGAATGTAAATAATATCAGGTCACTTTACCTATGGGAAATCCAGTTGAATAGACTACTCGATAAGTTTCCAAGCTACATCTGGATGATTAAGAATCCTACGGTTGCAACTTGTGCTCCGTCTGAGATTGGTATCGAAGGCTATGTAGGATTGAGAGCCAAGAGATACATTACAACATTCGATAATGAGCTAAAAAATCTACTTGAAGAAGCCGAACTCCTTGACCTTGATGCACAATGTCCAAAAGATACTGGAATATTGTATTTGATTAGTCAGACTATCAAAAGTAAAGCCGGAGAAATTCTACGTTATCAAATCAAAGAATTCTTGGAATGGAGAAGAATGAGAAGATATATACCTACTCTGGCGTCGATAAATGTACGGGAGGTTCACCCAGTACCTAAAAGGTTACTGTTCGTGCTTACAATACTAAATAAATTTGAAGCTCTTGATATCTATCTCAATCCACCTGAGGGAAGGGGTTGCGAACGAGTTGTGCTAGATGAGATTGTAAGAATCTATGAAAAGTATTGCAATGAGGATTACGAAGAAATGATTCATGAGATTTTGGAAGATCTCAACGTCCCAATAGAAAATAAGTTGATCAATAAAGTATTGAGAGTGACCATAGCTGAATTTGAGAAGATGTTGCAAAGTATAGATGCTCCACATGACAAAATCATTGCGAACAAAGGCTTTAATGTTCTGGAAAAAGAGTCACCCAAGAGCAGGTCAACAAAGAGTGGCAAAGGTAAAAGCAAGGAAAAGTGGCACCGGGAGTGTTTGAGAAAAATGAAAGAACTGGCATCTAGAAAATCGGCGGTCAATGCACTAGACACCTTGGAAGATACAGATTTGAACTTAGTGTTTTTCATGGCGCTACAAAATACTTATGCTGCTATTGATATATATCTAAGACTACTTGATGAAAGCGACAGCAAGCGCTCATTGCACGAAATTGGGGATGACTATTTGGAGTATCGCAAAGAGGACTACGAAGTCATGTTCCAACAAATTATGGAAGATTACAACGTTCCAAAAGACCAGCGTGATTTGACCAAGGTAGCTATGAAACGTACCATAGTTACCTTTGAAAATCGGTTACAAATTATGGATGTGTCTCATACCAATATCTTATCTCACCCGGACTTTCTTATGTGGTGAGTCACCTAAAAAGGCAATCAAATGTACGAACAATCGCCATAGTAAACACAAGGGGAAACGGGTCCAGGATGATAATACACACGTGAAGATGATTTGTTTAAATTCGAGGTCCGCTTGTGCACTTGTGCATTATCCTGTTCCGGTAGCATCTAGATGATGTATTTATTTGAGTTGGAAGTCAAGGAAGTGGGAGACTTGTCAATCAAATTAGATGAAAATTCTCCTAACTTTTCGTAATGGAGCATAGTACAACTCTTTGCAGATTTAGCCACCGAGCAGCAATTATCCATGAAATATATTTGGAAAAACACATACAAGAAGTTGTGAATAAGGATGTAGATGAGTAGATCAGCACACGATTGAGCGAGTCCCCAAGATGTATAGTTTACGAGCTGCAACTTGAGTTAGGGGTTTACAATAACCATTCGAAAATCACCGAAAAACTGATATAAGCTCTATCTAAAAGTCTCGTTCTATCGATTATGTGCATTACTTTGGATTCGAGATTTTCAGAATTGTACATAGAATACTTAGAAAGTAGAGATTGGCAGCTATTCGTCGTAAGATGAGAAGAACAATTGGTTGAATAGTACAAATCAAACATATGACGTGTATAGCATAGAAGGAGATAACAATCTCAGGAAACTTGAGGCATGAAAAATTCCATTCAATCCGACTTTTTTTAGCGAGTTGACTCGCTGCTCTCTTCACCATACAGCTGATACACTATACACTACACAGAACAGTGATCAATGAGCATACACCACTATTTACCAGACTAGAACAACCCATTAGAATAATCTGCCTTCGTTGCTAGACTAGCAATACTGCGGTACGCCGTTTCACACACCAAATGAGACTTACATACATCTTAGGATTGGTACTTACGACTTTCGCTGTCGTCATGGCGGAGTATTCGCCAAAGACCAACATCATAAACAATCCTATTGTTGCCTCGGACATGAAGTTCCTTACTCGATCTGACAACATATTGTTGTTGCGAGATCATCAGCTCATGATTTCCTTTGATAAAGGTAAATCGTTCCGCCCTGTGGAGGAAACTAAAGGCAGTCGTGTGACGTTTTTCGAGTTATTTGTTGATGCATATTATGATGCCATGGCATTCACCACTAGCAACCAGTACTATCTCACTACCGATGGAGGTCTGACCTGGAAGGAATATACATTTCCTGACTATAACTCCAATTTTCAGCTTCATAATGTGAGCCTCACGTATAATGAAATGTTTCTAACCGAGGACATGATGTTTTCAGTATGGTACTGTCCTGTTGATTCACCAAGCAGCTATTTGTGTGAACATAAAATGTACTACTCCTCCCGAATAAACAACTTTGAATTCCATTCTCCTAGAAGAATGCACATAGATGCCGTGAAGTGTGCGTATGCTAATAAATACATTAATGAGGTCGTTTGCATCGAGAATGAATTGGATTCTAATGGTAATGTTGTGAAGTCGAACTTGAGATTCTCTTCAGACTATTTCCGCGAAAATAATATACTTGCAGAAACCCCTTCAGCAGGTGTTGTCACCGAGTTGAGAAGCGAAAGTGGTGTAATCGTTGCTGTGGTAAATTATTTGGACAGTAATTATGATTTCACACATTTTTGGGTTCAAGAAGGTAGTGATCCAATATTTAAGGAAACGAACTTTAAATTCAATGATTCCTACGGTGATGTGACAATTTTGAATGTATCTCGCGATTCTATTAGGCTTTTAATTGTGGATTACTCCGTATCAATGAATGGTTTCAATGTTTCAATGATGTATACAATGTCTAGAAAGTATTATGACTTCACATTCAAATTCGAAGAGGTATTAGCAAATATTGAAGGAGGTTCAATCCAAAGAGCTCATACTCTGTCATTTGGTTTTTGGAATACTGACGATGGTGCTTGGTTGGCCAATGTGGTCTACCACGATCGAGAAAACAATTTGACCCATGTGCTGATTGATGATGCAATGAGTAGAAATGACATAGATATAAAATCGGTAAATACGCTCGATCATGGGGTAGTCTGGAATCCTTTGGCAATTATTGATGATGATAGCTGTAAGGTATCTGATGGTTGTTCTCTTCATATTTCTTTATCATCAAAAGGTAATCGCCTGGGAAATATTGTGACAGGGCCTACTCTGGGTATTTTAATGGCCGTAGGTAACAAAGGTCAAAAATTACTGACAGATATAAATGAAATGACTTCATGGGTATCCAGAGACTTTGGAGCTACATGGTCCAGTGCTATCAATGAACCCTGTTTGTTCTCCTTTGGGAGCTACGGTGATGTAATTATAGCTGTTCCTTTTGTGGGAATTCATGAAAGGAGTACTCTGGTTTATTACTTTTCTTTGGATCATGGCCAAACGTGGGCTAAGAGGTCTGTTGGTTTGAATTTTTACCCTACTACCTTAATAACAACCCCGGATGGGTCTAGAAACGCTTTTGTCGTTTCGGGACTATTAGACGAAGAATCTGATAATCCCATTGACACTGCTCCTGAAGTATTATACTCGCTTGACTTTTCTGATGCGTTCCAGGGAAAGAAGTGTCTTGATGAATTTGAGTCTTTCTTCGTATCAGGTACCGATGATCCCGGTTGTTTCAACTATGGAACTTTCGAATTTTCTAGAAGAAAGCAGAATGCCCGTTGCTTCACGCGTTCAATGTCACCAACATATGTAGTGTGCAACTGTACCATGGCTGATTATGAATGTTCAAGGAATTTTAAACCTTCCCAAAACGATCCAAACGTCTGTGTCCCAGATTTAATTAAAATTGCTGAGATTTGTAGGGAATCGAACAGCAAGGTAATTACAAAATGGGCCAAGTCAAGAAAAACCTTCCATTGCGCTGGTGATAAATTTCTCGAGGAGCACAGGTTCGTATGCTCAAGGTTCGATACTAAATATGGATATCACGATAATAATGATACCCTTATAAATATCAAGGTGTCTTCTAATTCTTTCATGGATGGTATCCTTCGATTAACTTTCTTTGAGGAAGGTGAAGGATTTGGACCAGAAAATGTTCTTCTTTTGACCAACAATGGTAGTGTCTATACATCCAGTGATGGGGGGACTAGTTTCACTAAAGCCCCAGTTAAGGAGCAGATTAGGAATTTCCATGTTGGTCTTGTTCCGGGACAGGTAATTTTAAATACCGACACCGGTACTATCTATTCATCTGTTGATGCTGGACGCACATTTAGTAGGTACGAGGCACCTGTACCACCAACACAAATAGCATACAACTCGCTGCAAATTGATAAAGTGATATCCTTCCATAAAACTGAACTGGGAACCTTCATTTGGCATGGGGATAATGGCGAAATGGGTCTGGATGCTTACATTACTCATGATGGGGGAAGAAGCTTTGCTTTATTGAAAGAGGATACTTCGTATTGTGAAATCGTTGGACCTCATTTGCATGAGCGAAACAATCAAAACAGAAATATGATTTTCTGTAAAACGTTAACTGATGAACCTGGAATATGGAAATTGGAATCCTCTAATAATTGGTTCAAGGATTCTAAATTAGAATTTGAGAATATGCTCGGACATAGTATTACTGGCAGGTATTTGATGGTCGTGACTGTGAATATCCGATCGCAGACATTAGAGGTGAAGGTTTCCTTTGATGGGTTGATTTTTGAAGATGCTGGCTTTCCTTCTGATCTTAAGGTCAATTGGGAGTCTGGATACACCATATTTAATACTGATCATGAAGCTGTATTTATGCTAGTTGGATCATCTGATTCTCTGGACTTTTATTATCTGAAAAGCACAGGAACCCTCTTAAAGTCAAGCTTCAATGGAAGAGACTTCATCACTTCTCTCGAAAGAGTCAAAAGATACCCTTCTGGCTACGCTGCTTTTGAAAGAGTCGAAAGCTTAGACGGAGTCATCATCAGTAACACTGTGGCGCTTGGATTATTTGGATTGGAGGTACTTAAGACACTTATTAGCCATAACGATGGAGGCGAATGGACTTATTTGACTCCGCCAACTGTGGGTCACAACCCATGTTCTGGTCAGGATTTATCAAAGTGCTCTTTGCACTTGGCTGACCTCGCTCTCGGTCATCGTAAAGATAATTCCAGGCCTTATCCGACTCCTGGTATGATTATCGGCAGGGGGCGGGTTGGTGAATATNTTTCCGGCGATAAGCCTCTCGATCATTTTATTTCTAGGGACGGTGGTGTCACCTGGGAATATTTATTTGACTACGACTCCATATTAGCTTATGGTGATAGTGGAGCAATTATGGTGTCCAGCGGTAAGTTTGGATCCCTGAAAGGCTTAAAATATTCTTTGGACGAAGGAAGAACTTGGAATGAGTACAAACTTGAAGGAAATCTGATCCATATTCGTGAGTTGACTGCTGGGCTATCCCGCACTTCCAAGAAGTTCTTAATCTTTGGAAATGCCGACAATTCGGAAGTGGATTACACTTACTCAATCGATTTCTCAGATATTTATAACAGGCAATGTCATTTGGACCTTGAGAACCCTGATTCAGATGATTTCGAGTACTGGACTCCCTCTCAACCCAATCAACCAGACAAGTGCATGTTTGGGCGTGAAGAAAGGCACTTAAGGCGTAGCAGTATCGATTGTTTTATTGGAAGCGTACCATTCACCAAAGAATACGAAGTGGTCAGAAACTGCACATGCTCAAGGAGTGACTTCGAGTGCGATTTCAACTATTCCAGAGACATTGATGGGACTTGCAAATTGAACAAAGGAATGTCACCTCTTAATCGCCTTGATGAAATGTGCGGTAAAAAGAATGCATTTGAATATTTTGAATCCACTGGTTACAGAAAAATTACGATGTCCACTTGTGAAGGAGGAAACGAATTTGATAAATGGGATGCTATTGCTTGTCCAGGGAAGGAGAAACAATTTAATAGACACTATAGCAAAGAGTTGACTGCGAGCAAGTTTGCGATACTTCTTGGTATTCCATTAGTTATTTTCGTCTTTGTCACTTGGTTTGTCTATGACAGGGGTATTCGGAGAAATGGTGGATTCGGGAAGTTTCGTGTAATCAGATTAGGTGAAGATGATCAACAAATTATCGAGAACGACAACATAGATAAATTTATCAACATAATAATCAAGTGCGGGATCACTGTTGTTGCTGGAGTGTTTGCCGCGGGCAGAACTTTGAGAAAGCTTGACGGAGTGTTCTTTAAGAAGCTTTTTTCTGCAATCTTTAGAGGATCTACTGGTGGTGAAGACTTTATCTCGGTTCCCAATATCGAAGAGCTGTTACTTAGAAACACCGATGACATAGAAAGAACTCCCGGAACTACCCTGATCTTCACCGAAGTGACCCAGCCAGAATACGCTGATACTACTACTCAAGATGGTACTAGTAGCGATTCGAGACTTCTTGACAGTGAAGCTCACTCATAAAATATCATTAGTATATGAATAGTCAATATCATAGTACATCACATCTGCCGCAGCATACATCTAATACATATCGTACTGAAATATAATTATTAAGTAAATGTTCAATAGAAGGAGTAAAACATTACTATAACTAAAAAAAGTAACTATTTAATGTCATAAACAAATTTAATGACAATAAAGGGTATCAATTTCTAAAAGGTATCTTTGTATTAAACTGCAGTGATGTATAAAATTTGAGCTGCTTGTATCTAACCTCAAATGTTTTTGCTCCAGTATTTACTATTGTTTTGTCCAAAAATAGGAAACTATTATCCTAAGTCTTAATTTCAAATTCTCCTATTACTGTATGGAGGAATTGTAGGTTACATACTTCCAATGAATTAAGATCCAGAAAAGGCTATATCATTCGATCATGTCGCTAATACTTGTGCATACACCCTCATTTGACACCTCAACAATATTCGTTCGCTTCAGGTGAACATAGCTAGTCCTCGAATATATAATCGAAGTAGCAATTTCGAGCCATTGTGAACATCATCCACTTGACCCTACCTACGATAAGTTTAGTATAGTGTATTGTAGAGTATTTTAGTATTTGCAGAAGTTTGCATCATGCGTGGCATGGCCTCGTTCTTCGTTATTTCATGGCGTTAGACTTGCAAAACAAAAACCAGCAAACCATAATTAATCATAATCATAACACATAATCATAAATCGAAACAGAAATAAAGGGCATAGGTCAGAGACCTGGTAGGGAGTGTCAATAGAGTTGCTGTAGTGCAGATCGAAGAATAACGTGACATATCGAAGAAAGTGGTCTCTTGATCATGATCATTTTGGACCCCAAATACCGGAGTTAGGACTATCGAATCCGTTATTGGCCAAATTCAAACTGTTGAACTTGGAGCTCAACCTCTCATTGTTGTTTCCACTCTGGTTACCTGATTGGCTATTGTTGCCAAAATCCTCAGACCCAGATTGTTGTAATGACGTGAAGCTACCAGTCAAGTGAGCATGTTGCCCAAAGGGTTGAAATCTGGAAGAGATATCGCTAGAAGCCATTGGAGTCGAAGGCTGAGAGTTGGATGAAGGTCCCTGGAAAAAGTGAGGTGGCACAGATGGATGGTGACTTCCAGCACCCGATCCGGCGCTAGGACCAGTTCCATGTCCATGACTATGATGGTGCTGTGGGGTTGGAGAACCGGTCACAGAACCTTGCTGTAAAGGTGGCTGTGTTTGATAGTTACTCAATGGTGGAGTGGAGCGAACATCAACATATGAACGATTATTGGATGTTCTCAACAAAGAGGCAGCACTTGATCCCATGGTAGGCGTAACAACTTGTGGAGGGGCACCGTTAATGGCGTTCAACATTTGAGGAGTTTGGCCTGATTGTTGATGTTGCTGGTGCGTGTGTTGTTGCTGCTGCTGGTAGACATTAAACTGCTGGCTGTAAGGTCTAGATTGTTGAGGAGGGCCATGCTGTTGATGTTGTTGGTTTGAAGGAGGCATTTGGCCGTTGGACTGGTATTGGGGGAAATGTTGCTGAATTGGAGTGGAAGTTTGTTGTCTTAACCTTGGCAAAGGTAATGCTGATTGAGATTGAGATCTCAATAATTCAGGGTGGGTTGGAGCACCCAATTGACCCAACTGATTCAAGTTCAACATCGAAGATGAGTGGGATTGAGGTTGTTGTTGGCCAGACTGTTGCAGTTGCAGTTGTACTTGTTGTTGACCCTGCAGTTGGTTTTGTTGAGGATTCTGAGGAATCAAGTTTTGCTGGGTGAAGGTTTGAGCAATGTAACCAGGTTTTCTTCTAATAATAATCAACCCGTTGTCAAACAACTCCAACAAGTTTAAATAAGAACACAACACCGACAAAACCTTGCGTTGAGCCAAATTCAAGTTTGCGGGGCTGATGGCCAACTCGAAAATGGATTTGGTCATGTCATCTCTGTACAACGCTAATTGAGTGTATAATTCCAAAGTCTCGGGATCATTGAAGTTCAAATCAATTGGAAGGTTGGTATAGGAGGTACTCAAAGGCAAAGAAATCATGAATCTTTCGGTGGTGGTACCGGAATTGGTGCCATTGACACTCAAGTTTTTGGTGGCAGCGGTGGTCGATGCTGCAGACAACAAGGAGGCAAGAGAAGCGTTGGAAGTGGAGCGGTGTTGTTCTTCCAACTGACCGCGTTTCTCCCTCTTCTCGCGTTCGATGCGTTCGCGTTCTTGCAAGGGAAGCATTTTCTTGTACTCAACCCTCAATTTCCGGCCGCCAATCTCACGGCCGTTCAACTGGTTAACTACCAAGGAGGTTTCGTCGGTGGAGGTGAAGTTGGCGAAGGCCAAGCCCCTGAACACGCCATTGTCGAAATGATAGTTAAATGCATAGGGTAAAGGAAGATTCAATTTTGTCATCACATCCAACAATTGTTCCTTTTTGATGGCAAACGGGATGTTTTTAATGACAATAGCCGTGGGAATCAATTCATCGTCGTCGTTATCGTTATCGTTATCATTATCAAGATCGTTATCGTTGTCCTTGGCGTCGTCCTCGATGGAGCTGGTGGAGGCAGCCTGCGAGGTGGCTGCGATGGAGGGCGCCTTGTCCTTTTGCAACAGGGACTCTATAACCTTGTTGTCCATGTTGTTCAAGGTGGACTGCTGCTGCTGCTGCTGCTGCTCGACCCAGGGACCCACGTTGGCGGCCGAGGGCAACGCCAACCCAGCGTGGGACGAGCCCTGATTCAACCACGAGTTCTGCAAATGGAGGTTGTTTCTGCTGGTGGACGACAATCTCTGGTTGGAGAGCTGGGGGGTGTTGGCTGAGGTGTTGGCGCCACTGGACTGGCCCTGTGCAGGGTTGCCGCTGTTGCCGCTGGTGGTAGCACCACCGTTGTTGGCGGTAGACGCTGCGGAGGGTCCGTTGCCGTAACTGGACGAATACCCGGAGGTAGACGACAACGACGACAACGATGGTCGGCGCTGCATCACCGCATCCATTTGGTTGGGGGTTGACGACAAGTTTCTCAAGTCCATCCTCGGTGATTGTAGTTGGAGTTTTGGAGGAAGTGTTTTCAGTTTTTATTGCCTCCTGTGGACGAATGCTCGCGGGTCACGAGGCGGAGGGAAGGGAAGGTGGTGGGAGCAGTGGGAGCAGTGGGAAGGAACAGGTGGTGGAAGGCGGTGGGGAGGAGTGGCCGTACTGTCACTGGCGGTGGTTGTGGTGCTCGCTATAGGCTACTGGCACTGTAGCGATGGGGGCCCTCTTCCGCTGGTGCTGGCACTAGTGCTGGTACTGCCACTGCCACTGGCGTGCCGTGCGATCTGTCGCGACAGTCCACCGTCGCGACACTCGCACGTCGGCGATATAATTTTTCAGCGAATACGTGTTAGTTGTTCAACAGATATACAATGGTATGTGGAACCACGGCACGGTGATGCCCCTCAAACGCCCCAGTGTGCGCAGTGGCCGGTGCTTCCCCGATGCTCCCACGGCCGTGCGGCCCTGTTTCCCGTCCCTACTAACCTCCAGTCGTCAGCTCCAGGTGGCTTAAGAAGCGCAGTCAAGAGAAAGAACACCTCTGAAAAGAAGGCCCAATCCAACAGCTCGTTGCCATTGTCCACACGTGCTGCTGGTGCCGGCGGCTCGTCGTCCACCATGATGAAAATATTCACCGATGAGGCCCAGGGCTTGAGAGTCGACCCATTGGTGGTGTTGTTCTTGGCTGTTGGGTTCATCTTCTCCGTTATCATCCTTCATGTGTTTGCCAAGATCACCGGAAAGTTCACTTAGGGACTGGGGCCCTAGTCAGGCTATAGTTCTACACAATGGTCCCCTGGCATCCAAAGTGCCTGTATAGTTAGTGGTATCAATATATATTAATGTCCGACAGGGTGTAGGAGTGGCGAGGGTTGGTGAGTGTACAATCGCTGGCTATAGACCAGTAGCTTCCTTACTTCGAAAGAGGTATAAGATTTAAGTATGTACCAAGTTGTATGGCTCCCAGGGCGTAATTTGATGTGATTAATTTTTATGTTGTAATGCTACCTTCAATTTCATGAATCAGCCCAGTGGTTGAATCGTTGCTAACTAAGGCTTTTACAGCACCACTAACTTTGCGTTCAATGAATTTTACCTACGGGCTACTCGAGAAATGTAATCACGGTTGGTATTTACGTGCATCTCAACCTACGGATAGTTTAGACAACGTCTACCTTGGGTTTACTTCCTTCAATTGAAGAGATATAACTATTGCTGAACAAAGTGTTTGATCGTAGTAAAAAACTATAAAATCGTTGCTTCGATGGTTGTGCTTAAAAGACCATTTTCCACTAGTTGGAAGTACGTTCGTACAGGTTACTTCCCGTTTCTGGCTATGTTCTTGTTGAATATTAATCCCAATTGTTACAATGCTTTATTGAATTGTCGATCCCGTTTTCGTATCGTCGTATTGAATTGATTATTCCAAGTCTATTTGTCCGTCTTTCTCGATTTAGTATTTTCGTACCTAATGCATATCTTGATACTAACTATATGAATTATTGATTGCCTCAAGCCAGAGGCACTCCAGGGTCATTTCCAGATTACGTCTTTAATACCCGTGTGTTCTATTTACATGTCTTTCTACATATCCTCCAACAACCCCTCTAACGCCCTGGACAATCCATCCTTGTGTACAAAATGCTTGATGTCCTGGCCATTTTCGTACTCAACTTCCCATTCGAAGTCTCTGCTTTCATACACCTGCTTCCAGCTATCGCCATACTTCTTTCCCCGGATCTCGAGCTCTATTATTGGAAATTTCTTACCCAAAATCACGGTGATAGGAATCCCCATCAAGTTAGACTGGTTGATCTTTTTTCCAAGTCCTACTTTAGGCCTGTTGTCTGCCCTGTAGTCCAATCCTGCCTGGTTAAGGTACCTGTAAACCTCCTCGAACTCCTTGTTTCCATTACCAGCCTCAACAACGGTAACTTCCCATGGAGCAACGATTCTAGGCCAGTTTAATCCTTTGTCATCCTTATTGATTTCTCCGATAGATGCAATGATTCTACTCACTCCAATGCCATAGCATCCCATCATCAAATCTTTGCGCTCAGTCTTATTGCCCACAGGTACCTCAACCGAGCAGCCAAGCGGCTTGCTGTATTTGTCACCCAAGTAAAAGGTGTGTCCAATTTCAATGGCTCTGTTACCATGGAGCTTGCCATCCTCACACTCACCACAAATCTCGAATTCCTCAGCAGATACAATTGGAATGTCAGACAAAGTAGTGATTAACGAGCGGTTGATGAATGAAATAGGGAAGTCGGGGAAGTTGGATCTTGAATTAAGTCTGGCGTCCATGATACGAATGATCTTCTTTGAAATTAAAGTGTCGGGGTCAGAGAACTCGGCCAAAATCAATTCTTGATCTGTAATGTGAACATTCAAGTCTGGTACTTCATTCTTGACAAAATTAGGTTGTAATTCACGGTCCTTGGGGTAGTACGCACAAACCAAAGTGCTTTTATCCTTGGTCATGAAATATGTGACCGAAACGTCAGCAACTTCTGTCTCCTCCACTGGGAAGGATAACGTCTTCTCTACGTTCGACACGCTGCCACAGTTGTCGCAACTGAACACCGTATCTTCACCAGTTTCGTGCAAATAGTGCCATTCGTGGCTCAACGAGCCTCCGATTTCCCCAGTATCTGCTGCAGCCTTGGTGAACGGCAATCTGAGGTCCTGGAAAATTCGAGTGTATGCTCCAATAACGTTATTGTAGGTAGTCATGGCGCTTTTCTCGTCGATGTCGAACGAGTATGCATCCTTCATGATGAACTCCTTCCCGCGAAGCAAGCCGCTTCTGGGTCTCTTCTCGTTACGGAACTTGGGGTTGATCTGGTAGTACAAGAGCGGCAAGTTCTTGTAGCTGGTGAGGTGGCTGGCCACATGGTTGGTGATCTCTTCTTCTGCGGTAGGAACCAAGAGGTACTCCTTGCCGTCGAGCTTGAAGAACTCCAGTCCCGTTTCCCACCGCCCTGTCTTCTTCCACGACGAATTATGTGAGATCAAACTCAACCCCAACTCCTCGAAATCGATTTCGTTCATTCTTTTCCGAACGACGTTGGATATCTTGTTCATGCTGCTCAAGCCAGCCGGCAACCAGTTGACAAGTCCTGCCTTGGGATGACTGATGTAGTTCAAACGAGTCAAAAGCTCGTGCGTTGGCACAGTTTTGGAGTATTTGAAGGAGTCCACATTAGCGCAGTAGAGTTTGGGCACGTTCTTGACGTGTAGGAACCGCTTCATGGTCTAGCAGGGATGACACAGACTGGCTAGTGGTGGATAGGTGTTGGTGATTCGTGAGCTAAACAGACGCTGACTGCGGGTCACGTGCAGGGTCCAGTTGCTGCAAAAACCGCTATGAGACTACAACAGTACCAGCCAAGGACTACTACATTGACAGTAACATAGTAGAACCTGGTAGTGCTGACTACTGCCATGGCACTAATGCACTTCATACCGTCGGTGCTACTGCTACTACTTCCATCTACCTAGTCGAGACTCTCACATTTTATTATGACTATACGCTTACTTGAACTTGGAGGTGATTTCGTTCACCACGTCATCTCCGTAAGACTTCAAGTTGGCAAGGGAACTGTTCAAGTCCAATCTAGCTTGATGCAACTTTTCCTCCTTGTTTGGCTCGGTGGACTTTTGGAGTCTGGTGGTGAGCTCATCAACCTTGGCCTTAGCTTCTTCAAAGTTTCTAATGGCTGCAGCCTTACCTTCTTGGTACGATGCAGATAATTGGTCCTTGGTCTCGCTCAAGTTGGATTGGAGCTTAGAGCCCTGCTTGTTGAGCTCCTTCTTGCCGTCTTCATAGGTCTTATTTATGTCGTTGGACAATTCGTCGGTCTTCTTGGAACCCCACTTAGACCATGACTCGCCTTGCTTTTCAGCCTCGGCCCTCAATTCCTTGGCCTTGTCGGCAGCCTCGTCAGTCTTCTTGGATCCCCATCTAGACCAAGACTCTCCCTTCTTTTCGGCTTCGGCCTTCAACTCCTTGGCCTTGTCAGCAGCTTCATCAGACTTCTTGGATCCCCAGTTGAACCAGGACTTCTTTTCAGCCTCAGCATCCTTCTTGGCCTGCTCAATTTGCTTGCTCACTTCGTCGGACTTCTTGGAGCCCCAGCTTATCCATTCGTCCTTCTTGTCTGAAGCCTCCTTCTTGGCTTCACCAAGCTTTTGGTTGAACTTGTCATCGTCCTTCTTGAACCAGTCACCGAACCATGATTTTTCCTTGACTTCGTAATCAGGAGACACGGAAGAGTAGGGGGTAGTCTTGGTGTCAACACCACTGGCACCATTGACCAAGTCAATGTACTTATCCACACCTCTGGCAATCAAGTTCTTGTCCTCAGGAGCCTTGAGTGCTCTATAGTTGGCCTTGGCTTCGTCTTGGTGTTCGGTGACCTTTTGGTATAAGGTGGTGTCCTTGATCTTGTCAGTGAATTCCTGGCTCTTTTGGCTAAGTTCCTTCTTGGACTCTTCAATCTTGTTGCTCAATTTGTTGGTCAAATCAGAAGACTTCTGTTCAGCTCTGTCCACTTCGTGGCGGATTTGCTGACGTTGTTGTCTTGGTAAAATTGGTTGGACATTCTTGTCATAGTAATAAACACCACCTACGATGGCGGCAGTACCTAAGATATATTTGCTGGCAGACATTGTTGTTTGAATAATTGAAGGTCCATCCTACACGATTCTTCAGTCCTTATATATCTAGTGGCAGGTCAGGCAGGGTTGCTATAGGCATTTCCCAATTGGGAACACCATGTGAAACCGTTTAGCAACCTGAGTGTGGTCGCAGAAGAATTGCAATCCGTGGCGACATGCCCAAAATTAAGCCAATCAAGAGGCAGAACTTGACACCTACATGGTCCCAGTATACAATTGCTGCACAGGAAGACGCGTGACTAGTACTCGGCTTGAATTGACACCGATTGACACCGAGACTTTCCTTACGCAATAGCAATCTCCACATGGTCATAAGGGTTGCGACAGTTGGCAATCACGTGGACTGTAGTCACATGGATGACAGCCACCACTTTGGATGCATGACTCCAGCCGACGATGCGGCGCCTTGTTAATGGATTTGAACCCTGGAATAACCGACAAATACGAAAACTTAAAGGCTTACCAGAGATGATTCAATTTCGTTTGGAGCTCAATCTTCCACTTCGATATTGAAAACTTAATTGCGTTGCCTAGTTTCATTTGCCACAACCAGGTTGCTATTCAGAGTTTCGCTGAAAAAAGGTATGCGCGAGGAAGCCGCAGCCTAAAGCTAATTCTTGTCGATGTTGGCGGAATTCAGGACATTTTCATGCATGTCTGGAACTGAATTACCGTGCCCAGGCTTCGATGCATACGCAATTGCTGTCGTACATCATATTTGGATGCAGAGCCCCATCTCCAGTGAATGAGGTTTTGGGTGTCTATTAAAAATAGAAAGGTGAATCGGAGCTACATCGCTGCTAGAAATGAATATTTGATAGACAACGACAAGTCAGCTAAAATACCTGGTGGACTTTGGTTACCCAAGAGGATACGACTTGAAATGGCCAACACGATATTTCACCAGAAGATACTCAAGTCCTCAATGAATAGATGGAAGACAATTATGGTAGCGAATATTGAACAATATCTAACATGTTTTGGATATTTGAACTGATGCCTTGACCACTCCTATTTACTTTAAATGAAATGTTAATCTGGTTGCCGATTTCTCGGGAAAACGCGGGTCAAGTGGATCGATTTTATGCACTGGAGGCGGTAAAAACGGATTATCTGTAAGAACAACCCTATAATGCTTGCCATAACACCATCCGGAAAATCTCGGCACCTTGGTTTGGATCTGAGTAAGCCGTACATTTTCTATAAAAATCCTTGCCGAAAAAACTATCTGTAATTTGTTCATCAGCTCAGACGAATGTGCGATTGGAAGATGAGTACAACTTCGACAATTCATAGACCATAGTGGTGGTCATGACCAGCTGAGGTGACCCATGGATCTGCTATAATTCTCGTTGTATACGCTAATTCTTGTCGCCATTACCCAGCTGTGCTCACATCTCGCCATCACATCATGCCACCTTCAGAATTTGCACCCAATCATGAGATTTTCCCACCATGGACCAGTCTTGACCGTTGAGGCAATATTGATCCGATTTTATCCATCTGATCGATCTGAAGTAGTATATAAGGTGGATGAAGGTGTGGTTGGAATGGCCATTCGCCAACATGTCACTTTTGCTACCAACTCTCAAAAACTCATTCAGACTAACCATAGTAAGGCCCCGTTATATGGGAACGTTCAAAAACTCCACAGGTGCTAATGCAAAGACAATGGCTCTCAGTGCCGGTGGATACCTCTTAGCATGCTTGGGTATAGCTAGGTTAGCTGAAGTGGAGGACTTTGCTTATATTTTCAAGCAAATCGGAGAATAACGCGTTCAGTCCAGAGAACAACGCATAGGCTTGAAATGGATTTTATGCTATAATGTTGATTCAAGGAGCCATTTTCAGGCATGGTCCTGTTACATGCTGTGAATAGCGCATGGTCGCTGTGGGCTTCTTTGTTAGGGTAGGCAGTTCAATAGAGAATTTATTTGATATACGTAGTTCCGGCGAGTTTTTGGGAGTCGTACTTGATATCTGGTACGATTTCCCTGAATACTAGTTTGAATAAATTATTTGAGGAAACAAACGAATCTCCTGAAGATAAAATAGATCTATCAACAATGGCTGGTGTATGTGCTGTTCCATTCTACCATGGCTCTAGTATATTCCCTATTCTACGACTTTCAACTACCCACAACTCCCAGATATTTGTCTTGAATTATGTATTGGTATACAGCTCAACTGTATAGTCTATGTTCTCTATGTGCACATTTTAGTGAATCGACTCCAGCGAGTCCCCAGCACTACTGAAGTTCATATCTCCTTCAAGCCCTGTCCTGGAACCCTGCGGAAGTACCTCTTGGTCTCGCCAAACAACAACCCCCTGCTCAATTTCCATACCTGCAATAAGATGTCCTTTCGGGGCAAAAACTCGGGGAAAACCACTTTAATGATGTTTTCGGACTTGGTGGAGTCTGTCTGGCTGGGCTTTGTCAATACGCACAAGTAGAAGATCACCTGGCCGTAGTTGTGGAAAGCTTCATGGATCACCAAGTCGATGATATCCTTCAAAGGCACGAAAACCTCCACGTTGTTCTGGAACCTCCAGCTCTTCTTGGAGACCAATTGCACCCCGATGTCCTTCATGACTATCACGCTATCCTCGGGAGTCTGTCTCATCACCACTAGTATGCCCACTATCACCACTACGAGAGGCCCAATGTAGTGGGTGGGACTTTCGGAGAAGAGAGCTCCTGAAGCCCACCACTGGCCATCCCACACCCTTTGTGTTCTCCAGCACTGCCATATCAAGTAGCTCACTGCTAGCACGAGGTATGGTGGGGTTAGGCGAGCCCAGAAGTCTGTGTGGTTTTTCACTGTGAATTTGATGAGGTTGGAATGGTGGACGGTGCTGTCATCTACGTGCGGAGTGATCTCCAACGCGTAGTTCTTCGGGGACGACATGATGCCGTTATGATGTGGAGTTTGGGTGTTTGGTAGCGGGACTGGTGCTGAAGTAGTGGTGTGTCATTGTAGAGTGATATCACGTGGGATGATCTGTGCGAGGCGAGCCTTGGTAGGACGCGATGGAGGAGTCAGAAATACGGAAATGGTATCGCATAGGGTCAAGAGTCAGAATAAGCTGGTGGGGCAGACGGCTCGAGAAAGTAGTTTCCTGGCATCTGCTCCGAAAACGTTCGAGAATGTGTATTTATTGTTCGACAGTGCTAGTTAATTTGCGACTGGTGGTAGTGTGACTAATTGTAAGTTGATGGGTTGGTCTCTAGTTGAATCGGGACTGCTATGTATCGTGAGGTCGTAAGGGAGAAAGAGGTGTGGTCTTCGGGTGCTTAAATGATAGGCTTCGTATCTTCCGGCTGGGGCCTTTCCGCGATGGAACCCACCACCATTTCGTTCTTTCTCAACTCCTTGATCTTTTCCGCTCTGGTCATGGACTTGGCACCGGTTCTGAACTCGATTTCACGCTGTCTGTTCTTCTCGGCGTCATCCTTCATGGCCTTTTCACGCTCCAATGCCATAGCAGCCAATTCTGCCTCGTGGGCGATCCGCACCTCACGCAATTTCTCGTTGTAGTACTCCAAACTCTTGATGTTGTGTTTGGAAGCTTCGCAATATTCTGCAAAGTCGGCTGGAAGCTTTCTTTTCAACGCCATTTCCACAATTTCTGGATAGTTCTTTTCCTCCAAATTGAATTTCAGCTTGATTTGCTTTCTAGTACGGTATGGAAACAATTGCGAAATCAACAAGAAATCAGTGCCGAACGTACTCAACGCAGAATAGAATTGCTTAACCTCATCTTCGGTCCAACGATCAGTGTGCTTTCTCTTGGAATATGACGATGAAGTGATTGGATTCTCGAAAGGATTGGCCTCTTCACGAGTCAAGTGACTGTTGTCCACACCCTTATGTCTACTGACAATAGCGGAATCGAGATCGTAATTGATAACACCATCCACAAGCAAAAGTTGCAAATTGGTGGAATGCGATTGTTCTGGGGCATCTGTATTCAAAAGCTCGTCTCTCTTCTTCTTCATTGCTTCAATATCATCAACCTCACCGTTTCTAGCAAGTATTTCTTCCAAGGGAACCCTTTCGACTCTGGCCAATTCACGATGGGCTCTTCTCTCCAGCTTTTTCTGTTTGATCTTCTCTTCGGCAGCCATAACTGATTCATAATTCGAGCTGACCTGGCCAATGGGCAATGTTGGCTTGCACAAGTCGGCCATGGTCATTTTGTTGATATCGAAGCCAATATCACGATACAACTCTTCATCCTCACCCTTAACTGATCTTGGGAGTTGCTTGACGCTGGTGATGTTGGTGATCAAGGTGTCGGGGGCAATTTCATAGGTATTTTCATCTGCACCTTCCAGGGCAGGTCTGACTCTAAACTTGGACAACCGCGCAGTCTCTGGATCAATACCCACTACGAATTCACCGTCACCTTCCTTGATGGGAATTTTGACAGAGGAAGTGATACCAGATTGAGCCTCTTCTGGCACGGGCGAAGGCTCCTTAGGTATCGAGATGGAGGCGGCTCTTATCACCGATGCCCGCTTGGTGGAGGTTCTGGTTTGGGCCAGGGATCTTCTCCTTTTGACGGCCTTGGCCAGAGGAATTCCGATCTTGGCTGGAGTATAGTCTTCGGAGGCGTCTGGTGCTATAGCGCCTCCGCTGGCCAACGAGATGGAGGTGGACCTATTTCTGTTCAAAATGGGGGCTATACCGGATAACCTGCGTTGCTGAACCGATTTTCTTCTGGGGAGTTCCTTGAAGATGTCAAGGTCGAGGTCGGAGTGGTCACTGCCGGAGTCTGGGCGGTCCAACTTCTGGGACGAGTCTCTGGGGTCCACGACGTCAGCTTCTGCCTGCGCTGGAACTACCTTGAAGTTGAACGCCTTCAACGGCGACAGCGCAGCGGCATCAGCCTTTGTTGGCTCGTTGGCCAACGGCTCGGCCTGCGTGGGTTCAGGAGTGGGTGCTGTTGGTGCTTCAGACACCGCCAACTGGGTTGGGGCTGGCGAGAGCGCAGTTTGGGGAGAAGCGGACGTGTTTTCGACAGAAGCATGGGGATCCTGGATCTGTGGCTTCTCCTGGGTGGCAGGAGGCGTGAGTTGGGGTTTCTCGACCTTCTTCTTGATGGGCTTCTTGCGGAGCTTGGGGGTGAAGTGAGTAGACTTCTTAACGATACTACTCATGGTGCAATCACAGTGAACGGAAAGTGGCGGCTAGCTGTTGGAGGGTGTTTTGTGGATAAGGGTGGCTGGCACTTTCTCGGTGATTTTGGCGCGTTGGACTGGGCTGACTGCCTGTTCTTGTGGTGATGTTGTTTGCAACGATTTGTTTGTCGCATCCCATCGCTCACGTTATCAGCGCTTAAGAAAACAGCAAAGAGGAATAACGGCAGAGTCAAGAGACTAACGACCTGCTAGACAGCTCCAGATAGACAGACAACAGAAGAAGACAGACTAATTATCGTCAGAAGCTGAGCAGAATCTAAGAAAAGCTCATCCACAGACAGACTCGACAAACAGCACATCATCTGAGATCGAAGTAACGACCTCAAGACACTTTTCGAGGCAGCTTGACAGACTACGGCTCCTTATCGTCAGACAACACTCCAAGACTACTATTAGACCATCAAGGACATCTTGTCAGATTAGATAATAAAACATCTTTGTTAGACAACAAGACATCTTATCATTATCCTTACCTTTCATAAGCTATACCATGAGAGCTACCTGCCGCTACAACTGGACCCCTGGCCACAAGGACAACTGGACCCTCAATCTCCTACTCCAGGAAGACCACCACTCGTTCATCACCTCCTCCTCCGACGGAAGCTTGACCAGCTACCTGTTGCAACAGCTCCAGGACCAGCCGTTGTGGAAGATCCCCAACGCCCACGCTGGCAGCATCAACCTGATCAAGCAGTGTGACCCCAACACCGTGGTGTCGTGTGGTCTCGATGGCATCAAGTTGTGGGACTTGAGATCCGGCAAGTCCACCCACTCAGTCACTGGCAACTACTTGTCGCTAGGCGCCGCCAGAGGCCTCATTGCTGGGGGTACAGAACTCTCGGGAAGTGATGCTGAACTCCATGTGTGGGACGTTAGGAACATGAGCGTGCCCCAGCGGTCGTTTGTGGACTCCCACCACGACGACATCACCGACATCAAATTCCACCCCACTATCGACAAGTACTTTATGTCGGGATCCACCGACGGGTACGTCAACATCTATGACTTGAGTCAACCGGACGAGGACGAGGCCTTGCACCAGGTGATAAACTTCGCCTCCATCCACTCGTGCAACTTCACCACCGACTCCAGAATATCGGTGTTGTCCCACATGGAGACATTGGCATTCTACGAGTTGAACGACACCAACTACGAAGACACCCACGAGCCGCAGCCCCACGAACTAGGCGATGTCAGAACAACGTGGCCCGACTGTGAATACGTGGTGGATGTCAACCCCGCAGGCTACGTCAGCTATGGTGCAAACTCCCACCAGAAATTGTCGTTGTATCCTTTTAATCCTATTCAAGAGAAGTTTGATTTCAACAGACCAGTTTGGTTCCCACAGGCCCACGGCGAGGAAGTGGTGAGAGACTTGGTGGTTGTTCCATATTCCAAGAGCGCACTTACTTGTGGAGAAGACGGGAATGTGAAGTTGTGGGAGCTTCCCTACCAATTGGACACACCTTTGGCTTCCGAGGACCAAGATGAGGAGATGGAAGTGGAAGACGAAGAGGACAAGAAAGAGAAGAAGAAGGAAAAGAAAAACAAAAAAGACAAGAAGGAAAAGAAGGAGAAGAAGGAAAAGAAGGACAAAAAAGACAAGAAGGAAAAGAAGGACAAGAAGGACAAGAAGGACAAGAAGGACAAGAAGTCGGACGTCAGATTCAAGCCATACTAGTCTCATCGCATTTAAAGCACCAATACACATCATCAGAAATTTTGTTAAATATTATCTTATGTACAATAACTTGTGGAGAGTCCAACCATTCACCATCTAGAATCTGGCGATAATGTCATCGATAACTTCTTGGGTGGAAGAAGAACCTCCCAAGTCAGGGGTCTTGATCTTGTCCTCGCTCAAGTTGGCGTCAACGGCCTCGTAGATCTTGGCTGCTGGCTCGGTGTAGCCCATGAACTCCAACATCAAAGCAGTGGATCTGATGGTGGCAATTGGGTTGGAAATACCCTTGCCTTCGATATCGGGAGCAGAACCGTGGCATGGCTCACCAATGGCGAAGTTGTCACCAACGTTGGCAGATGGGACAACACCCAAAGAACCCACCAACGCAGCAGCACCGTCACTCAAGATGTCACCGTACAAGTTAGGAGCCACAACCACGTCAAAGATTTCTGGTTCTCTGAACATACGGTAGACCATACTGTCGACAATTTGTTCCTTGTACTCGATGCTACCGTAGGCTTCTGGGTTGGCATCGTAGACCTTACGACAGGTTTCACGGAACAAACCGTCCGACTGGGACAACACATTGGACTTGTGGGTGACAGTCACTGAAGGTTGTTCGTGGATGGACTTGACGGAGGAAGCCTCTCTGATGGCCTGTCTTTGCAAGGCGATGTTGTAGGCGATCTTTGAGATTCTGGTGGTGGCAGTCTCGGTGATTCTCTTGATGGCCTCAGCAATCTTGGTGCCGTCTTCGGCCTTGTAGGTTCTTTCTTCCTTGATGTACAAGTCCTCGGTGTTTTCACGCACAATCACCATATCGACGGGTCTGCCAATGCCTTCAACAGACTTGACGGGACGCACGTTGGCGTACAAACCCAACTTCTTTCTCAAGGCGACGATTGGAGACGAGTATCCTGCCACCTTGGTGGTAGGTGAAGAAACAGCTCCGAACAACGCACCGTCACACTCGTTTTGCAACACCTTGATGGTTTCTTCAGGCAACGCAGTGCCAGTCTTTTGGAACAACTCGAAACCAGCGTCCAAGTGGACGAACTCGAATTGCAAATCGTACTTGGCAGGCAAGGCTTCCAACACGGCTCTACCAGCTGGAATGACTTCACGGCCAATACCATCACCAGGGATCAAACCGATCTTTAAGGATTTGAGAGCAGCAGGGGTGGATGAAAAGCGACGAACAGCAGACAACATTTTGGCTGGAAAGATGAAGAATTGAGGAAGAGAGAACCAGAAGATTAAGTGGTTGAAGAATCTGGAGAACGTGATTCCCGATTAGGCGCGGGAGACCTGGGAGTCATATTATGTCGCACCTGTGGTAAATGGATAGCCTACCGTTGATGGGTAGGGTGCTCACGAAACGCACAGAGCGGTACAAAGCGGTGTTGTGTTCTTATGGCTAAGGTATACTCGTGGCAGTCTAATTGCCCGTAGTCTAATGCCAAAATATGATGTTTTCATTCGACTTTGGGCCAAGAAGGTAAATTACACAAAAACACAAATCTAGTTGAAGTAATAAATTACTTGTGCTATGAAGACATGTATTAAATTCTTGCAGTAATCGGCGAATTAATGTGAATGCTAAGGATTGAGTCAGTCATTGCCGTTTCCTAGCTTTTTCTTTTTTTACAAAATTTTGACATAATCTTTTAAAGTATATTAGTTTTTCAATTCTTATCGTGAAATTTTCAAAAACCGCTCAGTTATGGTTATCTACTATCAAGTTGTACAATCATTTACAAAAACACCCACATCACCAATTCCTGGGTGGAAAATCCTTCTAGACCATGTGTCCCACTCGTCACATTGACACATTGCTGTTGGCCCTATTATAGGCCAGGTAACTGGCAATCGATCTAACGGATCCTGATCGTAGGGGTGCGACATTACGTCCATATCGTGAGTCATGTCACGTTGCCCTATCGTCGGCAAGCCCAACTAGGAAGTCCACATGTCACCTTTATCATATCCTGCACCAGATCCTGCACCGCTGCTCCGTAATCGGAGTACTCGAAGTCTAGTTTACGTAAGCTCTTACTTATCAGCTCCACATGAACCGTTCCTACAGCCTACTCTTCAGGAATAAACTCGATGTGCCAGCTTATGCAGCTATCGATGACCTCTGATTAAATGTATATACAAGCCACATTAATTTCATTAAATAACCATGTCAATGGAAGTCGTTATGTACAGGTGGTCATTAATCAATTTTCAACATCCTTGACAATACCAACCTTGGCAGGTCTCAACACTCTGGAGTTCAAGGTGTAGCCTGGCTGTTGGACGTGGAAAACAGTTCCTGGTTCCTTGTCGGGTTGAGGGATTTCGAAGGTGGCCTCGTGTTGGTTTGGATCGAATGGCTCTCCCATTGGGTCTATCTTTTGGATACCGTGTCTGTTCAATGTCTTCTCGAACACGTTCTGGGTCATGCTAACACCTTCGTACAAGTTCTTGACTTCATCGTTGGTAGCCAAAGTCTCCTCCTTGACGGCACTCAAGGCCAAGCTGAAGTTGTCAATCGATTCTAACAAGTCTTTGGCGAATTTTTGCAAAGCAAAGTCCTTGGCCTTCTGCACTTCCTTCTTGGTGGATTCTTGCAAGTTTCTGAAGTCAGCAATGGCTCTGGCATAGTGGTTCTTCATGTCAGCCAAGTCCTTGTCCTTCTTAGCCAACTGAGCCTTGAATTCTTCGGCTGGATCAACTTCTTTTTGTTCAGTGGATTCCTCTTTGGTGGTCTCACCTTCAGTAGCTTCTGGCTTTGCCTCACCTTCAGGTGCCTTGGCATCGTTGGATGAAAAACGGACCATTCTTGGGGCAAAGACAACTGGTCTAGCAGCCATGGTGGAACGGACAGCTACACGTGCAGCGACTGATCTTGTGAGGGGGGTGAATAAAGCTCTATGCATTTTGATGAACTGTCTAGCTAATGTGTAGTGACTGTACGTTAATATTCGCCTTGCTGAAAATTTTTAGTCACTAGTCACGTGGCCAAGGTCAGGTGATTGGGGTAGCTCTATTTCCGTCTGGCTGCCGTCATCTGGTCGACATATTCTTGCAAATGGTCTTGGTCCTCGATCGTATAAAACTGCCCCACTTTTCTCTCGGAAACAGTGAAGTTTTCCCCTGAACAGATTTGCAATTTGTGCTCCGTGGGAATAGGTGCCTGCGACTGTATCAATGCGTGTGGCTGGCCAACGTAGTAGTTCCCTAGTCTACCAGGAACACCATTATAATAGTCCCCATCGCCTAAGCCTATGATGGCATAATCAGAATAATCCAATGTATGGTATTTGTCGTTGAGAATCACTTCAGGAGCCTCAAAACTAAAGCCTTTTCCTTGGTTTTCTGGCAATTTAGAGTCGAAGATTTCGGTGATTAATGCCCTTTGCTGCTCCGAAGAGACCCAGATCCCAATTTTTGAGGTAGGATAGCCAAGCAAGACCATATATTGATACAAGTTGACGCAAAATTCGGCTTCCTCTACCTGGCTTTTGGCTTCAATCAATTGCGAGTTGTATTTGAATCCAGGATTAAAGTTTCTAAAGTTATTCTCTCCTATGGGTTGGCCAGCAATAAACTCATTCCTCACACCATGAACCTCGTTTAGCGTAAAAATATGTTCTTGCCGGAAATTCACTATCGATCCACCTATTCCAATAAGCCTCTTCACTTCGCCTTGATTCATCCTTGCCACCACTGGTAAGCATTCGGGAGTTCCATCAATAATGAAAATATTGGTAAAGGTGTCCAGCTCGCCAAAGGACAAATAGTCTTCCAAGGTGATAATAGGATTGAATTTGCGGTATAGATATTTCCACAAGTGACTATTTGTGGTCCTCAAACCGGATTTCAGCCAAATGGGGGCAATGATACGCAAAAAATTAATGTTCTTGAGAAGATAAAAGTACGACTTGGTGATATCTTTGAAGGATTTGAAGGTGCTTTTTCCATCAGCAAATGGGTAGTTCTTCAAAATCTCACTGGTCTTTCCTTTATTTTCCTCCAAATACTTAGTCCACGTGGATTTTATTTGAAACTCGTAATAATCTATGCTGTTCAAGTCGATCGTTTCCTTCAGGCCCTCTGCATGGTCGAAAAGCTGAGCTATCACTTTCATGGAAGAGCGGACTCTCTTTTCAATCTCTTTCAATTCATCTTCCAGCCCAAATCCAACGTATGTGAACTCATCTACACCTCGTAAGCCAGCCAACCTCTTAACATATGTCTCAGTAGGTGCAATAATAATGGTGCGCTCAAAATTGAGGTAAGAAAGTGCATTGGTAAGCACAGATTCAATCCCTGTATATCTGACAGATTTGACCAAAGTGTAGTTGTTTGAGATAATTGAATCGAGTAAATCAACTTCGGTGCTTTGAGAGGCCCCAGAGTCAACCTTTCTTCTTTTGAAATTTTCAATTTCATGATGATGTATTTTTTTAGGAGCTCCACTCAATATTGATTCGATACTTGAAGTGGAATCCTCACCCAGAATATGAATCTCGTTATAGGAATGTAAAATTTTGAGGCCCAAGCTATCAGGGACAGCGATTAGATACTTAACTCTATCAACTAACGAGTCAACTGTGTAATTGCATCTGACACCCGTACCCTTTTGGCCATCTGTACTTGTTATTTTACCAAGTCTAATCAAATTCAATCCGTACTTCTGAACTCGGTCTTCTCTAGCAAACTTATTAGGTAAGACCAATTCAATCAACGCCACTACTCCATTACCAGAATTGTAGTTGCGATTCAAATTAAACACATATTCAGTTCCCTGTTGGGATCTGAGATCTTTGATTTGATAAAAATATTTGCTTTTCCCTTTGAAGTTTAATTTGGGGTCAATATCAATCCTTTTGAGAACATTGAGTATATGATTAGAAATATCATGCTGGATCTGAATTTTTAGGTTTGACAAATGCTCATCTGAGAATATGTCATTACTTGAAAGGAATTTACCTGGAGTTAAATGTACTGAAGAATTTGAATATTTGGAACAGCTTATCGAACTATCGAAGGTAGATTCATCATAACTCGAAATAAATTCCAGGGAAGTATTAGTAGTGAAAGTTCTGGAAATGAGAATTTGAATTATTATTGCTTTCTCGTCCTGCTTGAATGTAGTCGAAAGGAATTTACTGGACTCAAGATGCACTGTCTTCTTCATCAACGTAGTAAGTTCCTCTATGGTAAATTGAGATAAAAATTCCTTGAGCTTATTGGGAGTGTATGCATACACTGAAGGCATATTCATAAACAGTTCATGACTTTTAGTTGGAAATAAACTGAAGACATATTCTTGTAATTTATAGAAAAATTCAGATTCTTGAAGGTTCTTAGAAAGCTCATAGTAAACTAAGACGTCTGCAAGCTGTTCAATTCTTCTGGGGTCGTTGAACTTGTCCTTATGCAAAACAACAAGCGGTAAGAATTGGACAGCGTTGTAGAAAACTCTAAAGTAATCATTTTCCTCCACTTGACTAAGCTTTATGGTCAAAAGCGACAAAATAGACTCGACAAAGGACTGGAAATCGGGTGTCTTGCAAAACTCAGATTCTAGCAATATCTTGGAGCTTCCAATCAACAAATTAAAAATCCACTTATTTTTCAAATTAAATTCGATCTTGGATTTCAGCTGCTCAAGAGAAGCACTCAACTTCTTATTATATACCTCTTGTGAGTCTTTGTCGAACAATTCTTCATAGCCTGTGATATTGTTCCAGATGGTGATATCGAACAAGGGATGGATTTTGGCTGCAACTTCCGGAATATCTCTCCCTTTGGAGTATAAGACGCCGACAAAGCGTACAATGTATCCGAAAAGCTTGAAATTAGCACGATCTGTCACAATCAGTGTGGTCTGGATGAGTCTGTTGACCAAAACGTCAAAACGGGAATCCCCTGCCAAATTCTGCAATTGAAGATTGGCAATTGTCTCGAGTTTCTGGATAAGGAGCACCACAATAAGCTCCAAGTGTCTCAGCGAGACGTCCTCACTGAAATAGTGCCAAAGTACTCGCTCAAAGTACTCGGACTCGATCAACAATCGTATTTGGCTGTGCGATGGCCCCAGCAGAGATGGGGAGCCAGACTCGAAAATCGCATGGTGGACATCGTTAATAAGCAAATTCGTGTTGAACTTTTTGGGGGCTCGTGGGTACCATCTCTTGGCGAGTACGTGAAGGGTCGGAGACGCACTGATGGGTTTCATGGGCAGAAGGGCACTGTGGAGTCCATATACGGTACTTCCCACCCATATATTTTCCATATCATGAGAGGTCGTGCGCCGGCACCAAGGGCTTTCACCAAAAACTCCAAAATTTTCAGGCTCGCTCAGGCTCGAATAGACCAATATCCCACATTCCTGTGTACCAAAAGTGATGTTCCAGGCTGTTCGTCTCTTTTCCACTGCCAGAGTGGTGGCTGACTCTGCCGCCTCCACTTCGGCAAAGATAAACCCTAAACTTGCGGCCAAGCAGTTCATATCACCCGACGCATCCAAATCAAAAGCAAGAACTTTGAGAAGAAAGGAAGTCAGATTGAAGAAACAGATCATCAGAGACGTCAACAACTTCAAGAAGCATGCTGCCAGAAACGTGCAGTTCCAAGTGGATCCGGTTTTGGGTGCTGCCGACAACGGGTTCGTTGCCAGAGTCAAGCAAGAGGTCCAGGACCAAGGAAACCACTTGGCCTACGGCTACGAAAGAACCGAGTTCGAAAAGTTGTTGTACGGAGCCGAAAAGGCTGCCTTGGATAAGGCCAAGGGCACCGAAGTGTTGAACGAGAGCATCAGAACCACCGAAGAAAGAAAGAAGAGAGCATTGTTAACCATTTTGAATATCAGAAACACCAATGCTCAAGACAGAAAGACCTTGGCCATTAGATTGGCCAAGGAGGAGTTTCAAAGACACGAGGGTGACACCGCATCCCCCGAGGTCCAAGCTGCCATCTTAACCGTCAAGATCCACTTCGGTATGGACCACGTTAAGCAAAATCCAAAGGACAAAGACCACATCCAAATTGTTCGTGAAATGGTGCAACACAGACAAAGAATATTGAAGTACTTGAAGAGAGATAAACCAGAAACCTACTACTTCACCATCGCCAAGTTGGGATTAACTGACGATGTCATCACCAGAGAATTCAACATGGGAAGACAATACTTCCAGGACTTCAAGGTCTGGGGTGACAAGCAATTGATCAAGTTGTCTGAGAAGCAAAAGAAGAAGGCTGACGCGGTTGCCGACTTGCAAAAGAGAGTTGCTGAATACAACGAGTTGGCCAAGAAGAACCACGAAATTCTTCAGGATGAATCATAATAAATAGTTACTTGTACATATAATATACACTAGAATACAGTGGCGTAGCCAGGAAAGGAATGGGAAGCTTGCATGCTGAAAATGCCGAAATCATCAAATCTCTTTATAGATTACCTCTCTTTGGTTAATGAACTCGAATAGGTATTCACCTCCATCCTTTGGGATATTTGTGTTTTTGAGCAGTTAAGATCTGTTCTCCGCATAGGATGATGTCCTCGACTTGGTTCTTGCAAGGTGCAATTGCAATACGTGGAAGTACTCTTTGTACACACCTCATATTGGCCCGAGTTCGCTAATCAAGTCGTCCAACTTCAAGTCTTTGCCCAAAATCTCCACTTCCCTCTTCAATACGCCCAACAGGCTGTCGATATCGCCCTTGATCTCCTCGCTGACGCGTCCCAACTCCTCGAGCTCTTGGTACAACTCGGCATTATCCACACACAACTGGTTATAGATCATGTTCAAGTTTTCTAGCGACTCGTCTGAACCGCTCAAGATAGTAGCCTCAATTATCTCACTAGGGCTCAACTTGTCGAGGTTGGCAGGAAGCTCCACTTTGTTGTCTTTGCGGTGCTGAGCCACATGGATGATTTCGTCAAGATCGTCCAATTTCTTCTCGATATCCCGCTCGGAGAAGATCAACTCGAACTCCTTCATCGAGCTTGAGTGCCAGAACTTGATTATTTGACTCCTGGCCGTTTCGAGCGTTTTCTGCCCGTCTTCACTCTCCGATATGGTGGGATAACATTCCTTGATTTGGTCGATGGCCAACGACTTTTTAATCACCTGTTCCAACGCCTTTCTGCACACTAGCTGGAGCCGGTCGAAACGGATCTTTTCTGCTGGTGTGACGTGGCGTGGGTCCGAGTCTGTCATGACTGTTGTGGTATTTGCCGTCTTGCTATTTAGATGTTTTGCAGCGCGCTGTGGCGTAGGACGAGTAGGGCAGCGAGGAATTAGCGAGTGCACAGCCAGTCCTAGCGAGGATCTAGTGGAGTGCGCCCGCCAGTCCTAGCGAGGATTTAGTGGAGCCCGGCCCACTGCTCCGATTTTAGTGAGCGCGCGCCCCCCATTCTCATTATCATTTACGTGGATATCCATTCTTAACCCATCCTTCATCCCATGTCTGACCCCCGTGCCTTAATACTCGAAGCTGAAAAGTACACCAAGCGCCAAACCGGCTTCCTTCTGTTCTTCAGTGGCCAATCTCACTCGTCCCGCTTGGAAGACGCTTCCGATCTCTACATCCAAGCCGCCAATCAGTACAGATTGAAGAAGGAGTTTGACTCCGCTGGACAGCAATTCGTCAAGGCAGCTGAAATCCAGGAGTCCTTGGACAGCCACAACGAGGCTGCTAACCACCTCATAGAAGCCTACAAGTGCTACAAGGGCGTTTCACCAACCGACGCCATCAATGCGTTAAAGAAGGCAATCCACATCTTCCTCACCCAGAATGGCCAGTTCAGAAGAGCCGCCAACTTCACAGGAGACTTGGCTGAGCTCTATGAGTCTGTGGGAGACACCGACAACGCCATCCAAGCCTACGAGCAGGCGGGAGACTACTTCACCACTGACCACGCCGAAGCCTTGGCCAACAAGTCGTTCTTGAAGTGTGCTGACTTGTCTGCGTTGTCGGGAAACTACAAGAAGGCGGTGGAATTGTATGACACCATCATCAAGCAGCTGAAGAACAGCTCGTTAAGCAGATGGAACTTGAAGGACTACTTCTTGAAGCTGATCTTGTGCACTTTGGGTTTGGGAGACGTTATTGAAGCCCAGAAGAGATCCCAGCAGTACCTCGACGACGACCCCAGTTGGGAGCAGACCAGAGAGTATGGCTTGATCAAGGACATATTCGAGGCCATCGACCAGGGAGACATCCAGTCCTTCAGTGATAAGGTGTTCGAGTACGACCAGTTCTCCAAGTTGGACAAGTTGAAGACCCAGTTATTGTTGAAGATCAAGAACAGCGTTGTTGAAAAAGACGAAGAGGACTTGTTGTAGTCAGCAGGGCTTGCTAGAGCCACCAACAAGGTCATGACTTATCCACCTAATACACGAATTCTACTAGTCTGCTTTAGTTATACATAATATTCCAGGTGAATTGAACTATTTAGTAATCAATACTTAAAGTGCAGACCGACAAGGCGGACTACCAATAAAGAGAAGCCACAACGGCTTACTCTCTTGTTCTGAAAACCTCTCCGTAGAAAGGGTCGGCGACCTTGTCGTACCAAGCAGCAGACCATCTTCTGAATCTCTTTCCGTAGATAATCATGAGAATGAAGGTACCGTTGATAACCAATGACATCATGAACAACAACCAGGTGGTCAAGTTGAAGCCACATCTCTGCAACCATGGCTGGAAGGCAAAGGTGAAGACCATACCGATCATGTTTCTGGTGAACAACATCAAAACCAAACCTTCACTGGCGACTCTTTCATAACTGTCCACGGCGTAGGCCAAACAAATGGCACCTGAGGAACTCATGGCAAAACCAAGGAAACCTTGGCCAACAACAACAGGAATTGGCCACTTGGCACCGTTGGAGGCACCCAAGCCGTAAGCAAGGATACCAGCCGCGTTAATGAGGGTAGGAACCACCATGGCCCAGATTCTGAACTCAGGCTCAAGAATACCGTTGTTTCTTCTGGCCAACTTGATCACCAACCAGTCGACAAAGTAGCCTCCGTAGAACATACCAATCACACTGCCGACGAACGAAGACAAGTTGGTCAAACCCACACCGTTGGCCTCCCAGCCGTAGGGCTCCGACGAGTACACTTGCGACAGGGTGACGGCAATCAAAGACAACCACATCATTTGGGCACCGTAGAGCACACCACCCCAGATGAACGCAGGAATGTTGGCCAAGAGGAAGGGTCTATACCAGATAGTGAACCAGCTTCTTTGGTCGTTGTACTCGAGCTCCATAAACTTTCTTCTCTGCCAGTATGTTCTCAAGGGGATTGACTCGTCGACTGAGGCGGCGTCCGACGACGATGAGTGCGACTCGTTGATGCTGACCACGGTACGGAGGTGCTTGTTCTTCTCCAAGTCGTCTTGAGTAAGCTCGCCACTCTTGACAGCTGCCAACACTGTGTCTCTGGACTTGATTCCACGCAAGATTTCTTCCTCAAGGTCACTCAGACGGTGCTCTCTTCTGAAGGTGGTGTCCTCCATCAAGAAGATCTGAATCACCAAGAGCACACCGTAGATTATGATCTGGATGTAGAACGTCCATCTCCAGCCAATACCGTCATTAACATACCCACTAACCACTGGCCCAACATAGTTACCTGCATACAACGCAAGAATCAAGAGCGAGATGGCAGTGGACCGTTGGTGCACGAAAAACACGTCAGTGGACGAGATCTCCACAAGCGAGTCCACAGGTGCAGCAGCAATACCGGCCAAGAACTGGAATGGGTACATGAACTTGATGGAGTTGGACTGGGACCCGAGGATGAGGGCACCAATCACTAAAATGGTGCAGCCAATGTAGACAAACCGACGGCCAAGCTTAAGCGCGGTGGGCTGGAGAAAAAGACACCCAAGGCCAAGCCCAAGGAAGATGAGCGCCTGGGTGTTACCGAGCTCCTTGAAGTTGGTGTTGAGGACAGTGACCCACTCGGTCCAGAGAGGACCCGTGAACCCGACTGAAAGCGCTAAGAAGAACGCCCTGGATGTTAGTAGGAGTTGTGGGGAATTTGTGATTCGGCCATCGCAAGGCGTCTATTTCAGTGCGAGGCGCTAGCGATGATTCATCAACGTCCAGCGATGAAAAATCATCGCAAGACCTAGCCATTCCTATACGTACCATACCCAGAGAAGGGTGAACTGGAGCACCTTCTTGCGGAAGCTCCACCGGAGCGGGTCGTTGGGGTTGGAGCTGGGCTGCGGCTGAAGAATGATGTCGCCGTGCTCCTTCTTGAGCTTCAAGTTACCGGCCATGTCAATGAGATGGATGGTACCCGGTACATTTTCGTGGGAAAGCGGTATGTCCTGACCGCTGAGGATCTTTTCAATGTTGGTCATCGTGATGGCTGATGAGTGATGATGGATTATGGGCGGGCAATCAACGTCTTAAATACGCTTCCCCGCTGGGCGTGTCTCGATGGCCAAGATCTGGAACTCTTATCGCTAACACTAGCGGTCACCTCCAACAGGAAAAAGTAATGGGGTTCTTCGCAAATCCCCATTACTGGGCTCGTTATCTGCGCATAGATCACACCCACCAGAAATCTCCGCTCGCCAGCACGATACCGCAGGTGGTGCGCGCAACCGAACGCTACTCTGGGCGGACCAGCGTCTTTCTCCACACTGTGTGCCCAAAGCGGTCGAGCGCGGCTGGGCCCACTATCAAATTATCTGACCCCTCTGTGCCACCAACTGGAGCCGCGGTCTCCAGCGCGGTTATCTGGGGGCCGTTTTGGGTCCCTACACAGTGGGGTCGGTTGCTTCCACGGATACTGCTGCTACTACAGAGGGGTGCTCTGTTGAGCGCGGTTGGAGCCATCACTCCACCACTTTAGTCTTACATGCATCTTTAGCTTGGACTCGCAAGCTGCGAATTCGCGATTCTGCTTTAACCCCAGATACCATGCTGGATCGGGCTCCCGGCACCCTGGAAAAGGCAGCGAAATCGCTTGGCTCCAAAATGGTCATTCGAGACCAGATCGCCGGGTGGTTATCGATCGCTGTCCATTATTAATCATTGCCTGCGCTTATCAGGTTACCCAATAGAGCCGATTTTCCGTGTTTTCCTAAAGGTTATCAATATCGTGGTGTAGCGAGATAAATGGGTCAAGAGCGCAAACCCTTACTAGATTGAGGTTTGACAATAGGGCTGACTTGCTGAAAGTCCGACATCCACTATTTTCCTTGCCATCTGTATGTGCTAGTTGCTGCACGGTGGGTGCTGGTTATTTTTAGGTGTTGCAGAACGGCGGACTTATGGATGGTCCCAATTATGGGGAACTCTGGACGGCGTTCATGGATCCTCTGGCTCGATTTAATCGGGGAATTTATCTGCTATCCGCTTGCGGAACGAGCCCACCTTGGTATTGAGCTTGGAAGGTGCCGTAGCACCGCCAATCAAGTGCACCCGAGAACGCCGTCCCTACACCTGCCCCTCACAAAGGCAGCAGCGCGGACATACCAGTAAAGTCTCTACACTCTCTATGTAGCTTAGCATTTATTGGCAAATATTAATTATTACGATATCTTATGAAAACAAGCATTAACTATTAGTGGACTTACTTTCTCTTAAACAAAGACTTGATTTTCTTGATTATTATGTCTTCGTCTTGGTTGTTAACCACAATCTCCTTTCTTTCGGCTCCGTTCTCGAGCTCCAACGATTGAACCGCATCCAAACGATGGTCTCTCAAGAATAACGAGAATACCAACAATGGGAAACACAACACCAACCCTGCAATACACAAGTATCTTTGAACGTGAGCATATGCCAACACAACGGCAATTCTCTCTGGTGTTCCCCACACATTGGTCAAGATAAACTTGAATGGTGCACCGTAGGCAGCTTGTGCGCCAGCTGGGTCAAGACCAGCCTTGTTAAACTCTCTCACAATAGCAGGATACATTTCGTTGGTCCAGATGGCTCCACTGACACTGGCACCCAATGCTAAGCCAACGTTGTATGAAGCCAAATAAAGTGAGAGCATGATAGCCATGTACTCGTGGTTGGTACATGTTTGGATCGAGACTTGGGTAGGATAGGTGAAGAATCCAGCACCAAAACCCATGAGGCACAAGGATCCAATCACACCATTCAAGTACTTCTCACTGTCAGTTCCGTTATTACCTCCTCTGAAATGGAATAACAATCCTAAGGAAATAATCCAGCAAACAGTTCCAAAAATAATGAAAACCTTCAAGTGCTTGAAACGAACAATAAATAATCCCAAAAGTGGACCAACGATAACTGAAACGAAGGAATAAAGGGAAGTAATTCTGGTGGCAGCCTTGATACTGGCTCTCATACCAACAATCAAAACTGTGTACATAAAGTCGTTTGGCATGTACCAGACGAAATCAATCAATAACCCGATGAGAAGAGCAGACCAGACACCACGGTCTCTCATAAGAGGTAATGGCATAATTGGATGGCGGGCATACTTGCCTTCCCAAAGAACAAAGAACGGAATAAGGACAAAACCTATGACTAATGGGGCAATAGTGGAGCCTCTCTTCCACTTATTGGTGACACCACCTGCAATTGTCAATGGAACCAAGATAAATCCAAAAACACACACAACAAAAAGAATACCAACGACATCCAACTTCCAGAATAATTCCACGGAGGAATCAGCAAGATATTTCACGAAAGACTTACCCGACCGAACCTGCTGGCGGTGAAGCCTCTCTTCTTCAACCAAACGTTTCCATTCGTCGGTTCTGCGGGCCAATACCAACATATGGATGAAACATGCAAGCAATGGCACACATGACAATGGAAAGATGAAGGCCCAGATACCAATTGAATAGTTCCAAGAGTGCTTTGGGTATAAGCTGCTAAGGATATCACCGGACACCCAGGTATTGATAATGAAAGGCAATGCTGGAACCATCGAGGCAGTCAATCTCCAGTTTAAGTTAGAGAAATCGGCAATGACAATCTGAAGCATGATGATGATACCGGAATATCCAACCTGGTATAACACGGAACCACCGGCAAATCTATATACGTCGTACGCTTGTGACTGGATCACTGTACCCATTGCGTAAAAGATGATGGAGATAATGGTCAACTCTAATCTTCCAAACTTATCAGACAAACGAGCATAGGTGGGTTGGGCAGCAGCTGCAACCACGGCCTTGATAACGTTGATGGTCGAAAGAAGCGAGTGCTGGGAGTAGGAACTGGTAGCGTACGCCTGGAGAGACAGACGAAGGGTTCCATCAATGGCATAACAGTATGACACGAAGAAGATGCACACGAAGAAAAGGGTACGGAGCACCGGGGTGTGGTATTGCTTGTTCAATAATTCCACCTTTCTAATACCAATTGACTTGGGTGACTCGGGAGCGAGCACATAGTCGGAAGAAGAGGTGTCGTGGGGATAGTCATCCTTGTATTCATTACTGGAACCAGGAGTTCCAGTCTGTTCGACACGCTCTTTGGAGGGCTCGGAATCGGACATTATTTGCAATGGTTTTGCCTAGTTGTCGCTAACTGATGGAAAAGATAAAGTCAGGACCCTGCACTTTTATATTGAAGGGGAACAGATATCTAGGCATCAAACGGCAATGACACAAACCCGTAAAAAGAAAGGTTACCATGCACTGCAGTAGGAGCACCCCCGCCACCGAATTCCATAGCGTATTATTAGCCTCCAGATTTGCAATTTTACTAAGCTCCACTAGTAATATATGTAATTTGCTATTGTCAAAAAAAATCGTTTTCAGATCTCAGTGCTTTTAACCCCAAAAAATTATGCACCTCGCCGCATTCCCGGTATTTGTGAAAGTAACGTCTTTCGGAAGGGTCCCTGAAGTTGCCGGTTAGTGAACCTTAATTAGCCCATTTAATATACCCATACCCGTCTGACACAAAGGAAAGGTGCCCAGCAAATGGAAAGTCCACCTCAAATGCTTGGATATTGTCTGTTTCCATGTAGTCCCTCCCAGCCGAACTGCGAGCATTGGCTATTGGTTAATTTTGCGGACAAGCTTTGCTAACAACACTTTGGTGGCTTATGATGATATCGCCGTAAAGAACATACTTTGATGCTTTGAGGGGGCTTCGAGACATATACGCTGGTAGGCTGTGTCGTTACCATGAGAGTGTTCTTCTCCCGATTGTTTTACCTTAACTTGAATTTCAATCTAAATTCACCTCTAAAGAGAGCGTAAGCGAGTTGTTTCTTTTTTGTGGCTTTGACCAAAGTCATAAAATAACTGTTCCAAGAATTAAATGTATGGCTTCAAACCTTCTGGCCAAGCCCTTGCATCACAATAAGACAGATCTAGCTGTCCTATTTCCCGCATTAGGACAAAACTGCTAACTGTTCGTCTCCGGATCGGCTTTTGCCATTGGAATTACAAATTAATAATTACTCTATTTTATCCATTATTCTCATACATACAACTCTTTCTATAAATCGTAACTGGGTGTCTTGACCCAGGTATTTACACTGGCTTGCCGCCAATAAACTCACTCCATCTTTGAACCTCTCCTGGAACAACAACCTCTTCTGGAACCTTGTCAAAAGGTTGCTTGGTTCCAATCTTGACCTTCAAACACTCAGCAAACAATTGAGAGGTGTTTGGTTCGTTGAACAAGGCGATACCAAAATCAATGGCGTTTCTTCTCATCACGTAATCTTCGTCCAACAAGTCCTCGGCTCTAGCCTTGGCCAAGTTGATCACACCACCGATCTTGTGCTCTTGGAAAATTTCTCTCAAGGCTCTCTTGTCGGTCTTGGGGAAATCAAGAATTTCCACAGATTCGGAAACGTAGTTGTTCAAGTATTCAGCAACTGGAGAAGAAGCGGCGAAGAACTTGTAGCCTAAGCCACTGACAGTCTTAGCGACATTGCCCAACTTATCGTTGGTCAAGTCACCACCAAATAACAAACCTTGTCCCGGTTGTGGAACAGAGAAGTTCATGGTGGATTGGATAGAAGTCCAGTAGGCTTCGACCAAGTCCTTACCAAAACAGGCAATTTCACCAGTGGAAGACATCTCAACACCCAAGAATGGGTCAGCACCAGCCAATCTGGTGAAAGAGAATTGTGGAACCTTGGTGGCAACGTAGTTGTAGTCCTTGGCCATCAAGTCCACTGGTTGAGGAACACCTTCCTTGATCAAAGCCTTGACGGCAACGTCAATGAAGTTGGTACCCAAAACCTTGGAGACAAATGGGAACGATCTGGAGGCTCTGATGTTACATTCAATGACCTTCAACTCGTCGGCATCGGTCTTGATGATTTGCATGTTGAATGGACCAGTGATTTTCCAGGCAGAAGCAACCTTGTCAGCAATTTCCTTCAATCTGTTCAAGGTTTGTTGGGATAATTCTTGTGGAGGTAACACTAAGGTAGCGTCACCAGAGTGAACACCAGCGTTTTCGACGTGTTCGGAAACGGCATGAACCAAAACCTTTCCGTCAGCAGCAACAGCATCAATATCGATTTCTTGAGCACCCTGGATGAACTTGGAGATGACAACTGGGTGGTCACGGGAGACCTTGGAAGCATTGGACAACTTGGCATCCAATTCACTCTTGCTGTTAATGACAGACATAGCAGCACCAGACAAGACGTAAGATGGACGGACCAACACAGGGTAGCCAACCTCATCAGCAAAAGCCTCGGCTTCTTGCACAGAGGTCAACTCCTTCCACTTAGGTTGGTCAACACCAATGGAGTCCAAGATTTGAGAGAACTTGTGACGGTCCTCAGCCTTGTCGATATCTTCAGGGTTGGTACCCAAGACCTTGGCTCCTTGGTTTTGCAAGTCAAGGGCGATGTTTTGAGGTAATTGACCTCCGACACTGACAACCACGCCTTGGGCGGTTTCCAACTCGTAGATATCCAACACTCTTTCCAAGGACAATTCTTCGAAGTACAATCTGTCGACTTCGTCAAAATCAGTGGACACGGTTTCTGGGTTGTAGTTGATCATGATGGTCTTTCTTCCGGCTTGTCTCAAAGCTCTGGCAGTGGAAACAGCACACCAGTCGAACTCGACAGAGGAACCAATACGGTAGACACCAGATCCGAGGACCAAAGTACCTTGTTCGTTAAATTCCAAGTCGGAAGAAGTGGCATTGTAGGTGGTGTATAAGTAGTTGGTGTTGGCAGGGAATTCTGCGGCCAAGGTGTCGATCTTCTTAACAAATGGAATGATGCCGAAGTCCTTACGGGCTTGTCTGACTTCCAATTCCTTAGCACCAACACACAAACCGATCTGCTTGTCAGAGAAACCTAACTTCTTGGCTCTTCTCATGAGATCACTGTTGATATTTTCCAACGATTCGACGCTTTCCAATTCTCTGTACATGTTGACGATGTTCATCAACTTGTGCAAGAACCATTTGTCGATCTTACTGAGCTCGTGAACTTGGTCAACTGTGTAGTTTTCGTGGAGCAAGGCCTGGCCGACTGCCAACCATCTTCTGTCAGTTGGGTTGGCCAATTCGAAGTCCAAGTCTTCAAAGTGGTCACCTTGGAATCCGATGTACGATGGGTCAACTTGTCTGATGGCCTTTTGGAAGGATTCTTCGAAGTTTCTACCGATAGCCATGACTTCACCAACAGACTTCATGGCCGAGCCGATATCTCTCTTGACATGTTGGAACTTGGCCAAGTCCCATCTTGGGATCTTGGTGACCATGTAGTCCAAAGATGGCTCGAAGTTGGCAGAGGTGGTCTTGGTGACAGGGTTGGGCAATTCAGGCAAGGTGTGGCCCAAAGCAATCTTAGCAGCAGTGTAGGCCAATGGGTAACCAGTGGCCTTGGAGGCCAAAGCAGAAGATCTGGACAATCTGGCGTTGACTTCAATGACTCTGTAGTCCAAGCCATCGGGTTGCAAAGCGTACTGGACGTTACACTCACCAACAACACCCAAGTGTCTGATGATCTTGATGGCAGCACTTCTCAACATGTGGTACTCTTCATCGGACAAGGTCTGGGAAGGAGCAACCACGATGGAGTCACCAGTGTGAATACCCAAAGGATCAAAGTTTTCCATGTTACACACAGTGATACAGTTTCCGACTCTGTCACGAACGACTTCGTACTCGACTTCCTTCCAGCCCTTCAACGACTTTTCCACCAAGATTTGTGGGGCCAAAGACAACGACTGGGAGGCCAAGTTCTTCAATTCTTCAGGGTTGGCAGCAAATCCCGAGCCCAAACCTCCCAAGGAGTAGGCAGATCTGACAATGATAGGGTAGCCGACGTTGGAGGCAGCAGCCAATGCATCGTCGACGGTTTCAACAGCAATGGACTCGGCAATAGGAATATCGATTTCCTTCAATGCCTGAGCGAACAAATCACGATCTTCAGAAGTTTCCAAAGTTTTGATAGGAGTACCCAAAACCTTGACTCCGTATCTTTCAAACACACCCATCTTGTCCAACTTGACACCGACATTCAACCCAGTCTGACCACCAAAGGTCAACAAGATTCCGTCTGGTCTCTCTCTTTCGATGATGTAGGTGATGTACTCAGCAGTCACTGGAAGGTAGTATATTTCGTCAGCCAACGAGTGGGAGGTCTGGTTGGTGGCGATGTTGGGGTTGATAAGCACCGACTTCTTGTTGGCCTCTTTCAAGGCCTTGATGGCCTGCGAACCAGAGTAGTCGAATTCACCGGCTTGACCAATGGACAAACCACCGGATCCAATCACTAACACCTTCGACACATCCACCAATTTCTGGGCGTTATCGTCGGTGAACTTCTTCAACAACTCGGCTCCTGCGTAGGAGGGCTGGGAGGCCGATTGGTTCTTCAAGCGACTCCAGGTGGAGAAGTTTGCAGGTTTAGTAAGTCTGGTGACAGACTTACGAAATATAGATGGAAGAATCATCTCTAGCAACGAATGGAGGAAAAGAAAGAAGGAGGAGCGAGAATGGCAGTTTTAAACTGTGAAAATTTTCAGAGGGTATGAGGGATGGCCCAAAACGGCAATGAGTCAGAACTAACCGCGTTGTAAGATCAGTGCAGTTACCCGGAGCGGTGCGCTGGAGGAACAAGGCGTGCGCGGCCCAAAACCACCTGCCAGCCGTGGGTTTATCTCTCTACCACAGGGAAAGCATGCCGTTAGTGCTAGAGGGCGTCTCCTGGCTGGTCTGGCGTGCCAACAGGCCCGTCTTATGGCCTATCTGAAGCCAAAACGGCCTGAGCTGCCCTACCAACCGAGACTCGCCCGGATCGATGGCGGTGACGTATTCATCCTACATGATTATGAGCAATTGGTGCGGGCACTCATCGACATCATCTCGGCACGTGACCCTTGGCCGGAAGAAGTCCACCCACTTCAGTCCGCCAATACAGTAATGCGCGAGGACTACACGAGAAATCGCCTGGCGTCGAAGAATGGCGGAGGCGCAGAACCTAGTCTGGTTTGGGGACACGATCTGGCCTTTGTGGCGCCAAACAGGGCCCAGACCAGTTCCTCAGCGTGGAGGCTCCTGGACCGCCATCGATGCTGCGCTACCCACCCCGGCTAGACGGCCATTGGTGTCTGCTACAAGCCTCTGGGGCCTGCTCGTCTTCTTCTCCACTGGTAAAAAATTGTAGCTGCCCATTCATTTGGTGCTCGTGTTGGATTGCCAAATCCATCGATGCATCGTGAAAAATTCCTAGCCACCGCACAAAGATCTGATTGCTTGGCCAAGGACCACAAGAATGGTCTAAACGCACCAGAGAATGGAAGCTCCAGCTCTACCGCCAAATTGCCAGTGCCACCAATGCCACCGTCCTGGTCAGATGCACCCCATGGCATCGCTAACCAGTTGTTGTACTCCCCTGTTCCTCTATTTTGTAGTTCCTGGTTCCCTTGGCTCCAGTTCCTTGATGCATTTGCCTTGGTTAAATTCCAAGCTGCTCAGAGTGAAGAAAAGGCACCACTTCGCCGATAACACCTTCCTCACATACTTCCGAGTCCCGTGCCTGAGCCCGCCCTATCTGGCCAATAGCATGCCTCATGCTCTCTGTCGCCTTCTCCTGCTCACCAGCAGCCATCGCTATCTCGGGTAAGCCGCGGTTACGTAAGCGGCCTCCACCAAACCCTGAACTACTCAGGCTAGTGAATATTTCACTCACGTTTATCCGCCACTGATCCAGCTGCTGTTCGTCCGGTGCATACTTACACTATCCCAACGGAATCTCCCGATTGACTTGTGCTTGTGACCCCCTGGCGTTGCTCCAACCCGCTCAGCTCCCTGCCCAGTTGCTTATCATCCCTCACACAGTGCCTGGCTATGACCAACCCGTACTCGCCCAGCCAAAGCACCAAGTCCTTGAATGCGGACTCCACGGGACAGATCTCGCCTGAAAGCGCAGATTCCGGTCCTAACATCAGGCGCAAGTTCTCGATCTCAGGCGCCCTTGCCAGCTCTTTCCAGAACAGCATGAGTCCCTCTCCATTCGACTTTGGCGGCAGAAGCTACGTCAGCATGCAAAGACCCAGCGTCTCGTTCAATTCTCCCACCGTGTACTCAGGAGTGAAGGTCCACGAACAAACCGCCCATTTGGCCAACATCGGTGTCACTGACGACGATAACAGAAGCCATCCAGAAGACGACGACGAGTATGACTACGAATACGAGGAAGTGGATGGCATCAGCTCGTCCCCTTCCATCCCCATAAAGGGCCAGAAAAACTATGACCCTCCCAAGACAAGCACCAGCCCCTTGATAGTCTCCAAGCAGAAGAAGTACGTCGATGACTTGGAAACGGGCTTGCCCACCCCAGCAGGCATGCCTGTGTCATCTTCTGTCAGCAGCTTGCCACCCGTCAAGAAGCCCTCGTTGCTCCATCAATACCTCATCAAGCCAATTCAGTTCACTCCTGCCGTGTTCTTGGGCACCCTTTTGAATATCCTCGATGGTTTGTCGTACGGAATGATCATGTTCCCAGTCAGTGAAGCCGTCTTTTCCTCCCTTGCTCCCGCAGGGTTGTCTATGTTCTACATGTCGTGTATCGTATCGCAGTTGGTGTACTCTTTAGGAGGATCGGCTTTCAAATCTGGAATTGGGTCCGAAATGATTGAAGTCACTCCCTTCTTCCACTCAATGGCTTTATCGATCGTATCCGAGATGTCAGGCGCCGATCAGGATGCCATCATTGCCACTACCATCACTACCTACGCCGTCTCTTCCATTGTTACAGGCATGGTCTTTTTCATGCTAGGAAAGTGCAAATTGGGTGCATTGGTGGGATTCTTCCCTAGACACATCTTGGTAGGCTGTATCGGGGGTGTGGGATACTTCTTGGTGGCTACCGGTATTGAGGTGTCTTCTCGTTTGGAAGGTGGCTTGGAGTACAACTACGAAACATTCAAGTACCTATTCTACAACCACATCACCGTCTTAGAGTGGACAATGCCATTGGTTTTGACGGTTTTGTTGATTGGTCTTCAGCATAAGTACCACAACTCCTTGTTGGTGCCACTCTTCTTTATTGCGGTCTTCATTGCATTCCATTTGATTGTGCTCATTGTGCCTTCTTGGAATTTGAATATGGCAAGACAATACGGATGGGTATTTCCCGCTGTAGAGGGTAACCAACCATGGTATGGCTTCTACAGCTTATACAAGTTCAACGTCGTGGACTGGTGGTGTATCCTCAAGCAATTGCCATCCATGTTAGCCTTGACTTTCTTTGGTATCTTGCACGTTCCTATCAACGTACCTGCATTGGCTGTTACTGTGGGCATGGATCAATTTGATGTTGACAGAGAATTGGTGGCACATGGCTACTCTAATGCATTGTCCGGATTGGTCGGCTCGATCCAAAACTATCTTGTCTATACCAACTCAGTGTTATTTATTAGAGCAGGTGCTGATGACAGATTGGCGGGGGTTTTACTAGCAATTGCAACCGCCTGTGTCATGTTTGCAGGACCTGTTGTTATTGGCTATATCCCCGTGTGTGTTGTGGGCTCTTTAATTTATTTGTTAGGTTACGAGTTACTCAAGGAAGCTATTTACGATACCTACGGTAGATTGAGAAAAATCGAATACACCACTGTGATTATCATTGTGGTGACTATGGGAGCTTTTGATTTCGTGGTTGGTATTCTTGTTGGCATTTTATTGGCCTGTCTTTCATTTGTGGTTGAGGCAGCAAGAAGTCCTGTCGTCCAAGGCATCTATTCCGGAAATGTGGCTAGATCCACCGTCTTGAGACATCCTAAACAACAAGAATTCTTGAAGAATGTCGGGAAACAAATTTGCATTATCAAATTACAAGGAACTGTTTTCTTTGGCTCGATTGGGGGCGTTGAAAAGTCCATCCGGTTGAAGTTTGAGGACGAGATCTTCAAAATGAACCCTATCAAGTTTTTGATTATTGACATGAAAGGAGTCAGCTCAATTGACTTTTCGGCTGCTGAAGGTTTCAGAAGAATTTTGAACTTGACCAATGAATTCAACACCCAGTTGATCATCTCATCTGTCTTTGAAGAGGATGATATCATTAAGGGATTGCGCGATGCAGGATTGTGGGATGGCAGAAGTGATGACAACAGCATTAAATTATTCAACACTTTGAACTACGCCTTGGAATGGTGTGAAAATGCCTTCTTGAAGACCTACAAGACTGTCAAGAAAAAGCAGAACAAAATAAGCGTACCTTTTGATGGAACCTCAGCCTTGATGAACCAAAGATCCAACACTCCTGGCTCTGATAATGTCAAACAATTGATGAACCAGAACTTCGACTTTGGAACTCCTCGTACAACTCATGTGTACCAAGCGGCCAAAAGAACTGTGTTCGACGAGCAGACTCTCCAGAGCAAGTACTACACGCTGAGTGACGACTCGTTCAAGAAGCAACCATTGCCCTTGATCATGATTACCTTCCAGGGATTGTCCGAGAAGGACGAGGAGTTTTGGTCCCAGTTGACGTCATACCTTGTTAAGGAGAAAATCCCCGAGGATTACGAATTCTACAACTCGTCCCGTGATGCCCCCAGCTTCTTTATCGTGGAGTCTGGCTTGGTGCGTTCGGTCTTCAAGTTTGAGAGCGACAACAGAACGTTGCATTCGAGCATTTTACCCATGACGGCATTTGGAGATCTCTATGATACAGGACCCAACTTTAGAGAGATGAACTACACCACCGTGACCGACTCGGTGATCTGGAAACTTCCTCACAACAAGGTCAACGAGTTGTTGAAGCATCCGAATGGCGAGCATATCTTGGCCGAGTTGCTCAAGATCCAGACCAAATTAATCAGAGAAAGATTCGATACCATGACTGCCAATTTAGTGATTGCAGGCTAGTCAGATGTCGTCTAGTGTTTCAGTTCATAACATTTAATTCTTTAGATATTAATCCACCAGATAGACTACACCTGTAATTCCTATGCTGTCAAACTGCAACATATGCTCCAGTTGTGGCTACTATTAATTAACCTACAACCGGACCTCCCCCGCAATTCTACTTCAAGCAACCTGCAAACTGCCCTTTCTCATGAGCTCCATTTATCCACGACACAGCTTGGATTTTCCTTCCACAATGTCATGGTAATCTAGACATCTGGCACTATCCCTACCACGCTTATGTAATTCCCCTGCTACAGCCACACCTCCACTAGAACCCCGATCCTTGCTCGTAACTGAGCCTCCTATCTTATCTCGCGAACCACACGACCTGCATCAATCCGCAATTTGCCCACGTGATGCGACGATCATTCTCCCTACAATTCCCCCTTACTTGAGCAACTTCTCCATCACGACTATTCTCCTCGACAATCATGGTTTCTTTCACTAAATTGGCTGTCCTCGGACTCGCCTCCTCCTCCGTCAGCGGATTGTCGCTCATTCCTGCTATCGAACCTCTCTACAACGAAGTTGTCTCCGTCTTCGGACTCTCCGCCACTCTTGACCAACCAGAGGTCATTAAAGTCTTCCCTAACCCAGACAACAAGCCAGTCCCAGGAGACTCGCCCATTGTTCAGTGTGAAGCCTCCGAGCCCCAAATCTTGAACTTGCAAAAGGTGGTGATTGACCCCAACCCTCCTAACAGAGGCCAAAACTTGACCTTCACCGCTGTGGGTGTGCTCAGCCAGGACGTCGAGGATGGAGCCTACGTCGAGGTTGACGTCAGATATGGTTTCATCAAGTTGGTCCACCAGACGTTTGATTTGTGTGAAGAGATCACCAAGGTCGACTTGGAATGCCCCATCAAGAAGGGTCCCCAGACCATCAAGAAGACGGTTGAAATCCCCAACGAGGTTCCCCCAGGCAAGTACATCATCAATGCCAGAGCCTACACCAAGGACGATGTGTTCATCACCTGCTTGTCTGCCACTGTGGACTTCCTCCCACCATCGCTTGATGCCTGAGCTCGAGGAACTGGTCTTCCGAGTGTTTCGAACTGCGGCTGCTGCAAATGTGGAAGGCATACGCTATCCTACGAATTCGGCGCCCCCACCTCATAAAAGTACTGGGTCTGGCTGGTGGCGAATGCATCCACACCTGTGCCAATGTTCTCATAGCCTGATTTTTTCTACATTACTCCTACCGGCTGTTTGATTTCTAAGGCGTCTTAATAATAGCCCGTTACGGGTTCAATAAACGTATCGTTAGCCTAGTGTAGCACTGCCACTTCGGTATCGTGTCACGTGCATGTTCCACGCGTGATCTGGTTTCGTTCCCGTATAAACTCTATGATCATCAACCTTTACTTACCACCACAACGATGATAGAAGACTACTTCTCAATCCAGATCTTCTTCATCATCCTCAGGGAGACGTTGGAGACCGCGATTATCATTTCGGTTCTCTTGTCGTTCATCAATCAAAGATCTCAAACATCAGCCGTTCAGGGTCCACAGCAATCCCAGAATTTTGACAGGGTACAGAGTAAGTTGAAACTCCAAGTCTGGGTCGGTGCCATCCTTGGCTTACTTATCTGTTTCGTCATAGGCTTGGTTTTTATCGCATGCTTCTACTTCATCGGTAAGGACTACTGGTCCTACGCGGAGCGGCTATGGGAAGGGGTGTTCTCGCTTCTTTCCAGTATGATCATCACCGTCATGGGCATAGGCTTGCTCCGGATCAACAAGGTCATGAAGGTCAAGTGGTGGATCAAGTTGGGAGACGCTTACAACGAGACAGAGTCCGGTGACAAGAATGCAGTGACTGGCTTAGACGACTCTGACGACCTTGCCCGTGACAGTCTTGACAGCTCCACTCCGTTGGTGGGACAAGGACCCAGTGCTTTGGCCCCCAAGCCAAAGGCCAAGTTTACCAAGCGCTACTTCTTGGCCATCCTTCCGTTGATTACCACCCTTAGAGAGGGTTTGGAAGCAGTTGTCTTCATTGGAGGTATTGGTATGTCGCAGCCTTTAACATCTATCCCTCTCTCGATTGCAGGAGGGCTCTTAGTTGGCTCAATTATTGGGTATATCCTCTACCAGGGAGGTAACAAACTTTCGTTGCAGTACTTCTTGATTTTCCTGACATGCTTCCTCTACATCGTGAGCGCAGGTCTCATGAGCAGAGGGGTATGGTTCTTGGAGTTGGAGTCATACGTTAGAGCATGTGGAGGTTTGGATGTCAGTGAGACCGGCAGTGGTCCAGGCTCCTATGACATCGCCAAAAGTGTCTGGCACGTCAACTGCTGTAATGGGTTGACTGACGGCTGGTGGATGGTTTTCAATGCCATTTTTGGCTGGACCAACTCTGCTACCTATGGCAGTGTATTCTCCTACATTGCCTACTGGTTGTTAGTGATAATCTGGTTGGAAGTCAGATTGTACGAAGAAAGAGAAGGTGTTTTACCTTTGGTCCCTATCAAGTGGCAATTGAAGAGAATTGCGAAGAAAGTGAAATTATACGAAACAAGACAGAAGCAACAACCACAAGTTGCTCAGGAACTTAGCTCAAACCACGCGGCGTCGTCGGAAGATTTGAATGAAAGGGAAGCCGAAGCAGAGGTTCTTTTGTCTTAGTAAATATTCTTGTATAAAGTTGCATCTAGAGGTTCGGTTTGCCAGCCGCAATATGAGCTTGCATTAATTGGAAATTGAAGCATTGTAGTCATGGGGACTAACAGCCCTTGAATTCAGTTCCAAAATTCTCATACTGTCATACATCACTATCGAAAATCTTATCCAATAAATTTATTATTCTATTTAACAAAATTGGCGTTTATTCATGTTGTGAAGTTTTTGGTAGATACAGTTGGCATTTTCTATTCCCTTAAATTGTAAACGAATATTTTGATCATTTTTGTTATTTTTTGAGAATGTTCCAAAAAATCCGAAAATTGTAACTCAAAGCTTGATGAAGTCATAGTCAATTTTAACACAATTAGGTAAAGTCTAATCCATTAAAGTCCTTTCAAATTAATAAAAACTACAATTTTTAAAATAATACTTAATACGATAATCATCATTAAAATTCAAGATACAAATAGTGCTCTTATGGGGCAAAGTACCTAGGCTCATCAAAGACGTGGTATCTGTGGCCCCTAACACCATCACCTCTGAACAATTGAGGCATTCTTAAGTTCTCATCAATATCCTCTTCATTGACATAGTGGTTTCCGTACAAGAAATCGATGTCATTTGCTTCTTTTTGTTCATCGGTCAACAACTTGAACTTAGCAATTTGCAATTCAGTATCGGTGATGGTGGATCTAGAAATTCTAGCGTAAGCAACCTTCTTCAAGTCTCTAAACAAAATGTATTCACACCATCTGTCCCAATCAGTGCTGTCGATATCGTACACTCCAGACTCCTCACTGACGTAGGTGTTGTAGTTGCCTGTCAAAGGCTCAGTCACTAAGTAACTCAACAACACTCTTGGTCTGTTGGAACTTCCCAAGATGTCTCTAATTCCCAAGGATTGTAATCTTCTGTCTTCCACATCTTCTTCTTGGCCAGAGTGGAACACAACCACATCAACCAATTCTCCATAAATATCCAAAGTAGCATGGATTGCTGGGGCCAATTCACCAACAGGGGAAGGTAAAAGATGATGAGTAGAGTTAATGATCGGGAACTTAGATAATAACGCCGATCCCCAAGTATGCTTGTTTGGACCAGGACCGTAGTCTGTGTACATACCCAATTCTTCCGCAATGGTTTGGGTAAAGTCACGGTTACCACCAATCATTCTTTGAGTGTCAGTTTCTAACAAACCGATGATATCGACTTGAGCTTCTTCGATCAAATTTTTCATTCTGGTTTCGGAAGACCACATGTCATTGTCCAATCCGAAGTGAACACACCAGATACCAGCAGTAAATGATCTAGACTCTTCGTTGTAAGGCTTGTATGGAACAGTTGGATATCTCTTGATGAAAGTGGAAGCAGAGATGGCCAAAAGCACAGTCAACACTGTCAATGTTTGCTTGAACAAATTCTTTCCTTGATTGAGTTTAGTGATGTGAGAGCTTTGGATTCTTAAGTTGTAGTTCAAAACACCGAGTAGAATCAGGGCGAAAGAAACAATCACAATAAGGTCCATTCTTTCTCTGAGGAGAGGACCACCTGGAACAAAAGCATAAGCAACGACCCAAATGCTTCCCAAGGAGATGAGAATGTCAATCAAGAAACCCAAGAAGAAAGCAGCACCTGGATTGAATCCAACAAGTCCCTCAAAAATAATAGGTGTGATCGAGGCTAAGTAGAGCACATGCAAAGCGGCTCCAGCAAACCCATTCCATCCTTTCAAATTGAAAAATACGATGGCACTACCACCACCAACAATCAAGTTATAGTAAATGGAACTTAAGACCTTACTATTGACCTTGAGTGCTGCAATGACACCAAAAATGAATGCAATGAAGAAAACAATACCACCGGTGATTGGTGTAGCACCTCTAATTGGGAAACCTTCCCAAATCCAAGTGACTAATGTTCCGGAGTCACCCAAGTAAGCTTGAATCGAGTAGAAGTAGCCAGCAAAACCAACGGAAGCCAACAACAAAGAGCCACCTGACCTTTGTACTGTTTTAGTAGAAGCTGGGGCAATGACGGAAGGAGTGAAGAAGGCACCTAATAAGCCGACAAAAATACCGGTAGCATTGTAACCACCGTTGGCTTCATGCATGATTGGCCACACTGGATTGTTGGAGTAGAACACATACTTTAAAACTGTAGTGGTCAATAAACCAACAATGAAGGTGGTCGAGAAAGAGGTGAATTTTTTGGGCTGAGTAGATAAAGCCCAGAACTCAGTGACAAAGGATGCAATTGCAAAGAAGGTACCCGCAGTAACTGCCATAAGCTTCTGTTCTGGGTCTTCCAATTTATAGGCTCCGATCCCAAAAATTACCGTCAAGGTACGGCCAACCAATGGAAACCTTGCAAAGAAGTTTCTGATGAAAGGGAAGGCTAAAAAGATGTTTGGAACAAAAATGGAGATAATAGTGACTTCGTATCCCGAAAGACCCATGTACCACAATGGGAAATACCATACACACAACAACAAAGCGGTGATGACAGTCCAAAAGATGTAGGCATTGATCAAGTTGACAAGAAACTCGACGGTGGAAAACTCGTCAGCCTGAGTTTTAGTCTCAGTCTTTGCAGCAGCAAGGGTCTTTTTGGCGGGAGCAAAAGCGACTCCAGTACTGAAGATTCTGATTTCTATATCAGAAAAGTCGAGGATGGACCAGGCATCGAATGCAACGTCCCACAACACCAAGGACCACTCGAAGTAGGCGTAGATCGAGTACGCACCAGGTCTGACGTGGACTTTGTGCTGGATGAACCAGTAGACCAAAGGCACCAAAGTGCCGAAAAAGGTCACTGCTGTGTAGAATCTGCCAGTGCGGACAGTGGATCCCTTTGGAGATGCAATGGTGACAAACACAGTCCAGGGAATGGTCAAAACCAAGTACAATATCATGAAGATGTCATGGAAGTCATGGTCGTCAGTGGAGGTGATGTAGACCCATCCACCACAGGTGAAAGTTCTCAAGACTCCAGAAATCAACGCCAACCATGGCTTAGCCGAGTTTGGCTTGTAGAGCTTGACGAAGTTGAATGCCAACAACAAAAACCGAGGACCGGATGTAACAGCAATGACCACTTGAAAAACGGATCTCTCGGGGTATCTGTCTCCAATGGTGGCAGAAACAGAAGGAAACCACTCATCGGGGTATCCGAAGGAAGCGTTCTCCACGATCTTGTAATAATGGAGGTAACAGCCCACAACGAAGGCGGATAAGAAAGCGGTGTAGGCGCAGATGGTGTGTGCGTAGGCGATATAGCTAGCATTGAAGGAAAAGAACAGGGTTTCAGCGACGTCAGTGGTGGCAGCACCAGCCAGAGTGGGCTCAGCGACGGCCAGTTTCAGCTTGTTGCCCATGATAACGTATAGCCTGGATGTGCCTAGAAGTGTAAGTGGAGAAACGCGTACTAGGTATATCCGGTCACATGCGCAACATCATGTGACAGGCCCTGGTGAGTGTCCCTATAGTGGAGTCGCGGTCGTGCGCGCGTGCCCAGAAAAGTATCCAGTTAAAATTCTTCTTTTACAACTCACCTATCTAGGCAAGCTCTACAGAATGGGTATGTTACAATCAGAGTCTATACGGAGGTAGCAGTACTAACATATAGGATTGGACAACTACGAGAATCACAAGAGGCCCGAGTTGGTCTCGTTTGACGACATTGATTACGAAAAGTTCCCCGAAGTTCAAAATGCTAGAAACTCCATGTTAAGAGAACAGTGGATAAGAACCTACGCTTTGAGAATCACCCACGATGCATTAAGAAAGTGTAAGCAATACCACAAGGTCGACGCCCAGAAGAACTGCAGACCATTGATATTAAAGTACATGAAGATGCTTGAAACATACCCCTTGCAAGGTTACTTGGGATACCAAAAGAACGATCCTTCGAAGTAGGGTGCCTCATAGCTGGTCCAACCACACCAGGACACGGATTCCTTTGTCCAGGCGGAGCCTGGCAATGGCCGTGTCGTCGCAGTTGGCGGTACTGGGTCCGTTACAGCTCTATTAGTCGCCAGACTATATGCATATTCAATCCAGCTCAGTCAGTGTCATGTAAACTATAATAAAGACTCCGAACATTAGACTAGCAAAACTTCACACTGTCACAATAATAAATGACTATTTATCGAGAGTATGGTAGTAAGGCTTGTAGTCGACTCGCTTGAAAAAGGGAGCATATTCGAGCACATTATTCGGTCGCAACGAGCAGACCATGAACACCCAGGTCATCGTACAGCCTAGTAGTATCCGCTGGTGGCACCGGAAGACCCATGACAATAGCATATCACAACCATAACATAAGATCACGTGATCACAAAAACGTGACCTCGGCCTACTCGCGGTCCGCGCGTGCGCCCACCGTTCGCCAGCCAATCATATCGCCCAGCTTCAATCCCGAAAACTAGAATGAAAAAGTTTGATCAACCAGTTAATTGATTACAGCATCGTCTTAGATCGAATTGAGTATCATTAAGCCATGTTTCGTTTAGGTACCGCTCAAGTCGCCCGTGCGGGTGTCAGGTATGTTGGTCTATGGTCGGCTTGAAGTTTCAAGCGTCAATCGGCCCATTGAAAAGGACAGTTGTCATGGGAAGCACCAACCACAAGTGTATTTATGAAGAGATTGACCATACGTGGCAATGTAACTGGAGGGGAAATGCCATTGAAACGTACCACCAGGAATCTACAATTACAGGCCCTAGCAGTGCATAGTCAGGAAAGCCGACAAGAATAAGGACTATTGAATACCTCACCACCATCTATCAATCGCTTCAGCACGCTCCCATTGCCCCGCCACAGTCCCAAATACAATACCCAGAACTATACTAACGATTAGAAACTATGCCACTTTACGTGAAATTGAAATGCGTCTTAAGTCCATCAAGAACATTGAAAAGATTACCAAAACTATGAAGATTGTTGCCTCCACTCGTTTGAACAAGGCCCAAAGAGCTATGGAATCCTCCAGAGTCTTCAACAAGTCTGACTCTGAATTCTTCACCAACGCTGAACCAGAAAAGGGTGAAGCTGACAAGACCTTGTTGGTTGTCGTTTCTTCCGACAAGGGTTTATGTGGTTCTATCCACTCACAAATCTCCAAGGCTGCTAGAAGAAGAGCCGCTGAATTGGACGGTAAGGTCGACATCGTCACTGTTGGTGAAAAGGTAAAGGCCCAATTATTAAGAACTCACGGTGACAAGTTGAAGTTGTCTTTCAGTGGTGTTGGTAAGGAAGCTCCAAACTTCAACGAAGTTGCTTTGATTGCTGACGAAATCCAAAAGTTGGGTAAGTACGAAGACGTTGAAGTTTTATACAACAAGTTTGTTTCCGGTGTCTCTTTTGAACCATCCAACTTCTCTGTTTACGCCGCCGACGCCATCGAAAAGGCTCCAGGTTTGTCCAAGTACGAATTGGAATCCGAAGGTATCTCTGAGACCTTGTCCGAATTCTCCTTGGCTAACTCTCTTTTGACTGCCATGGCTGAAGGTTACGCTTCCGAAATTTCTGCTAGAAGAAATGCTATGGATAACGCTTCCAAGAACGCTGGTGACATGATCAACTCCTACTCCATCTTGTACAACAGAACCAGACAAGCTGTTATCACCAACGAATTGGTTGATATCATTACTGGTGCTTCCTCTTTGGACTAAGCGAGTGGTTAGGCTCAAGCAGCTCCATCTTGCCCCATTGAAGTCATTGCAGTGATGCACTCATAAAGAATAAAATACACGTATTCATGATAATTCAGTAGTTTTTAATGTCGCCAGACTCTATAAATAATATTACAGACATTGTCTATGAAAAACGAACGGTAAGAACGTCTTGAAAATGTTAGTGATGATGGGTATGCCACGGACCAAAAGGTCTATAATGATGTTATTTGAGTGTACCACTAGTCGATTTTGACAGTCCCGTAGATCTTCTTAGTGAATATCAACCCCGTCAAAACGCCGATGGCACCGCCGCTGAATCCAACCAATGCACTCGCCAATCCCATGTAAGAGAAATAGAAAAGCACACTGACAAAATCGCTGACGCTCAAATGGAACGAGAAGTAGTAGGTAGAATAGGCTAACACAAACCAGCCGATTGATGAGCCTGTTCTAAAACTTAACCAGTGCCAGTTTGGATTCTTATAGAAAACCAATGAAGTGTAAATGGCAACAATGGTGGACTCTGCAATGACAATAATCAACATGATTGCACTGATCAATAAGAATCCATACATGTAGTAAAATGTGGTTTTCTCCAACCAAACCGAATTGAAGATGAACACTAATTCCACGTAAACAACGCCGAAGGGAATCAATCCAAATACAGCAGTGCTTATGAGCGGGTTCAACAACCACGATCTTGGATAATTTCTCGAAACAGACTTTGAGGATTTGGAATCAGAATGGTCGTTGTTGGATGTTGAAGAGGTATTGAGGATTGACTTAGCTTCAAATTTCCGCTTGTTTCCAAAATACCCACCAACCATACCCAAGGGCAATTCAATGATGAACAACAATGTAAAGAGTACCAAAATAGTACCAAATGGTAAGGCGTTTGATGAATGCTTTGCCCAAACAAAGAAATTGAGGAATAACATGACCGACAACACCAAGCTTGGTAAGAATCCACTGAAGAGCATCGACAACACAAGTGTCTTCTTAGGTGAATATTCATAGTTCAAATAGTGGTTGTTCAAGAGCTTGTGTAAAATAATGCCTCCATATGCCGACACAGAACCCACGAGACACAATGAAAACATGGAGACCGAGTAGAATGCACCTTGATGATTGTTGAAGAAGGTGTTTTTGGCAGCTGCTCCACTGAAGTTAAACCTAGTGTTGATTACAAACAAAACAAGCACTCCAAAGGTAGCAAGAAACATCTGAGCACCACATGCTACAAATACCACCAATGGCAATGGCAAGAGTGGAGCCTTGTTAACTTCTTCCAAAAGGGCTCGTGAAATTCCTCCCTCATTGATGTTGCCATCTATGTCTTTGCTCGTGGGCAAGGAGGACGATGCAGTTTGGATGTCCTTCTTCAAGACTTTCACCAATACGGCAGCAACAATCAACGACAACAAAAACACTAACACGAGTGAGTTCACGAAGGAGAACCAGTGGATGCTGTGGTTTTTGGTGTTGGAGTCGTTTTCGTAGTACAAGTCCCATCTGGACTCGTAGTCGATGGAGTTATCTTCTCTCCAGTACACCGAGTAGGTGTATGGAATGAGGGTGGTTTCGGGTTCTTTGGAGGACTTTTGGTCGCTGAATTTCAAGGCAAAGTTCTTGTAGTCCTTGGAAGAGCCAGGGCATTCTTCGTTGCTCACACTCTTTGGGTAGACCTCGAAGCCCACGATAGCGGAGGCTCCGCTGGCACGGTCACGGTGGTACCGTATGACGAGCATGACGTGGTTGTAGATGTAGCTGATGTCGTTTTTGACGAATCCAAGGGGGAAGCCTGCAGCGTAGTACTTGTTTCTGCCGTGGGACGACACGAAGGTGGTGGCTCCTGGCAAGCCATCGAGCAACCAGTGGGCCACGTAGCCGTCTTTGATGAGGCTGTCAGCCTTCTTGATGCCCAGCTCCTTGGTTATGAGGTCGCAAAGACGCATGCATGGCATATCGACTCCGAACTGGAGGTCGTAGTTGCTTTCCCAGATCCTGTCGCCTCGCAAGATTTCGCCCAACGACAACGGCACGGGTCTGTTGTGGGCAGCGGGAGGACACACAAACGGCAAGTTGTAGTAGCCGTAGGGAAGCTGGGTTTTGTCGGACTCGATTTTGTTGACCAACACCTCCACCTTGTCGCCCTTGCGGTACAAGTTGGGGGAGCCGAGCTGTAACGAGAGACATGTGGTGATGAAGAAGGGGACGAGTGCCGCGACAAGCATGGTGGTGTAAGTGGGCTGTTTCCGGTGGGTGGGGTGTGTAGTGGGACTGTAGTGGGACTGTAGTGGGACTGTGGTGGGGGTGGCGAGAGGTGGATGGACCCTCCTAGCCTTGGGTGCAGTGAAGGTAGTGAGTGATAGAGCCGGCTAGTGTACGGTACGGCCTGGCTGGTGGAGCGGAGTTGTCTACCGGTAACGGTGGTGGGCAAGAATTGAAATGTCTTTTCCAGCGCCAGGAGCCATGGCGCGGGAGTGGTTGTGTTTTGATCCAGATTACTACCGAGATAGGGAACACTGCGGCTAGTGAGGTTACACGGCAGGGGAAGACCCTGGTAGGGTGATCAGCAGTGAGTAGTGACGTAAGGAGGCTGCTTCCATTACGAGTGCCGTCAGGCGGGAGACGCTGGGTGGTTCAGCCGTGCTAGATCTGGCGTGGTGTGGGAGACACCCTGCGTCGGAGATGCCTCGCTGGCGTGGTGGCTCAGGCGTGGTGGAGCGCGATGCAGCGCGATGAAGCCCGCACAGGACGATGGCCTGGCGAGCGCATGGAAGCGTAACGGGCTGAAACGGAGAGGCGCAAACAGGCATGAGATGGGGAGAGATAAATGTGTAAGTGGCATTAATAGGGAAGTATGGACGAGCCGGGTGGGATTAGGTCCACTACCGATGGCCAAACTAGCTTAGCAGCGGTGTGTTGGATGGTTAAAGAGTAATTGTACTAAAGATAATTCTGTATGACAGACACAGACATCAGATAATGGTTATTGTATCTTTAGTTAATTCTTCAAGACAGGCGTTGTCCTGAAGGTATGTGGCTTAGGGTTCCACGGGAGTACCAGACAATAGTACTTGAAAAGTGAAGTCCAATCGCACACAGTGCCAGAACAGCCTGCTGTGTTTCAGTAACTTGGGCAGGTGTGGCCATGCTCTGGCGACTGGCACAACCAGACCTCTTAGAGAGTCTTTCCACAAAACAACTAAGTTGGTCTTGGTCCAAGGCGATTTCAAGCTTCCAGAAGCTACCAGAACCCTCAGAGCAGCGATTCTTCGCTGGGATCTTGTGTTATGACATTAGTAGAGGTAATAATCTATATATATCGTGAATTTTACCATCAATGAAATGTAGAGGTAATAATCTATAGATCGTGAATTTTACCATCGATGCCATGTAGAGGAAATACGAAGGACCTGGAATATTAACCCAAGATTGGCACCAATGAAAGTAAGATTTTTTGAAGTGCTGTATTGAAAAGGATACTATCTATTGTATTTTGTATTTCATTCTATAATATGACCGAGACATACCCTTCCGAGATAGCCCTGGTCAAGTTGTTCTTTCAAGCCTTACGAATAAGTTGCCAAATTCAGCAACGGCAAATACAGGGAAACCCTTCTGGCGAGTAATATCATGATTGGGAACGATTCAGGGATTCATAGATTATAGTGTCATAGACTTCTGCACTCTCAACCGCGAGCAAAATTGGTCTTATTTAGATCTCTATACTACCATAGCCTATTTCTCCTTGAGAGACTCCATGGCCTCCCGAATCAAGTAGTTGCCTTTGGGATCCAAGTTCATCGCAATGGTGAACTCCTTGATCGCCTGGAACTTATCGTTTTGGATGTTGTACAACTGTCCAAGGAGAAAGTGGACTGAGGCTTCGTCTGGAGCCAATTCCTTGAGCGTCTCAAAGTATTTCAATGCCTGGGGGTATTGTTGCATAGAAAACAACGATTGTGCCTTCTTGAAAATGGGCAATGGGTTTAATGGCTGGAGCTTGTTGGCCAATTCATACTGTCTTAAAGCCAAATTCTTCTTTCCTAGTTTCTCCAAAACCATTCCCACGCAACAAATCAAGATGACATTGATCGGGTTGATCGAAACAGCCTTCCGGAAATGATAGTCTGCTCTCTGGTAATCTCCAAGGTTAATATACACCATTCCAATTCCGTAGAGCGCATTGTAGTGGCGTGGATCAATAAGTAAACTCAACCGGAAGTTCTCGAGCGCCATTTCGTAGTTATCATTCCCGAAGTATTCGTGTCCTTTTAATGTGTATGCATATGTGAAGTTCTCATCCAATTTGGTAGCTTTGTTGAAGCATTTAATAGCCTCGTCGGGCTCTCTCGTCAACGAGAAGAGATTACCAATCGCACACCACGCAATTGCAGAGTTGGGGTCAAGGTCGTGGAGTTCATTCGCCAAGTACGTCAATTCTACCTTCCGATGCAAATGCCACAATAACGTCGAGTAATACTCCATATCCTCCATTCTGGTTCTATCCAACTTCCGGAGTTTCACAAAGAAATATTCGGATTGCTTATAGTTGACGATTTCGTAGTGTAGTCTTCCAAGCTTGCTCAATACCCATGGGGTTTCCTTCTCTTTCTCTGACAATGACTCGAGGATCCTGATTGCCTTATAACAATCATACTTGCACATACACTTGAATCCCTTTGCGAATATCACATAAAGACCAAGTAAATAATTCTCACTCTTTTCGATTTCTTTCATTGTTATCATGGAAACGGTTGTTGATTGGGGATCCAGCTCGTTGTTGATAGTTGGAATAATTCCACTAGAGTTGTTACGTTTCAAGCTTGCTCTTATTCCAGGCTTCTTTGAGGCTGGCGTATCCACTGACTTTGAAGAAGAATTGGTGCCGGAGTTTCCATTGGCACCAGTTGGCTGTGAAATAAGTCTTGAGGTGATCCGTGAATATGTGCTTTCCTTTTTGAGTTTCTTTTCATTAACCCCAGCATCTATAGGAAAATTGGGCTTGGTGAACTCAAAATGGTTGCTGGTATTGCTTGCGTTGGGGTTAGTCTTTCGCAATGGGGCATCTGGAATTACGGTTGGTTTCACTCTGGGGGTTGATACTGAATGGTTGAAACTGTCGTCCGGATGGATCACAGGCGTGTCCATGCCTCCTGTAGCGGCAGCAGTTCCAGTGTTGGAGAAAGGATTGGATATGTTGTCATTAAATTCGTTATGGTTGATGAAGGTGGTGCTTGATCCCGGAAGAATATCTTCGCTCCCGTTCGTCGAGCGGTTGAGGATATTGGTGTTGCTCAAGTAGTTTGATTTGTAGATTGACTTGACCTTGACGTTGACTCCGAGCTTGCACAATTCCTGGAAGGCCTCGAAGTCGTACTGGTTGTGCTTCAACGCTTGAACATAGTTGAGGGCGCTGTTCTTGGTATCGTTGATACCCTTGTATAACGACGCCAACAAGTGGTAGATGGTGGAGGAATCAGGGTATATGGATCTCCTGTGCTCGTAGTTGAACTTGTTGTGGTTGGTGGTGAAATAGAACGGGTTTGCTGTCGAATTGGCAGCTTCCAACGAGGACTCGCTGTACAAGTGGTTCAACCGGAAAAGCTGGTAGATGCCCTCCTGGTACTTCTTCAAGATCAAACAACACTTGGCAAAGAGAAAGGCAAACCCCAAGTGGTTGGAAGAGAGCAAGTCCACCAAGCGAGCGTAGCACGACTTGTGCTTGCCCTGGCGGAACAACGTGAGACAGTAGAGGTAGATGGACTCGAGGTTGTCGCCGTCCATGGCGAGGAGCCGCTCGCTGGCGAATTCAGCATTGGAGTAGTTGAAGTTATCTAGCGAATGGATGATGATAGATCTGAGGTGCTGTAGCACGTATGGGTCTGACGACTGTTCCGACTGCATGGTGGGGCGGCAGCTTCTGTTGGGAGGAGTGACGGAAGTGCTTATGCCGTGGTATGTCTCTGTGTGGAATAGGTGGTGATCTCCTTGGTGGTTAGCGTGGATTTGTAAACAAATACTGCGCACCAGTGGTGGAAGAGGATTGCGAGAGGGTGTACTATGAGAGGAGAGGAAGAGCAGGTAAACTGCGATAGGAGGCTTAAGAGCTACTAGAGGGAGAGGGTACTGGTTGGTGGTAGGTGATTTGTGCTTGAAATCGACAATCTTGCACTGTTGGTGTGATATACATTTATCTGTACCATCTGGTTCTACAATTGAATTAGTGAACTGTTTCGCTCGAAATTATACTAGGATCTAATTCCCTGGTTTGTTCACTCGTGTAGTGAATGTAGATCTGAACAGTCACAGTAGTCATGCTATTATTTGGTACGCGTTTCTGATTCACTATGCTTATGGAATCAGAATTGTGCAACTATTAACTAGATCCCAGGAGGTTTTGTAACAGGGCTGGCTAGCCCAGCTGCTTAGTTTAAATAACTAGGCCATGGAAAATACATAAAAACTCAATTTCCTTACCTAGGTATCTAATATGCTGTCGCAGTCATCAAAGGATTGGATATAAACTGATGGCCATAAACTTCTACGCCGGCGCTTGCGGCATAATTGCAACCGTCGAGAATGTGGTAACTTGCCATTACATCAAAATGGTATCATTATACATTAATATACACTTCACTTCTTAGATTTGATCACAAAGGTGTGATTACCTGACCCATCACTGGTGTAGGCCAACATTTTCTCGGATACTGACTTCTTTCTTCCAGACATCACCTTGCCATTGCTATTCGAGAAAACCGACTTCGGCGTGCCTTCAGAGTTAGCGGTGGCTGTAGTGGTGCTAGAGGCAACAGGTGTGTTGCCAGTTTGACTCTCTTGGAAATAGTCTGTGGTCTTCAGGTTAGAGTTTGGAGTACCTGAAGGTGACGAAGTGTTGCCACTGTGACCCAGCCTTGGAGACAAAAGTCCAGAAGCAAGCAAATAAGGAGAAGCGAACCCACCCTGATTCGAGGATATTTGGGGCGTGGATGGTGTTTTGGTGTTAGACTTTGAGAACGACGCACTGGTATCAATTGAAAGCTTGGGGTGACCGTTCGAATTGGGTTGAACGGACGATACCGTAGTCTCATCAACCGAATCAATGATTGGAGAATTGTTGGAATCCAATGAAGTCTGAATGTCAGTGTTCAATTCACTCAAATACAGACCATAATCATCAAATCCATCACGAATGAATCCCTTGGATCTCAATTCTTCATCCTTCAATCTGGTTTCCTCTCTAGCTTTGGCCAACAATTCTTGGGCCTTAGCCAAACTGACGGTAGGGGTAGAGCAACTGCTCACAACAGGAACCGAATCGTCAATATCAATAGTTGCAGTCATCAATGCTTTTAACCATCCTCTCATTTCTTCTTGGGTATCGACAGCAAAATAGTGGGTTTTTGGTTGAGTGAACATCAATCCCTTCTTAAACCCAGGAGCAGGTGGTACCAACTTAAAGCAATATCTACCGAAACCAGTAGAAGAGGCATACAAAGCAATATACTTGTCATTGGATCCGGAACTGTTGTCTGATTCAGCATGTACTGGAATAACTTTGTGAGCTGTGATATCAATCAATCCCTTCTCCTTCTTGTCCTTCAAGGAAGTGAAGTATGACAATCTTGTACCGTGTAAAGTGAAATATCTAGATCTCCAGCTCAATGTGTTTCCAGATCTCTTTGACATCCAACCACTGTGGTTTGCACTCTTGATCGCTTCATCCGGGGTGACTTCCCTTATACCTTCCTGGAATGCAGACGTTTTCAGTTTCTTTGAAGAGGTCAAGCTCTTGAAGTTTTGAGTAGAAGTAGTTCTCAAATTCTTCAACCTCGAAACAGGATTTGTGCTTGGTGCCACTCCAGTAGAATCTGATGTGGATCTCTTTTCATCGACTTCATGCTTCCTCAGATCATCAACCTTGTAGGAGATTGACTTCAGCTTCTTTGGAGAGAAAGAAGTGTTATCAATATCAATTATATCTTCATCCTCTGCGTTACCCTTTCTCTGCTTAGGAGAAAACAATGAATTCTCTCTCTTGACTTTAGCAGGGGAAATTAACTTAGGGACAGACACCGTATCATCATCATTATCTGTATCGATTGCAGAGTCGGGATCAATATTGCTGTTATCTTTCACAATCTTATTGGATTGCAACTTGTTGCTATTCTTTGAGTTTGTTGGCTTTTCATCGTTACCAGATAAGAACAGAAACAAAGAGGAATGTCTTCTATGGCCAGTTATGACAGAAGAGTTTCTGCGATGGTGATAGTGCTGTGAATTCTGAGAAGCATTACGATTATGACTGACCATTGAAGACTCATAGATAGATGAGGAAGGTCTAGATCCATTCACTAATCCCAAACCAGTTGCGTTAGTTCGGGTGACATATAATCCACTTGTTTGTTCTAAGGGACTGGCGCCACCGAATTTGTAGTTCTTATCCACTGGGCTTGGTTCGTTGGGTGGTTGAGGGGCTTTTCTGGGAGAGATGAAAGACAGATCAGCGTTTACAATAACACTAGATCTATTTTCATGGAGGTTGTCCAACGATTGGGATCTCTTTCTTTGATGTCCCTTGAAATATGATCCAGCTTTCAAGTCGGCTGAAGGCATTAATTGGCTTTGATGTCTTGAAGAACGCTTATCAGTTTCAGATGATTTGAGGTTATGGAAATTAGAGATTTTATTAGGGGATGTGTTTGACGAACCTGGAGGGCTAACGAATTCATCTGTGGTATTTGATGACTCTGGAATTGATTCTTTGAATGAATTCTCGTTCTCAGTGCTACCCACGGTCACGTTGTTCTTACTTGTGGATCGACTTAATGATTTGTGCTTAGCACTTCTGGAGGAGATTTGCCGCAATTTATCAATTTCCTTGTGGACCTCAAACCTCGTTCCGAAGGAGTCGATATCCAACTCCTTCAAATGGGCCAAGTCTAACTGGAAGAGAATTTCACCGGTGATCTTGTGTCTGGCAAATTTACCAGCGATATCCAAATCAAACCCTAAGACTATAGCAAAATAAGATGAGACTTGTTGAGGAGTCCATTCAGCAGCCTTCAAAGGATTTAAATCTTCGGTCAAGGATTGTGCGGATGGATTCCTCTTGTGTGTGTTTTCATTAGACTTGAGACCCTCAAGTACTTCTGTTTGGCCAGAGTCGTTAGCATCATTATTATTAATGTCCTCTTCAAGGGAGTTATTCTTTGTGGACGTTCCATTGCTTCCAAGGAAGTTTTCAGTTTGGAGTTCCTGTAGAGCCTTGTCAATGTCACTTAAGGTCTTGTTTGCTTTGTTGGCAGGGGAGGATTCTTCGTCCATTCCCAACTTGCCAAATTTGTCGGTAAGCTTGGACACGTTATTTGGGGTGCCAACCGGGGTATTGCTGGAGGTACTGTTGCTGCTGAGCACCCTTCTTGACCTTGATCTCAATAGGGAGGGCTCGGAAGTCTGATTCTGCAAAATTTGTGTGAACGACTTGGGGTACAAGCCGACTTCGCTGGTCAATAAGTTTTTACCCATGAACCACCCGTCGTTGTACTCGCTATCGTCCGCCAAAACCTCGACCTTGTCGCCTATCTTCAAGCTGAGCTCGTCGCCTAGCCTGGCGTTGAACTGCTTTATACAGATGTACACTGTGGCGGAGGAGGCCATTTTGGGAATGAGGTGGGATGGCTGTGTGGGAGCTCGGGTGAGTTAAGCTCTGTTGGAAGGCTCGTGTGGAAGGCTCTGGTGGGAAGCTCTCGTGAGTTAAAAGCTCAGATATGTAAGCTCTCGTGAGTTGAAAGCTCTGGATGCCTGAAAAGCTCTGGTGCTGAGTCCGAAGTGGATGCTCGTGACGGCAGTCTGGAATCAAAGAAGCGCAGAACACAGGCAGGGGACCAGGGATGGTGGCGATGGCAAACTGGCGCTGGGGACGGGACGAGAGTGGTGATGCTGGCGGTTATTTACTTTTTATTTGGCTGTCCCATCGGCACGTGATGCGCTACCCTGGCGATTGTCGCTGGCACGGCCCCGTAGTGAGTCTGGTTCCCTGCGCGGGGCGTCGTCACCAATCCAGCCCTGCGTACGCCGCGGGCTTTGTGCCAGGTTGCCGCCATTCTGGTACAACGTCTGCGCCAGCAGGGAATGTGGATTCTGGGCTGACACCACAACCTACTGGCTGGGGGCCGTTTCAGACACGCCTGGTGGAACGCGTAGCCCCTCGCGGAGACGACAGGCCTAGGCTAGCCGAGCCAGTGCCCCCACGACTGAAAAACATCCCTACTGCTTCTCTCTCCTCTTCCTACCAGTGCTGGCTTCCAGCCGTGTCCGGTGCGACCCACGCTGGAACTGCCTGGAACGGTGCGACGCTATAACTGCCCCACTGGACCTTCCGTGCGACACCCACGCAATGCGACATGTTGCACGCCCGCGACATTGGCTGCTCCCTCTGGTATAACCGCTACGGGTGGCATATTCCACCAACCACTATTCGTTGCCAACCCCGTCTCCAAACACCCATCCCACACTAGCCACCACCACTAGTGCGATGTCGCCACCTCCCACGCCCTTGGTGCCGCTTTCTCGTGCTGCCTCTGGCCCTGACCCTCCACATCCTCCCCCCTCCCAACCGACCCAGCAACACCTCCTGCCCCCTGGAGCCGATCCTGCCCACGAATCTAGTGCTGGCACCCTCGCGGACGCCCCGCCGTCCGCCTTGCCCCCCATCAGGCCGCTCAGCTACATCTCCACGGCCCCCAACGTTAGGGGGATAGGCTCTCGTCTCAACTCCCTAAACATCATCTCCGACTACTACTTCAGGCACAGGCCACATCCGTCCCACGTCGCCACCCTGGCGTTCCACCCCAGGAGCTGGGTCCCTCCTCCTGACACCGACTTGTCTGTCAACGTCCTCCCGTCGCCCTTGCGCAACGTGGGCTCCTCTGCCCCAGAAGATACCCAGATGTCGGAGGAATCCGACCTGCGCTACTCAGAGGCAGAACTCAACCAAAGCGACGATGAAATCGATATCAGCTATACCGAGCTGGAAGCCCAGCGCGCCATTCAATTCATTGATTCCATCGACGTGGCAGGTGATTCCAGCGAAAGCGAACTGGAAATGCCACCAGAGAGACCCTCGGACATCGACGCAACCGAGCGACTCTTACTCTCATCTGCAAGGCAGAATACCTCGGGCTCGAACCGCTTGATAACTCGCCTCATCTCCTTTAACAGTTTCGATCTGCGTAACAACCCCACAGGAAACGGATCGGCAGTCCCCCTCCAAAGACAGAACGCCATACGAAGCCGTACTAGAAACTCCAACAAGTGTGTTTTCTACAGAAATGGTGCAGATCAGCAGACCGAAGATTCTAAGAACGAGCTCGAATCAACCATGGAGCGTATCAAGCAAAACTCCGCTAATCTCATCAAGGATATCGATCAGTTTCTACACATCATTCGGGGTCAAAAATCAAACCATAATTTATTTCATGGTGGTTCCGAGGAGTTAGATTTAGTGTACGCCTTCAAGATGACAGGTTTGGAGCACAACTTCCATTTGGAAGGCAAGATGGACGCATTTTTGAGACTTAGACAGAGTCCGGCATTGTGGTCTCGTAAGTTGTTGGGCAGGGAACCGGAAGAATCCACCTCTACTGCAAAGAGAAGGTATGTGTCCCAAAGCCCATTCAAATCAAACAAAAAGAGAAAGTTAGCATCAGCTGGTCCTGGTACTGAAACTGCGAAATTCAATCGAGAGTCCACCGCTTTAACATTAATGCATCAATTGTCCCCAAGTGAGAAGTATAGGATATTAAGTGTGCAGTTCAGTTCGTATTTCAAATCAGGTTCATGTTTTGGGGTAAGGATTTCCAATGAGGAGAATGCATACAGTGATTTGTATCTCACCAACGTTGACTATCACCGAAAATCTATCGATGGTGTCTTTCGAGTTATGGAAGATGACAAATTCAACCAAATCGACTACTGGAAGAGACTTTTCAAGCATGCAAAGTTTTTCTGTGGAGAAAACAGCCTTCTTCAGGATAAAATACTGGGCTGTTCCGCATTGGCAAGGAGACTATTTCTCTTAGAAAGAGCTGAGTATGATTTAATATTGAGTCTCGCAACTAATACTGATTGCAAAAAACCAATGCCGTTAAATTTCAATATTCCATTCCGAGGTCGAATTATTGATTTTAAAATGAATGACTTGAGGTTTCTATCATCTAATTCCAAAAAGAACCCAGTAAATGATTCTTACGCATTTACGAAGCATCTGTCGCAAACTTTCAAATACAATTTAGCGAATTTGCAATTGATAGAATGGATGAGGTTGCAGCCATTCCAAGAGTATAAGGATTGTTATCTTGAGATGTACGCACAGGAATTGAAAGAGCTGCTTGAGAATATTTCTCAGGAAGGGCCCAAGTATGGCCTGCAACAGACAATTGACTTAGCCAAGGAATTCAAAAGCACAGTTCATTTACTCACCAAGTCATACACAGTGGATGATTGTTGTTCTGCAACTGCCAGTCAGGTAGATCCCAGACATACCTCGGACAGATATTATCACCAAAATTGGGAAAAGCGCTTGAGTAAGGAATTGTTGGAGAACTTGACTAGTGATGGATATGAAAGCTTGTTGAATGTTCAACTCAATTACATTTTATTCACCTTGAAAGTCGACCTTATAGAGTTTTTGGATAATATACTCAACTGCATACTTGAAACATTCAAAAATCAACATGTCAACAACGAGAGTAAAGAATTCAGGTATTTGATGCAAATAACTCAACTATTTGACGTCGACAATGTTACAAATGAGGATATTCTGGCCATTCTCTTATGTTCGATGAATAGGAAGACAGGCAAAGTACACATTCACAATACATTGCCATACATCAATTATAAGAACCAGAGTTCTCGAAGAGTGATCGGAGTAGTTGATAGTGGTGTTTCCAGATACAATTCTAGCGGAGTTCCTTCTTCGTTCAATTCTGCTCCATTCAACTCGTGGCTCGATAATGAGGATATACGAGAAAGATACATGAGAGAAGATCGGCATCGATTTGACCAGGAGCGTCCTCGGGTAGTCGATCCCTATATTGATGGTCAGAATATCGATATGTATGGATATTCCAAGCAAGAAGGTGCTTTGGGAGGGGGAAGTCCCAGCTTCGATGTTTTGTAAAATATTAGCTAGAGGTCTAGCATTTTTTTAAGGGTTATTTTTTATAGGTCAGGTAATGGTATTTAATTCGTATCGACTTTGTAAGATCTTTGGAGCGGTGGTACAGGATTACAGAAGTAAGGAGTCCAGAGTATTGACAGGATTGTAGACCCCGTGGCTCGCAAGATTGGCGAGTGTTCTCAAGTGTCACTTTTGCGTTCATTAGCTATTTACAAGTTTTGTTCCAATTGCGGACTAATTTTTACAGATCAGGATAATCCTTTGAGCTGGCCATACTGGATGCCCAAAATGAGAGAGGCACCGAGCGTGGCTTACCAGAATCCCCAACCTTTCTTTCCTTCTCTTTTGTCTTGCTTCTTCTTGGCAAAGAAATCCTTCTTGCACTCCTTGTAAGCATCGAAAAAGTCCTGACAAACCGTTCTATCGTCAGGGTTTCTCAATAGGCAGTTCATGGATGCTTGTCGACTTTCTTCACATGGGTCGTAGAATTTGGAGGCTCCCTTCATGGACCATCTGTATTTGTGTCTGTGATTCTCAGGATTGTCTGGGTAGAACTTGAATTTGTCCACTCCACCCTGGGTGAAGTCAACCTTGTCCAAGTCCTTCACCACTTCATCACTTTCAAGCTTGATAGGGGCCTCTGTCCTCTTGGGTGTGTCAACACTCTTAGATGTATCTGGGGAGGGTGTGGCTTCAGGAGTTTCTGACGACATACTCGGTTGGGAATGTATTACGTGCTATCGTACGTCGCTTGCGTGGTACACCAAATCCGGTGGTATAATGAAGGTAAGTGCTAGCCCTTTCTTGGTTACTTCTCTGACTTGTCTATGCCTAAAGCGCGGTTTGCAGTTTGACCGGGGTAACCTGCACCTGTCTCGTGATCCGATGCCGATGGGATTTGAATAGGTGATACCGAACAAGCACTAGTCCCAGTCATCAGAAGAAATGGCAGACAACCAACCGATCAAATACTTAGACTCGGAGGCAGAGGGTGCTGTGCTCTGCCAAAGATGCAAAAACGAAAAGGCGTTATTGGTTTCTCGGAAGGAGCCTTTCTGCAAGAACTGTTTTATACGATTTATCAGAGGCAAGCAGAGAAAGCAGATGCAAGACGATAAGTATAAAGTGAAGTACGGAGCTTTGATCGAAAAATTGGGTGTGCAAAAAATCCTCTTGACGTTATCTGGCGGCCCATCTTCTCTCGTTCTCTTGGATGTCATGGCATCGTTGTTAAAGGAACAGTTCGAAGGTCACAATGGAAAGCAGGGCTTCGAGTTGGTGGTATTAAACATAGAAGAGTTTGAAATACAGGCATTAAATAAGAGGCTCGACCAGCTCTTGCCTCAGATTTTGAGTCTCTACGCCCCCATCAAAATCACCTATAAGGTCTTATCATTGAGCTCATACATCTTGGACCAAGAAATGTTGGAGAAAATTCTGATCAACAAAGAATTTACGGGATTCAGCTCCCCAGCACCCAAAGCTGAACATAGGCTTGAAGACTTGTTGGCATTATGCCCAAATAAATCCTCAGCGGAGGACTTGTTGACAATTGTGTACGATGAGCTCATATTGAGAACAGCCTATATCGAATCTTGCCAGACGATCCTTTACGGCCACAGCATGACCAGAATAGCAAACGAAATCATTGCCTTGACATGCAAAGGAAGAGGTTCCACCATTTATAAGGCCGTGGCCGATCACTCCATTAATTTCAGAGACAATGAATATAAAATACTCTTTCCCTTGAGAGACGTGCTTTACTCGGAAGTGTTGGCTTATAGCAAGCTCAGTGGTCTCGATGCTTATAGAGTTGAGTCCACCATCAAAAAGTCCAAAATCACCAAGAACCTCACCATCCGTGACTTGACCACTAACTACTTTGCTACGTTAGATGCTACCGGGTATGCATCGACAGCATCCACGGTGGTAAAGACTGGTGAAAAGTTGGGAGCTCCGAAAGATAGTGTTATAGCCCATTGCCAGATCTGTGGAGTGGAGATTTATCAGGACCCTAGAGGCTGGTTGAGAAAGATCACCGTGAACGAGGCTGCTCCCATCGACACTGAGGAAGAAAAGGATTACGCCAAACAATACGAAGCCACTTTTGGCACCGAATATATTCCCGATGAGCAGAATCCGGTGCATATTTGCTACGGCTGTATTGTGACGATCGGAGGAGTCAAACAGGACGGTGGCTTCGTGTGGCCAGTCAAAAGAGGAGAATACGAGGGGGAGATCAAAAATACCTACATCAACTCCGAAGACCAGGCAGTGTTGGACGAGTATATTCTTACGGACGATGAAGAGTAGATGGTAAGATGGTACTCTCTATCAGAGAATGTAATCCGTTCTTTATGGACGGTGGATTGGCAAGCAAGCTCATGTATAAATAAACCCCGGCTAATAGTGGCCTTACGTAGTTGTAATTCAAATATAGACAATTCTTTATTGTCGGATCTGATTCATGCCATTAGGTGTTCGTGTAAAATACTTCAGTACCTGGGTTCTCAAATGATACAAACTTCTGAATATATACTAGACACATACTCTAACTCAAAGAACTCAAAATTCTTGTAAAAGGAAATAAAAATGAAATTTAGTACCAGTCAACATTGCAACAGTCAGGTACATTTTGAAATAAGTCATCTCTTAGGACCCGAATGATACAACAAAGTATGCCGAAATTAGCTTGCAATTCATTACCCTGAAAGTACAGTTCAAAATGGACAATATATTGTCTACAAGTCCAAAAAAGATGCCAACTGGCAGCAAACCATTTCTAACTTCACCTCAGAAGCCTCAGAAAACATACTGAATGTGGCAACTGTTACACTTAAAGGCTGATCTAAACTGACGATTCGTTTTATTCGTCTCTATCTTTATTGAATTGTATTTGATCTGCTAATTTTGCAGCTCGCACTGCTTTTTGCACAATATAAATATTCAGGCGGCTACCAGATCAACCATCGACAAGCACAGATACCGTCAGGGCCCCACCAACACCATTGAAGGATCACACAGTTGGCTAGAGAGTTGATTCAACACATTATGTACTCGCCTAACTTGTTCACGAATGATCTCTACAAATTGTGGACCCACGACAGCGCCAAAGACTCGATCAAAGCGTTTGAGGAGTTCCGAAATGGAGGCTCCAACAAACCAAACGAGCCCCCTAGCAGCCAACCCAGCAGCAGCGCCAGATCCAATGAACAATTAATAGAGGAACAACGGAAATACTTGCGACTGCTCTTTGCTCCTCCGTTGCTGGCATATTCGGCAGATATACCGGGAGCCAGTCTTTCACAACTAGAGTATACAATCCAGAACTCAGCATCATTGCCTGGCTTGAGACCAAGTGTTTCCATTTCAGCGCTTGAAGTAACGACCACACCATTGACGCAGTTGAAGATGCACCAATTGGAGCAGATACAGAATACCGGCTATTCTACGATAAGACCAATTGGAATCCACAGGACTATGGAAGAAATTGAATTCGACGAAGCAAGAAGGTTTAACACAAGCGACCAGCAAATTGACGACCAATCATACATTCATACAGCCGAAAATACTAATACAGAGGGCCAGGGGGCTGGGGTAAATGGCAGTAATGTCTCTATGAGAGATGTTCAGGGCGAAGAGGTTGATTTGGATGCAGAAGTCCGCAATATGGATGATGAACAGAACGAAGATAGTTTTGCTGACGATAGCCGCTTGGACAGTTACGAAGACGAGGCCGATCTTCGGATTCAAAACCAGGAAAGGTTTCTTCATGACGAGTTTGAAGAACCAAGTGAGGGAAATATTGCCGCTAGAAGGGCAAACTTGGTTGAAGAAGGGTTCATGGCCGATGAAGTGGAATACCAAGATGACCACTCGTTGGCGGTAGACAACATTCAGATGCTCATGAACTCGGGAACGGTACGTTCGTCGCTAATGAGTACACTAGATTCAGGCGCTAGCTTGGCTACAAATGTTACTTCACTCACTGGTGAATCGGGAGTAGTTGGTGGCGGCGATGCAAACTTCTCTAGTGCTAGAGAGTGTGTCGGACAAGAAAACGACGAAGACCAGTCCGACCTAGACATGGTGATTGAAGAATGAGTATTTACATTAGTTTTTAGCGGGAAGTACCTGTGGTGGTGGAATAGATTTAATATTATCCACCTTAGCAGATTGTAAGTGAAGGGCCGGAACCATCCATTTTCCACAGGAACACCTTGAACCTTTCCACGAGTAGCCACCGACCTTGGAGTCGCACTTTGGGCACAAGAACTTTCCCTCGATGTCTTCTTTTGACAACTCCTCTTTCATCCATGTCAATGGCTCTTGCAAGAAGTAATGCGAGCACGAAGAACTGGCAGCTTGAGCCGAAATGATCCGTCTGGAATTAGGGGCTTTCTTGATGAACTTGGATTGGGTGGATGATTCGTCAGGGGGTAAGTGTGGTTCGAGATGAGCGCTTTTCGCAAGCACCCTTCTGCACCTCTTGCACCTTAAGTCAAAATCGCTTTGTTGGCTTTCCGGGGACGGAGCTTGGGCAAGCATCTGTGATCTGAGGGAATCACCAGAGGGATCGGCCTTCAAGCTGAGTTCTCGTAAGAGTTGTTTATATTCAGGGTTTGAAGGATCCACTTCACACTGCCACGACTGATAGAGCTCAAGCTGGTGTAAAAAGGCAGGGTTTGGTTCCGCATCGGGACACTTCCTCTTGATTGCGTGCAACGCCTGTTTCAATTCGAGTTTAAACTTCTTCATAAGATAGGCCACAATAACCGTGGCTGATCTGGATATACCTTGAGCGCAATGGACCAAAATTGCCGTGCTGCCACTGGGGCTATTTGCGAGCTCCGACTTGGAGTACAACGCTGTTTCAATGAACTGGTTGCATTCATCGAAGTGCTGGAGGATGTTGCTGGTCTCTTCGTCCGTGATATCGATCTGCTTGTGGATGTACTCGCTGGTGTATCGCGATGAGATGGTTCCGGGAAGCACCGAAAGAATGTGGGTTATGCCGTACTCCGAATTTAGGTCCACGTTGTTGTTGAGCGGCTCGATGGACGAGATGTATATGCCCCCTAGAATCCTTTCTATCATTGTGGCGGAATAGCTTTATCTGTGAAAAGTTCCAGATGGAGCCTGAAAACGAAATTAAAATGGTGGGTTTGTGTCACTTGGACCAACAAGGATGCAAAATGGGACTGGTGCCATTCATGAAGCAACCAACTGGCGTGTGGCGTGTGCCAGTAGGCTGTGGCACCGAGGGGCACGACAAGTATATAAGAGCCGTCATGGGACGCCAAACCACCATTATCATCAGGCACTCAACAATTACTATGCAGTTGAAAACATTTTTGGTGGTGCTCGTAGTGGCATTCCACGCAGCAGCCAGCGTCAACAAGGTTGATATTTTACCCACGATCACCGAGGAGGAAGAAGAGGGCGTGGAGAAGTACACCAATCTTGCTGCTTGAAGGGTGGACTGAGGGAATAATTGGGGGAAGATTCACACTGAATCAGGGAAGAATGAGAAAGGAAATAATTATTGAGAGGGAAGAGTTGTTGGGTAAAAGTTACTGAGAGGAAGCATTAGTGACTCTGCTACGGGTTGCCTACGCCTTTCACTCAACAAGTACGCTATCTCTATCTTGCAGGAGAAATCCTCTTCCTCAGAGAAATTATCTCCCCTGGAAAATCTCCCTCACCCGTCGAAAACTTCCCTACAAGTTACTCCCTAGAAGTTACTCCCTAGAATTACTCCCTAGAACTGCCGCACGAGGCACTAGATATGACCTGAATATACGAATCCCCAGCGCCGCACCACCGTCCAATAAACACCGCCCCAGGATCGATCCCGGGAGGCACGCAAGTGGGCTTATTTCTCCTGACACGGTCGCGGGTCGTGGCCACGGATGTTGGCCACGGATGGCACCGCTCGGAAGTAAGAACACACAAACTCCGAATGGGGCCAAGTCCACGGATCCTTTGTTCCGCAGGTTACCCGGCACATGTGTTACCCGGCTTCCGAATGCAAATTCAGGGGGCTCTGTCAAGGATAACGGCATGCCGGGGGGACCATGGGCACCCCCAGGCGTTGCCGTAGCTTCCATCCATTCCTCATCATCCCCGTGCTCGAGCAGCGTCGTCGAGCCCCGGCAACCGTGCCAGTTTCGGCCACGTCTTGTGGATGAGACCGAGCTTCACATGATCACGAAAAAAAATAATCTACTCCGAAATCTGGGGAATGGACGCAACACACCCAAAATTTTCATTAGCACCCTACACCGCCGTTAGCAACCCAACGTTGATTGGAGGATGATCAGCGGGTGAGATTGAACCACATAAATATGGGGGTCACGGAGTCGTGGCAGGGAGCACTTTTGTAGACACACCACCGATTGTGGGGGTGGCACATCTGGCACATCTGGCAGTCTGGGGAGATGTTCCGCAACCGGACGGTGTGGGGTAATGTGGCTAGCGGAGGGACTGCTGTGGTAGGGCAATTGTCGCGGGTGCCTCCACCAGCTGGATGACGACATTGGGGCCCGAGGTCTGTCCGAAGCCTCCTGTCCACACCTGGCACCGTCCTCACCCGTAGTACTTTGCCTCTGCGCACGACGCAAAAAGAAACAAGTCCGTACCATTCCGGCAGCTGCGCGCGTTTTGATTGGCCCGTGCCTTGGGCACGGGACGGCCCTCTGGCCCTACTACGACACCGCTGGGACCAATGCAGGTCTAGCATATATATTTGATCGATTTCCCATCTTTTTTTAATTCCCCATACAATCGAAAATGTCTTTGAGATCAATTCAACGTTCCTCCGCTTTCGCCAAGAGAGCTGTTCTTGGTGCCAGAACCATGGCCACTGGTTCTGAACCAGTAAGTGTCACTTCAACACGCCAGACGCCCATTGGCGTCTGGTTATCTCGCAACCAGCTACTAACAGTTAGACCTTAAAAGCCAGATTGGCTGAAATCTTACCTGAAAAGGCCGAAGAAGTCAAGCAATTAAAGAAAGAACACGGCAAAACCGTACGTCAACTATGAAGTGATACCAGCCATCAATCGGGCGGAATAGGGGTCAATGTGTCGACAAATGAGCCACATGGCGTGTCTTGATGGTCTTGATGGTATCGATCGTCTAGACAGCCCAGTCTCGTTGTTGCCCACACCCCAGCGGCAAATGGAGCATGCTCCCTTTTCCCTCGGCGCTCATTATTGGATGAGCCTCGGATGATCCGGTGAAAGAGTACCGAGGGCCGTGTGCAGTCCGCAAGATTGTGTGGGGGAGGGGCGCGCTCGACTCCGAGCGCCCCACCGGAATATTTTCAATACTAACTAACAGGTCATCGGTGAAGTTTTGTTGGAACAAGCCTACGGTGGTATGAGAGGTATCAAGGGTTTGGTCTGGGAAGGTTCCGTGTTGGACCCAATCGAAGGTATTAGGTTCAGAGGTAGAACCATTCCAGACATCCAAAAGGAATTGCCCCACGCTGAAGGTGGTGCTGAACCATTGCCAGAAGCTTTGTTCTGGTTGTTGTTGACCGGCGAAGTCCCAACCGCCACCCAAACCAAGGCCTTGTCCGAAGAATTGGCCGCCAGATCCGCTTTGCCAAAGCACGTCGAAGAATTGATCGACAGATCCCCATCCCACTTGCACCCAATGGCTCAATTCTCCATTGCCGTCACCGCTTTGGAATCCGAATCCCAATTCGCCAAGGCCTACGCCAAGGGTGTTAACAAGTCTGAATACTGGAAGTACACCTACGAAGACTCCATTGAATTGTTGGCCAAGTTGCCAAACATCGCTGCCAGAATCTACAGAAACGTCTTCCACGACGGTAAGTTGCCAGCTGAAATCAACCCATCCTTGGATTACGGTGCCAACTTGGCCGCCCTCTTGGGTTACGGTGACAACAAGGAATTCTTGGAATTGATGAGATTGTACTTGACCATCCACTCTGACCACGAAGGTGGTAACGTCTCTGCCCACACCACCCACTTGGTCGGATCCGCCCTCTCCTCTCCATTCTTGTCCTTGGCTGCTGGTTTGAACGGTTTGGCCGGTCCATTACACGGTCGTGCTAACCAAGAAGTCTTGGAATGGTTATTCAAGTTGAGAGAAGAATTGAACGGTGACATCTCCAAGGAAGCCATTGAAAAGTACTTGTGGGACACCCTTAACGCTGGTAGAGTTGTTCCAGGTTACGGTCACGCTGTCTTGAGAAAGACTGACCCAAGATACACTGCTCAAAGAGAATTCGCTCTTAAGCACATGCCAGACTACGAATTGTTCAAGTTGGTTTCCAACATCTACGAAGTCGCTCCAGGTGTCTTGACCAAGCACGGTAAGACCAAGAACCCATGGCCAAATGTGGACTCTCACTCCGGTGTCTTGTTGCAATACTACGGTTTGAAGGAAGAATCTTTCTACACTGTCTTGTTCGGTGTTTCCAGAGCTTTCGGTGTCTTGCCACAATTGATCTTGGACCGTGGTTTGGGTTTGCCAATCGAAAGACCAAAGTCCTTCTCCACTGAGAAGTACATCGAATTGGTCAAGAACATCAAGGCTTAGATTGATCCCATCTTCACTATAACGATCGAAAAGAGTCTCATGCCTATTTATCCTTTATTTATTAAGTAAAATATTATTTATTATCCAGTTTACTGGTGTATGTATCAATTGACGACTCGAATGCTTTTAACTAATAGAAGTGTAAGCTCTTTGGATTGGGGTGTTTAGTCACTAAAAGTAAAGACGTGCGCACACCGTATTGAAAAATTTAAAGAGTTATCTACTACCTAAAGTGTGCCCCATACTCCAAATATGAGGACAATGAGGGCAAGAATTTCCGCCAAACAGTCCTTCAGAGCTTTTCTGGGGACTTCTAGAGCCTTAGACGACAAGAAGATTCTGTATTCTCACACTTTACACCTTCCTAAAACGAACTTTGGCCCAAAAGTACCCAAGGGCGCTGAAAGAACAAGACTCATAGAGACTACTAGTCAGGACCTATACGACTGGCAGTTTCATCATAATAAAGAAAACCCAGAGTTTATATTACATGATGGTCCGCCTTATGCAAATGGTGACTTACATCTCGGCCATTCATTGAACAAAATTTTAAAAGATATCATCAATAGATTCGAGTTGATCTACAACAATTCAAGAATTAAATACGTTCCGGGATGGGACTGTCATGGACTTCCTATAGAGATGAAAGCTACCAATATGGAGAATGATATCAAGAAGGGTAAAGATCCTAAACCGCTTACAGCAGTGGAAATCAGAAATGCATGCAGAGAGTTGGCGTCTTCTATGATAGATCTGCAGAGAAAACAATTCAAGGAGTTTGCTATAATGACAGACTTTGAAAACCCCTACATCACCATGTCACACAAATATGAAATCAATCAGTTACATATCTTCAGGAAGTTAATGGAAAATGGTCTATTATCGAGGCAATTAAAGCCGGTATGGTGGGGTTGTGAAACCCAAACTGCATTGGCTGAAGCAGAATTGGAGTACAATAACGACCACAAATCAGTCTCAATCTTTGTGAAGTTCCCAATGGTTTATGGGAAACTTCATCAACAACTTCAAGCACAAGGCCACCAAGTCAGCAAATCCAATTTAAAATTGTTAATATGGACCTCGACACCTTGGACCATTCCACTTAATAAGGCAATTTGCGTCAATGAACAATTTACGTATACTTTGTTGCAGAACAAAGCTACTGAAGAATTTTTGGTGGTAGCCGACTCACTTAAAGATCAATTAGTTGAGCTTGACAATGATTGGTTAGCAATGGATGTGAAGTTCTCAGGAAGTGAATTGGTAGGGAGTCAATATATCAATTCAGCATCTATGGATAATGCTGAGCATCCAGTTTTGCACGGAGATCATGTTGTGGACAATGCGGGTACTGGTCTTGTGCACACTGCTCCGGCTCATGGAGGTGAGGACTATTTAGTAGCAAAGAAAAACGGTATCGAGATCGATTCGTCCGTTGATAACCAAGGAAAATACATACCAGGAAAGCTTTCTCCTGGATTTGATTCTTTACATGGCATGAAGGTGACTATTCCAACCACTATTTGGAAGTGTATTGAATTATTGAAAGAAAGCAATATGATTTACAGCATAAATAAGAATTTCAGACATTCTTATCCATATGATTGGAGATCAAAGACGCCAGTAATCCAGAGGGCAACTCCCCAGTGGTTTGTGAATGTTGAAAAAATCAAATCTTCAGCATTGAAAGCATTAGATGACGTCAAATTTTACCCTGAGTCAGGTAAAAACAGACTTCCCCTGTTTATTAAGAATAGAAACGAGTGGTGTATATCGAGACAAAGATCCTGGGGATTGCCTTTACCGATAATATATCATAAAGAGAGTGGGGATGCGGTGGAAGAATTGAGAATAATTGATTACATTATCAATCAGATCGATAAGTTTGGTACTGATGAATGGTTTGTCATCGAGGAGGACATTTCTAGATGGCTCCCGGAAGATTTGAAACATAAAGGAAAAGAATTTTATAAAGGTCAAGATACCATGGATGTATGGTTTGACTCTGGTACCTCTTGGAGTACTCTTTCGTCCAACTTGGATGACCTTTTAAAATCGGAGAATCCAATCGCTGATATTTATTTGGAAGGAAGTGATCAGCATAGAGGTTGGTTCCAATCGTCTTTGCTCAACAAGATAATTGCATCGGGTGATAAGGGGTCAAATTTTAAAGCAGTTGCACCATTTAAAAAAATCATCACCCACGGATTCACTTTAGACAGTAAAAATGATAAGATGTCCAAATCAAAGGGAAACATTATTTTGCCAACCCACGCTATGGAAGGCGGAGGAAAGCCATTTTTACCTGCTTTAGGCACTGATGGCTTAAGATTGTGGGTTGCATCTTCTAATTACAATTCTGATGTCAATGTAACCAGTGAAGTATTGACTAGAGTGTTTGAAAATTCCAAAAAGATCAGAGTTACTTTCAAATATATGTTGGGTAATTTGAAAGATTTTGAAGCTCCTCTCCCATACAATCAATTAAGTCCATTGGATAAGTATGCCTTGTCCAAGCTTCATAAACTCGAAACCAATTGCATTGGATTTTACAAGGAACACAATTTTTCCCGTGTTGTGTCGGATATTAATTTTCATATGAACAATGATTTGAGTGCTTGGTACTTTGATATTTCGAAAGATTGCTTGTATACTGATGAAGTATCTTCTACAAGAAGAAGAGGAATACAAACTGTTTTGCGTGAAATTTTGCGCACTTACATTGGATTGTTAGCACCTATTCAACCGCTTGTCACCCAGGAAGTTTGGCAAGAATACTCGTCTTTATTTGAGCACGGTGAGGCCTCGCCCTTCCAAATGGGAGGTTGGTCTAACTTCTACAAGTTGCCTGAGGAGTATATGAACCCAGAGGTTGAAAAAGAGTTTGAAACGGTCTGGAAAATTAGAGATCACATTTACAAAGAATTGGAGAGTCTCCGTGAAAGTGGTCAATACAAGAACAAGTTAGAGACTCAGGTAAACATTACCACCGATGGGGACTTGAAAATCCTTCTCGAAGCTCACAAAAGCTACTTGGATGATTACTTTTTGGTATCCAAGGCTAGCCTAAACTCACCACTCTCCAGCACCTCTACCCATCTCTCCGAGTCCAAGCTCCAATTGGACGGGAGTACGGTCGAGATTGAAATAGGTCTTTCCGATGATACTAAATGTCCCAGATGTTGGAAATATACTGCTCCACAAGAAGACGCTCTTTGTAAAAAGTGTGCACATGTTGTGGCATAAGTTGCGAAAGTTTCGCATCGTCTTTGGCAAAGGTTGCGGCCAGGCAAATGAAACCTAAGATAAGGTACTGCATAATGCAATGGTGAGTCAACTCATGTCCTGTAAATAGATGTACATATAGCGCTTATTTTAACGTTAATAGAAGAAATTTGGTATAGTGCAGAAAATTCATTTTTGTTTTTTTTGTTTCAGATTGAATCTCATCAGGAAGCAAAGTGGAATGAAAAGGGCGAATCCTACTTCTGTAAACCACCTCATTCAAATCAGAATCCAGTAGATGACTAATACCCAAATATAGTATCTAAGTCTGAAATACAAAATGAGGTCACTTTGACCAAGTAGAACCTGCTGCGCAAGCGATTTTTTGTCACCTCAAAAATCATTTTCCCACCCAACCCAAAACACCGTCAATGCGCAGAAGTTGAGACTGCACATTTTGTCAATTGATACATTTTTTGAAGTGTACGAGATTAATCTCAATCACCACAACACTCACACATGAGTTTATCTCGCAAAGTGGGCAACTATCAAAATCAAAAATCGGCAATCATTGCCGAATACCTCGATTTACGGAAGGAGGTGGACATTGTGGATGAGCAAGAGTCATTTGAACTACTTCTTTATCTTGATGAAATATTGTACGAGTATCATGTGGTCAAAGGATACATTGAATCCTCCAAGCTACAACTCAATGAGTTTGACTCCATGATCTTTGATCAAATACAATCTCTCGCCAAGAAGTTACTGGATAGTGTGCCCATTCCCGAGCTCTCAGAAAAGATTAAAAGGTTACCAATTGTTAGAAGAGAGCTCCAGGAGAATGCTCGAGAAGCTGGAAAGATTCACACTCTAATGTCAGCTGCAGGTTCTAATCGATTTTTGGAGCCATCCATAATACCAGAAGATTTCGATTTATCTACAAAGAAAACCAAGGGGGCTGGTTCCAAGTCGTCCAAAAACTTGGGAATATTCTTGAACGGACAATGGTCGAAAGAACACGTGCGGTGTGTTGTGGAAGGGGCGTCCGATCCCTCTTTCACAAGGCAGCCTGAAAAAACAAACCACGTCAAGAACTTATTTGAGCAGAGGTTTGGAATTAATGTCAGTCTCAAAGCTGTGAGATATCTCATGTTACACTATGGTTTCCGGAAAACTGGTTATGCTTTGAAAGAGTTTCATTCTGCTTTTGACGAGGCATTTCTAAGATATGAATTTAGCAGTCCTCCAGCTAGTTATCATAAGGTTCAAGCCTACCTATCCAGGAAGATTCCAAACGTTTTGATGAACGATATCGAATATGGCTTTCGGATGAGAAGGTTATTCAGGAAAATCTACGGTAACCATTTTGAGCCAGCAGAAAATTACGAGGAATTCAAGCATATGGTTCCTTATTTAGTACCTGCGAGGGGAAAATACAAGAAAAGCTTGAGACAAGGTCCAAATGCGACTTTCCAAGAAACATCTCCCAAGGATCTGCCCGATGACAGCAGGATGGAGACGACAATATAACAAATAAAATAGCATACTCTAAAATCAGTGGGCTACTACGAAGTAAAATACTAGAAAATTCCAGTTAGCCTACTAATATACATACCGATTAATTAAAACTCATCTCTTGCCGCTCATCAATTGGGTCAACAATTGCGAACTTGAAGACTGGTTAGCCGCAGCACCAAATCCCACTGGAGCTTGCTGAGGATCAGTGTAATTTCCAGGATGTTGTTGGGAGTGAATCTGAGATGGACTGATTTGTGACTTTGGTACACCGCCTGCGGCAAATAAACCTGGTGGTGGTGGAGTGGAAGTATTGGCACGATCATTCATTCTCAAAAGATTGATTTGGGCTTGGTTTGGTTGGCTACCAGATTGAGCTTGTTGTGCTTGCTGCTGTTGAGCTTGCTGCTGTTGTAATTGGAGAAGTAGCAATTGCTGTTGTGCCTGTTGTGCTTGTTGTTGTGCCAACGCACCATCTCCTCTTTGTGCTTGTTGAGCTTCTAATAACTTCTTCTGTTGCTCTAATTGCAACTGTTGAAGCTGAGTAGCCTGGGCGTTAGGGCTGACTTGGGTTTGTTGGCGCTGTTGCTGTTGCTGTTGTAATTGGGCTTGTAATAAGGATTGCTGTTGGCTTATTGGATGATTTTGATATGCTAAGTGGTAATTTTTGATTGGCTTCAAAAGGAATCTTTCAATTACTTGGCGAGCAAGGACAATTTCATCATCAAGCTTTGTATCGTTAACTAAGTTTGAACTAGTGTTAAATGCAAATAATGGAAGCCTGTAGGAATCACTGGACATATTCTTGAAGTGAACACGCAATTTCTCTTTCTTTTCAGTAAGATTTCTCAAATGTTCTGTAGTTTGCTCGATGAAAGTCACTGCAGAATCATCATCGATATCGATGTCATCAGGCAATAACACATTATCCTTAGTGGACTTGACTGTTTTAACCTTTTGCTTGTTGTCTTTCTTTTGCAGCTGCTTTTGGTTGTTAAAAATTTCGCCCAAAGTTGGGAATGCAGCAGAATTAGCCAATGGAGTATTGTTACCAACTTGAGGAGAACTGCCAGCAGATACACTATCACTCTTTGCCCAGTGTGCAGTGGCAGGAAGAACTGGTCCGCCGTTTGGTTGCACAACGGTTTTAGCAACCTTCGGTTCTGGTTCAATTTCAAGTGTATCTTCATCTCCACTATAGTTTGCATTTCCATTTGTAGATGATTGGCCATTGAATGATTGAGAAGAGCCATGGATGTTAGAATTACTGACTACTCTGGAGCCAGACATTCCCATCATGCCCATCTTAATACCCTGTTGAGTAGATAAGTCCTTTCTAGTGTAGGAATCGGCTTCCTCGCCTGGTTCGTGGAGGAACATACAGTTTGGATTAGGACAAGGATGGCCTCTCAAGTATGACGAACAGTACTTGGTAGTACCGTGAGCAGCCCTCAAGATGCGACCATCACAAAGGGTGCCATCCAACTCGTTGATGCACTTCAAGGCATCTTCCTTCTTAGAGAAGGTCACATAGACGACCAAGCCTGGGTTCAGGTGATGATGGGATGATTGACCACTTGGGGTTTTCTTGTTGATGACAATCTTCAGGATCTTGCCATACTGTCCAAAGTACTTATCCGATCTCAACACCGAGTGGAGGTCGTCGGGGTTACATGGAGGATTAAGACCAGTGACGTAGACTAAGTTCTTTTGCACCACTCTCAACCCAGCCAAATGTTTCTTGTTGGCCATTTCGGTCTCCTTCTTCTCCTTCTCTCTTTGTTTCTTCTCCCTCTCTCTCCTATCCCTCTTCAATTGCTGTAATCTGTACTCGTCTGCGCTGATTGTTTTGTATTCGACACTTTCATCGTCGTACAATCTTCTGCAACCAGGACATCTTCCATTAAGCTCAGGGTTCTGGCGGATGTTGTTGTAGCAGAATTGACAGATCTGATACCCACAAGGACAAGGTTTGAAATTCTTATCGGATATGTCCATTTCTTCCACACATAATGGGCTATATGTTAGTATCAAGGTCATTGATTTCTACCATTCGGGACTATTGTACATACCAGTATTCTTCTTCATCGTCGCTGATGAAAGAATCGTCAGTAGTAACCATTTTCGAGTTTTCTTGGAGTGTATATGTTCTAAAGCAATTGGAATGTGTGTTTTATTGCAACACTTGAGCAGGTATTGGTAGTGGTGAACCAAAATCTGACTGTCATCCAACACATAGTTGATGGAAAAAACCGGGGCGTGCGCCACCCATTGCTGGCGTTACGTAAGTGCTTACTAGCTCGACCATCAACCACTGATTCCGTACAGGATCAAACAATTCCAATCCAGGAGATCAGATCAGCATCACAATGGCCTTTATTGTTGAATTGTGGGAATCTGTGTTCACGCCAGGAACCACTCCTGCGTTGATAACCGCTACACATGCCTCCTTCATATTGTTGATCATATCGTTGATCGTCTTGATTTTCCTTAGTAAATCGATCCACTTTGTCAATTTATTGGTGATTGCCATTTTATTGTATGGATCGGTCATCTGGTTCATCAATGAATTGAAGAACACCCAGTTGAAGAGCAATGAGGAGTTGGAGAAGGACTCGAAAGAAGAAGAAAAAGGAGCGAAAACCGAGTCCCAAGACGAACCAAAGGTTGAGAAGAACGTCGAGAAGAAGCCCGAGTCTTTGGCTACTGGAGTGAAGGTTGCCAGCCCAGTCAAGAAGAGAAAGGTCTAATTAGTTTACATGTGTTTTATCAGCTACTTCTATTGGTGACTAGCTGAACTTAGAAAGATGGAGCCGATGAAGTAGAGAGCGCCACGGCTGATATCCCGCAGCGCTTATCAGAACCACTGTTCAGTAGCATCCGAGACTACGTTGTACTGATGCTCATTATTAATCATTAGTCCAGCCAACACTTATATAAAGAACATAATCAATCGCACATACTTAAATGCACACCATCATGAGTTTTCGAGATGCCTTAAACCAATACATCGAGCATCCTACCAAGTACGACGATGTTATCTTTCATGACGATAATGTGGTGATCATCAGAGATAAGTTTCCCAAGTCAATTAGGCATTTCTTGATCATCCCGAAGTCCAAGCTGATAACTCATATCCACCCATTGGATGTGTTCAACCGGAACTACATCGACCAGAAGGGAGACGAGCTATATGAGCTCATGCTGGAATATGTGGAGAAGGCCAAGGACTTAATAGTTCAGGACTTGAGTACTACTTTAAATCATTTGGACAATATCAAGGCAAGTGAGTTCAAGAACTCATTCATTCGAGCTGGTATACACTCTGTACCATCGTTACGTAACTTGCATATTCATGTGATAACCCAGGACTTTCATTCAGACCGTATGAAGAACAAAAAGCATTACAACTCTTTCACCACCAAGTTTTTTGTTGATTTTGAACAGTTGGACCCCATGCTTAATGAAAAGTTCAACAAGTTGGTCAATCGAAATGAGAATTATGATTCGAGCTCAGCACACGAGAGCGAATCTGACGATGGGATAGAATACGTTAGGCATGTGCGCAATGGAGCAACCTTGAATGAATTTCTAAAGTCTGATTTGAAATGTGTGTATTGTGGAGTGAATTTTGAGAAGAGCATGGTCAAGTTAAAAGAACATTTGAAAATTCACTTCAAAGAGAAGTACCAAGCGTTAGGAGACTATCAAAACTTGTTACCTAATGCAAGTAGATAAGGAACAGCATGTCAGGTTCTGAGAGAGGAAGAGATAGTCTGTTGATCTTTTGACTTCAGCTCTTTTAGCCCTGCTTCTTGCAATCTCAGCTACTATCATCGTGAATTTAGTACACTTCAAATCAAAAATAAGCTTGAGTAACTATAATACTACTTGCTTCGAAAAGTACACCATGAACTCAACGGCAAGATTTTCATTGGCATTTATTGTTCTTATATGTATCTGCTATGATGTTTCAGATTGTTCTATCCTATTCCTGTCTTCAAGAAACCGACTGATTTCTTGTCCTATGATTTTCCTATGATCAGAGTCGTCAGTCTTACCATTTGGAACTGCGCACCTGCTGTTGAACTCACAATATTTACATTTGTCAAGATCGTTGGTAAAAATAGGGGCCCGTTCTCCATTCCAGAACGAAGTTCCAGATTGGAGTTGGCTCTCAAGTTCTGATGAATTATAGGCATACTCGCTGGTATGAAAGCATCTTTGCGTTTTGACGTTGTGATATTCCACACTAGTAACATCGCCCATCAAATCTTGAAAAAGGGAGTAAAACTGGGCTGAACGAGCCGCAAAATACCTCAAGGTAGGGGGGTATTTCCATGCTGTGATTAAGTCACTAGTTAAAAGTTCACAATAATCAAAATTCTCTGCCAAACTGAGATTCTCAAAAGGTCTGTAAGTTGCCAGACCTTCTTGCATTACGTGATTTTCCAGGGTGATCTGCTTCTCAATTTCAAGCTCAAGTTGCACTAGTTGAGATAAGTCGTAGGAATCAAATGAGTTTTCCCTCATAAAAGTATCGTATGCCTCGTGACCAATGGGCTCCCCTTTGGCTAACTTAACGAAGTCTTTGTAGAGTATCTTGAAATTTTGGCGTAATAGCACGAGAATGGTAAGCATATTTATTGGTTCATCGACGTTGAGACCTCTTTGTCTGGCGTTTTCCAACAAACTGTTGTAACCAAAATGCTCATCCACGCGGTTCTCTGTGGCCAATAATCCAAACATCTTTCGATAGTAAATGGTTTGAAACTTTGCAGATTCTAGAACTGACTTTTGAGGAGGAATTTTGTTGTAGGACCTGGTTTTAACATCTGTTGTTCTGACTTTAAATGAATCCTTATGGTCGCCAAGTAATTTCTCTGTCCTTTTCAAGAACGAGGTGATGTCCACTAGTAAGGTATGATTGATAACATGATCACAATTATATTCTTCATTCCATTTTATTTCTTCGAATAAAGATAGATCGCTGGGGTCATGTTGGTTCGTTAAACTGAGGTGGTCTATAATTCCGCTCACAAGCACCTTCCTAGGATTGGCAACACCAGGATCTGTTTGGCCAGCCAAGAGGCTCCTGGTATTATCAATAAATTTTCCCTTTGTAAGGTCAACATAGCAGTGCACCAACACCTCCCTCGCCTCGGACGTGGTTATTAATGCATAGAGACGATTTATGATTTGATTCGACCATTGGCTTGCCATATCACTGACACCCACACTTCCAAACACAGCGTCCTCAAACTCCTCGACCGATACGGAGAGTCGCTCCAGACACGGGGGATCGGGAAACACCAGGTCGCCCTGTTCTTCTGTGCATATCAACTCTTCTCTTCGTACCACTTCTGTGTAGATCTCTTCAACGGTTTGTTCCAATGAAGAAACGTCCACCTTTGTGTGCATCATCTCTTCCAACTCCAGATGTCTTTCTACACCCAATTCGATGGCCTTGGATGGCTTGACACTCAAGGACCCCGAGTAGATTCCGTAATACTCTCGCAACTCACACCATCGGTCCACGAGCATTTTGGTAACTGCAAGCCTGGGTGTCTGGATGTAGGATGGGTCAGAATTGGTCTTTGAGTGGAACTGATACGGAGAATCCCTGAGGGGACTCTGTAGGGGGAGCGTTTGGGTCGGTGGGAGGGACCAGTTGTGGTAGAGGGCAGTCAACGTCTTGTTGGGAGGCTCGGTATAGGCTTCGGTAGAGGGCGTTGTAATAATAAATTTCTTGATAAGCAGCTGGACATCATTATGAGCGACACTACTGCCGTTGGAACCAGCTTTGGATGTTAGCCTCCTCTGGAGAAACACCGTTGACATCGATCTGTGGAGATCTAACAAGAATGGCGATGAGAAAGACATGTCGCGAGCGCTACCAGATATGAGATGGTGGAAATTCTAGAGTAAGAAATACACACGGAGCTAGTCGGCTAGCGATGGTGTGTTGGGTCAGATGGGGAATGGCGCCAATTGTCAGTGGCTGTAAGTTTTGGCGGTTTTGAGAGCATGCTACTTGGTTCGAGGTGGCACCATTATTGTAGTTTTCCAAGCCAGAGATAATACGACGGAATTATACGTCTGTTCATCTTGTTAAATCTGAGGCTAGCACACGCCATTCGAACATATACCATCTTTTATCCTTCATAACAAAACAGTCTGGATTTTACAGATAGCTACAAGGGACCATTTCAAACTATTCCGCACGAGAAATAACTAGCTACGTACATACAAAGAGTGCTTTAGCCGACGATGCTTGTATATTACAAGAAGTTGTACCAGTACAAATACAGAATAGAATACAATTAGATATTTCTATCACCACCAGTGGTTTCAAGCCATTTCAGAATTAATGGATTCCTCTCTTCATCTTCAAAGAATCTCTCTTCTTTTCACTCAAGCTGAACTGAGTAGGCAAGTTGATCTTAGAGGAGTCGACCAACATGGCATCATTGTTCCCGGATGCCTGGTTGACAGGACTCTCGGAAATAGAGCTATTGCTACTGCTGGCACCACTTCCTGGGTTCGGTATTGGTCCAAAGCCATTACTGAAATACCCATAGTCTTCGGAAGGTGTGGTGGCTGACATAAACGGAGAGTCCAATGCCAAGCCAGTGCCACTCCTGCCGTTCATGGAATTTGGCGTGGTCACTCCGTTCAAAGCATTGAGCGCCTGGATATTGGCACATTCGGTATTAATAGTCAAGGGACGGGGCAACGAATTGTTGCTTCTTGATGACGATCTTGATCTAGCGGCTTGGTGTTGGAGCAAAAACTCTTCGTAGTCTGAAGACGCAGTGTGTCCGCTATTTATGGTATTTTGAATGACACTGGCACTCGTGCCATTGGGAGGGGTCCATGACGAACCGCTCGATATAGATCCTTTGTTGGAACTTGGAGGTGTCTGGTAGTCCATCATCATGGTATTGAACCCATTCTGAGAGGTAGAAGCACCCGCAGACCTATTTATGAACGACTGAGGAACATAATCCTGGATCGACTGCAATGAGTCGGTACTGGCGTTGAACTGTTCATGGTGGATACCGGCAGGATGGGGTCTGATGCTGTTGATGTTCCCGACATGTAACCAGTTGTTGTTGCTGTAGGAATTGTTTCTGGTTAATGATTGTTTTCTCAAGCTCATGGACGAGGAGCGAGATCTGTTGTTGGAGTTGTTGGCGTTGTAGTTGGATATGTTCAACTCTGTCAACGACAAGTTGGAGATGGACGACTGCTTCAACCCAGCACCCACGCCGTTCATCACCACGCCGTTGTTGGAGGACGTCACCGACACCGTGGTGGACTCCGGCAACTTCTGGGGGTTCTGGCTGTGGGCAGCAGCCAGAGAGTTGGCCAGGTTGTGGAACGTGCACAAGTCGATGAGTCTCTTTCTGATCAACTGCAAGAATATTGGCTGGTACAAGTGGTTTCTGAGGTACTCTGAGTTAATGATGCTTTGGTGGTCGTAGGTGGGAGGATTGGAGTTGGTGGTGGACGACAACAAGCTCGCCATGGTCTCGTTGGCCACCTTGCTGACGAGGCCACTGGGAGGCACGATGCCCAGGAATGGCGTGGTTGTGGGGAGCGAAAGGATCTTGTTGTAGATGGACATCACCAACTGGTCGAAGGTGGGGTTGAATGCAAGCGTATAGTTCCGGGTGGTCTTGAACCCCAGGCCCATGGGTTCGTCTATGTCTGTGAGGATGTCGTCACTTTCGTTGTAGGTGGGGTTGGAGTATAACGAGTCTTGCTTGTTGGCGGGAGGAGCAGCGAAGTAGAACGCCTGCTGGTTCTGGGAGTGGTGGTGGGCCGGGTGGTCCACTGGGGTTCGCATGGTCTGGTCCAACGGGGTGTAGGGACCGTCGCAGGCCAAGTTCTGGAGCGACTTGTTGAACTTGAGCGACAAGTTCGGTCTGGGATTGTTCATGGTGGACTGGGAGAGTGGCAGCAGAAGCAGGGTAGAGACTAGCAGTGGTTGGAGCAGAAGGAAGAAGCAAAGGATGAGTAGCAAAGGATGGCTCGGCTGGAACGTTTGACGTAGAAGTGGTTAGCTAGCAAAGGAACACTTAACTGAAGGCTGACTGAGGGCGTATGAGCAGCTGGCGTTGAATTAACAAAGAATCACTAATGGAAGGGTTGGAGGTGCGACACTTTTATGAGACGTGACAGCAGACCGCGTCGCAAATAAGGGGGGTGGGCGCGACAATCGCGTAAGGTGCAGGGCCGGAAGTATCGGTGGGCGAAGCGACGTCCAGGGGTGGGGCAGGGACGCGAGAGAAAGGCTTTCAGAGAGGCCAGGCCGAGGCGATGTTGGAGGGGGTAAGAGACTGGCGGATGGTGGCGGCTTCAGCGGGCACGATTGGCTGGAACGATGGTGGAAATGTCCATCCACTGGCTGGCATCTGCCCCACTATATATGAGTCCTGAAATAAGGTTGCTACATCGCGCCAGGGCTCCTGGCCCTGCGCGGTGGGGCATGTCTTGGAATGCGAGTGGCTGTTTTGGGTGCGATGCGACGGATATTGGCTGGGGGATACTACGACTGGAGCGGGTGGTAGGCATGCTATTTCGATGGCTAGAACTATTGGCGGGCGCAGGGGCCCTCTGGGACCGTCTGGGACCTTGATACGGGACGCGAGGCGTGGAGCACTCCCGTGGGCGGCCCGGCATTGGGAGCCTTGCCAATCGCTGCCCTGCGGGTACCTGCACGGAAACGCGTGTAATATACCCAATAGGGACATTTGCAGGGAATTTGTACGTTTTGGGAGCGGTTGGGGCTGGTCTGGGACAGACCCAGATGGAGGGTGGTGTTGGGTTTAGGTTTCCCAACGAATGGTCAGCCGATGGTCCCTGGCCAGGTGCGCTGCGTTTGCAGGACGCACTGTCTCGTAACACTGCGGGTGCACGTCGGGCCTCGCATGCTGGCATTGTTCGTGCGCCCACGCAGCCTGGTCTGACTATCGTATAGGCGGACGAAGATCGATGCCACTGGTGCAGCCGCTGCGAACATGACTGTGAGATGCTATCCAGGTCGACCCAGCCTCGGCCCACAGTTCTGTGGCTGCCATCGCGAGACTGCACTTTTTGGCATCAAGCACCGAGGGGAAGCTTGCAAAAGGCTCGTATTTCTGGCCAATTTTATTTTACATGAACATTAATGTGTTATCCCCTCCTATGCCGTCGTCGTTGACGCTAAAACTATCGTCGCGTGGCTCCAGCCCGGGCTTGTCGTCGGAGTCTGTGTCTTTGTGCTCGTTCCCCACAAACTGTTCTAGATCGTCTTCTAGTAGGTATTTTTCGTATTTGAGATTGTAGGGTAGTATTTTTTCCAATTCGGCCGACGGCCTGACGGTGGTGGCAGGGTCCACGTCCTCGCCGTTGGCTCCTGCATCGCCGTTGGTGTCGTCTTCAATGCTGATCACCAAGTAGTCGTACTTGTTCACGTTGTTCACCTGCTGCTTCAACTGCTGGTACTTGTCGGCCACCTCGTTGGGGTTGCTGGTGGAGTTTTTCATCACCGGGTGGAACTTGGGGTTGGTCTGAAACTTCAAAAACTCGTCATACAACGTGGTGTTGATGAACTTGAGGTCGTGCCCCAACTTGAGGTCCTTTTCGATCAAGTAGTTCAACCAGAAGAGCTTATCCTTCTCGGAAATGGCGTCGTTTTCGTCGTCATCCATGTCCTCGCCATTGATCATATTATTGCTGGTGGAATGTCCTAGCACGTCGTTGAGCTTCAACTGGTTGTAGTAGTCTTGCCTTTCCTTATACTTTTTCTTTTTCTTTTCTTGGTCGGTTTCCCCGTCATCGAGCACAAGCTTTCTCTTTTCCATCAAATTCTTGATCAAATTGCTGGGAAGCTCGTTCAACTTTCTTGATACCCTGAAGGAATCGCTATACTTGACCCAGTCTCTAAACGAGTCGAGCGACTTGGTGTTGTAGGCCGCCTTGCTCTTCTTGGTCAAGGAGGATGCATTTTGCCTTTCACTATCTTTGGTGTCATCGAGCTGCAAGTAGTTTTCTGGTTTTATGACTCCCGTAAGCTTCATGGCTTCTGTGATATCTTGGATTTCGACATCGTTGGATCGTTTTCTCAACTGAGACAATCGTGTTGATTGCTTCACGAGTCTGTCAAGGTAATGAATATAGATGTCTGTGAGGGCATTGAGGGTGGAAGGCTTGCACTTTTCAAAGCCGTTGGCCTTTAGGATCTGGGCTATCGATATCCTTAGCAATGCAAAATGGAAGGAGTCGTCCATATTGGATCAGGAGGGGATGAGGCGATGGAGGTATGGTTTCAATGGCCTAATGTAGTGTTGATTTTCCTCTGTAGGTTTGGTCGTGCGCGCCGCATATTGGTGATGTAGATAATTGAACCAGACCTCAAGAAGTATTAGGAGAAACATGCGAATAGAGCGATAGAACTGGCTATTTATCGTGTTCTGGGCCGAGTTCGAATGGGATTCTAGGCGTATGGAGTTTTTGGCTCCTATACGCCGACTTTCAGCTACGTATTCTCAATTGATACTTTTATTATTCATGATGGATCTACACCACAGCTATGGAATTTACGATTGTAGGGCACGCGAGCGTGACAACACTGGGCCAGAAGAATTGACTGGCAGTGGCAAACCCGCTGGCACGTGAAGCAGGGCCGAAGGAAAGGGATGGTCCTCACAACCCTTGTTGTAACTTGTCACCGATTCTCTGGGCAATCTTGAATGCATTGAAGAGGGTGTTGCTGTTGACCTCGATCTTAACGTTGGCTTCGGGGGCCTTGGTGACTCTGCTGACAATGATGGCAGGATCGATTTCGATCAACACACCGTCGTCCACGGTCTCGTCCACAGCCAAGGTGACCAAGTCATACTTGCTCAAAATGGTGCTCTTGTCCACGGTGTTGGACAACAAGATGTTCAAGCTTTCAAACAAGTTGGCCACCACCGAGTATATCAATGATTCGTTTTCGTTGATCTTGGACACCACGATCAAAATCACGTCGTTGGTCTGCTTGTAGGTGATCAAGTGGTTGTCGTACAACACGATGTCCTGGTGGACCTTATTTATCTTTGGGAAGACCGACTTTTCAAACTTCAATTGTTGTGCCGTGGTCTGGAACTCGCTGTTTATGACATGGGTGGTGTCCTTTTGATGTGCTTGGGGTTTGTTCTGGTAGTAGTTGGCGTACAATCTGCTACCCTCGTTATCTAGTATCAATACCGCCGAGATGGTGTATAAGGAGGTGTTAAGAGACATTGTGATGGGTGGTGAAAGGTAGACCAGACGTTGATTACACGGTGGAGATTGTTGATTTTTTCGGATCACGTGGCCTCCAGACCAGGGAGGCCAGGGACCACTGCTAGCCTGCCATGGGGAATGGAAGACTGAACAGGCTCGGTTTGGGGGAAGAGAGGAGAAGTTGATATATAGCGGGTGGTTATTCTACTGAATGAGGTACTAGAAGTGCTAGTGGAAATTCGGGGCATAGAGAGCCAACGACTGGTGCATGGCCCGAGTGAAAATGGCTGGTGCGGACTGGTGCAATTTTGGATTTATTCGCAGAAGTAGCGGCCATAGACTGGTATTAAATGGGTGTCGAATTCATGTCGCTACCGTAGCCTTCATCTCACAACGTCAATGGGTAGTTATTGCTTTGCAGTCCTATTCAATGCATTGAATTAAGGCTCGGGGTAGTATTACTTAAAAAAGAAAAATATTATCAATTAATGTTTGCTCAGACCTTTAAGGTTTGGTGGCTTTGAGTGGCTACAAATTGTTTATTATGTAAATATGATGTTCATTTCCTAAGTATTAGCCATTGCTTGCTCAGAGGAGGGTTATAATTTTGCAGACTCAATTGTGCACAGTGACACTTCTGGATTATCTTATCTGTAGAGAGTTCCAGATACACTGTAAATACTTTATCATACCTGTAAAAGATTTTTAGAAGAAATCGTGAAGAGTTCCAGAAGTCCCAAACTCAAGTTTTGAGGGCCAAATGGGCATAAAGTACGTCTTTCTGGACCAACCCCATCGATCAATCTCCAAGCTTGCGGTACTGGCAAGTGTCACATAGCTACGCCTTGGTCCTAGCCTAGTCAATATAGTTCCAATCCTTGACCTACTAATATCTACACAGTAGCAAAAATGATGCATCTAATTAAACAGACTGGAGAACAAACTCATGCACATACTTGTGGAAGGAGTTGGTTTCGTAGAAAGGATCGTTGAGATCAACGTTCAAGTTTCTCCAGCCAAAAATGAAGTTGAAGATCAAAGCGAAGACTAATCCCAAGGCAATGATCAATGGTCCAATAATGTTGTCCAAATGCTTACCGGATCTTTCCATGATGATACTTCTTCTTCTCAAGAAAATGTAGTATCCCCAGACACCAGAAAACAAGGTCAAGGCGAAGTAAAAGTACGCCAAGTAGTCAGAAATGCCACTAAAGTTGGACTTTTGGGAACTGGAGTAGAGAACAAACGTAAGTGATGACAACAAGGTGGTGACATGTAACCAACGGTTGAAGGTTCTTTCGTTGGCTAACCAGACCTTTGGCTCGATCTTAAGAGGACCGGCATTCTTGATCCAGCTATCTGGCTTGGTCACGCCCATTGGCAATTCGATTTCCTCGTCTTCGGAGTCGGCATCGATTAACTTGGAGAACTGGTTTGGAATGTTCCAGATCTTGGCCAATGGCCCACGCTTAGACTTGGAAAGAAACTCGTCCTCGTCATCCTCATCGTCGAAATCGGACGATTGGGTGGTAGCATTAGTTTCCTCCACAATCTCAGTAAGAGCGCTGGAAATTGGCTTAGAACCATCCAAGTTTTCATCCTTAGAGTTCAAGTTGAGCAAAAGTGATCCCGAAAATGAAGCAGATCTTGGTTGGAAGGTGCTGCTGTTGTTTTTGGAGATCATATCCTTGAACTTGGACAAGTTGTCTTCGTTTGTAAGACTGTCCCTCGACTCTTCCTCGCTTGCAATTCTTGCCTTCTTCAAGTATAATTCAGGATTAAATGAAAGGTCATTCTCCAATTCGTTATACCATAATGGAACATTTTCCAACTTTTCATCTTCAATGAACAATGCGGCAATACCGTGAATGAATTTGGAAAAATTTGGAATCTCCTTGATCAAATGAGAAGAGCTGATCAATTCGTTGATCCAGTTCAATTTTTTGGAAGTCTTCAAAGCGGACTTCTTAATCTTGATTTCCATGACAGAGTATGGGAACTTGGAGAATTCACCCTTTCTCAAATATTGAAGAGGGTTCGATGCCTTGGAATCGATATCAGTTCTGTGCCAGCTAGAAGGATCTCTAATTGGCAATTGCTGATCAAATGAATCTTCTCTGATGAAGGTAAGATTGGAATCAATGATAACTCTAACCTTATCATCTCCAGGGATTTGGAAAGCAGTTCTCTTGTAAACAGTTCTCAAGACTGGTTGCAAGTTGTTTTCCTTGATGTAAGCAAGGACATTGTTTAATGACTCTGGGTCGTTAATTTTTTTCAATTTGGTTGGAATTTCCTTTTTAATAATGTAGTCACCAATGTATTTTTGCTTCAAAGAGATTTTGTCATCCAAATGGAAGTTGGAGTTGGAGTCAAATTGCTTCTTCTCCAAGGTGATGTTTGGCTTGTCTTGCAACTTACCAATCCACTTCAATCTTAAAGTAGATGAGTTGCTAATTTTGGTCAATTTACTGTTGTACACTTCGAAGTGGTCGTTATCGAAGTAAAGACAGTTGACATTTTGCTCAGATTGAGTGTTTTTGCTTTCACCATCCTCTTCATCCTCGTCGTCATCGTCCACATCGTCACCATCCATGCGCTTGTTGTTGTAAACAAGTACTGGCAAGTGTCTCAAGAGGGTGGTCTTGACTTCCATCAAGTTTTCAGGATGAATCCAAAACTTGAAAGATTGGTACTCGGTGTTAGCCGAAGACTCGGTGAAGGAAGAGAGCTTTGAGATGGATTGGTCCACGTTGTAGTTGTCTCTCAAGAATTGGAAAAGGGCACCAATCTTGTACAACAAAGGCGAGTAATCCTCGGAGTGGAAGGGCAATGACTTCAATCTGACGTTCAAAAGAGGCTTGACGGAGTACGATGGATGGAGTCTGTCGTGCTTCTTGACAATCTTGATGAAACCGGTGTAGTTGAGTCTCTGGAAGTGCTCCAAGTCCTGGGCGGCGTTGAGGAGCTCATCCAACTCGGTGGTGAACTTGTCGACTTCGAACTTGCGCTCGGCGTTTTCGGTCTTGCTCTGCAACTCGTTCAACTTGTCGTTCAACTCCTCGTACTTGTTGTGTTGGAAGGTGTAGACCTTTTCCAAGTCCGAGTCCAAGGCGCTGACGAAATTCTGCTCGTCCTTGTCCGACCAGTTGTTTTGGAGAATCACGCCCTCTTTCAAGAGCTTCTTCAACCCATTGTAGTTGAGGTAGTACTCTTTCCAAGGCTTGTAAATCTCGTGCTCTAGCTTGTTTGCGAACAACATTGGCTGGGAGTCGGAGGTGGAAGGCGCTGACATAATGACTGGACCCAGGAGAGAACTTATAGCAGATGGAAACCGAGATATTTATTCAGTAAACCCGAAGCACTAATTAGGACTACCATCTAGATATTCCCTACACGTGGGGTGGCGTCGTGTACGCACCAATAGCACACGGCTGGCGATAAGAGCCAAGACTGGCACTGGGCGCCCAGTTGACAGCCTGGCGATAGCAGAGCGCTTGTGCATGAGGAGGTATCCAGTCCTATCAGAGTGGGTGTTTTTGGCAGCCACCGTTGTAGGGCACTGGCAGGCCTCCATGGTGGATGTATTAATTAGACAATTAATTATCAGTTTACGAGATTGGAATGCGACTTTGTGTCCTGAGAAACCCAAAAGAAACATGGCTGTGAAAGACGGGGTGGCAGTAAATGGGGCTTATGGGGAGTAGGGAGGTGGGTACATTGTATGGACTAAGGGAGACAAGACCAGTTGTTGGAACTGGGCTATAGTTGTCTGTTCCAATAATAATATTTCTCTTTTGGCCCCGAAACTAGCGCAATAGAGATTGTGAGAAACGAAGTATTTTTGGTTTTGGAACCGTTACTATAGTGAGGATCGGCTACTGTGGAACGTTGACAATTTGGGCTCATCGGGTTAGTTGGTGAATATGTGGATGGAAACTAGTGACGTCTAAGGAGAAAGTGGTCTTCATGTAGAATACTTCATAAATTGCTTTAAGCTGCTACTGTACCCTTCGGTCAAATTTAAATTTTGAAGTAATTTGCATTAAGTTGGTAAAAATGCTTCCCTGTTTAGTAGCAGTAATCCGTTGTTCAATCACACTAGTATTTCTCCAACCTACTATGCTGCTTGAAATTATGCCTACTACAGCAGGGAATTCTTTATTTGTCTTCTTTTTCTCAGAGTCGTTCAGCAGAGTATGCAAGCGAAATGACTTTATTGCCAGGGATCTGAAGAGTTGAACAATTAGGTACTTGTTAACTCATAATGGACTGATCCAGTAATCCCTGTAACTGCACCCTTCAACTGGGCAGTGAGACCACTAAATTTCGCATAGTTAGCCTATCCCTGTGATGTGGCAAACGAAAACGTAGCGACAGAACCACAACACTTCATGGTGTTAATGGAGTAGTCCTAGAAGCACTTGGAGACTGGAAGGAAAGGAACGAATGAAGCACAGATCTTGACCAAAATACAGAATAGGCAATTATGCCCTAGAGTAGAGGCATATTCTTAAAGAAGGTACTATAGTACTCTTTCCCGGCCTTGATACACTACTTCGGTTGATGAATACAACCAAGCAGAAGTAAAACACTAGGAATCAAACATGAACTGGCCCCTAGGTTAGATTCGCAGCCAGTGCAGAACTGGTGGTGCGCCCACAACTGAGTCCCGCGAGACTGTAGCGAGAGTCGTCTCCCTACTGCGTCGCTACTCGCTTGCCGCGGGGAGAGCTGGTGAGAGTGCCTGGAGCCAGGAACCACGGATACTAAGCACTACTTGGGGTCTCATGCCTCCTGCAACCATGTAGAACGCATTAAGGTCTTCTATAGCTCCAGAAGCTATCCATAAACTGCCAGAACCTCGAGTAACGTGTTCAGGTTCTCTCTAGTCCACCGACTTGCTCATCGGTACAGCAGTACCTTCGCTCGCTAGCTCGCACCAGCATAACAAAGTCCGTTCTTCCGCTATCAACACCCATCAACATGGCGGACCATGACCATAGCCCAGTAAGCGGGGTCAGTTCCCTGGGCAGTGCCTCGCTGATCATCGTATACATCCTCAGCTGGCTCAACATCCCATTGCATCGTGTGTACCTCTTATTGTCAGGACTTCTACACACAGACCAAGCACCCCAAGAGGAGTACCATTCATTCATTGAAGCCAAAGAACCCACCCAATTGGAAAACGAGTCCGACTCCGATTTAGAAATCATCGCAGTCAACCAGTTGGGTAAGGTCACGAACGATTACCACATTCTCCACCATCACTATGCAACACCCAACCCCATTAATAATAGTATCCTCGTCGACGACGTGTCAGACCTTCCCGACATCTCGACTTCTACTGGGGTAGACCAGCCCTCCAACAGGAACACATTACGGTCGTTGGTGACGAAACGCATCCAGGAATATTCCCACAATTCCACCCCCTCCAACTACCAGTACGGAACCGATTTCCTGATCTCTAAAACCTTCCTTCAAAAGTCAAACTACCAGGATCACTACCGGCCGGTACGACCCCAGCATGATGAGGATGCGGAAGAGGAGGCCGAAGACTACGACGATCTCTTGAATCTAACCATACACGAAACACCCACAAAAAAGTACCACCAGTCCATCCTCAATTACTATGTGCCTTCCAAACCTATATCGTCTACCAACTACTCAATTTTGGACTCGTTAATATCCAACTTCTTCATCGATAAGCAGGCCTCTTCTCAGTATGAAAAGTCCCATCTTAAGACGCAAGATGCAGTAACGAAGAACAGAATCCAATCGTTATCCAAAATAACTCCCTTGGATAACAGCCAACTATCCCAAGTTATGAACATCTGGAACTCTCGTATTAATAAGCAATTGTTCAGTATTTTCCAGATCGATGTGTTTGTGGACGATTTAAAGACCTTGCGTGATGGAAAATGGCTCAATGATAATATCATAGATCTCTACCTCAACCTCATAACAGATTCGACTCCAAAAACCTATGCATGGACTACCCACTTCTTCACCACTTTGCAAGATAAAGGATACCAAGGTGTTGCTAGATGGGCAAAACGTCGTAAATTAAACGTTTACGAAAAGGATATCATTTTGGTGCCCATCAATATCATGAATACCCACTGGGCGTTGGCGGTTATCAACAATGTCGAACAAAAAATCGAGTACTTGGACTCTCTTTCGAGCAATGGTAACATTAATGCAATCAAATTGTTATCGAACTATATGTCACTGGAGGCCGATCGTTTGGGAAAGCCAAAAATTCAGTATCAATTATTTCCTAGCGTTAAAACTCCTCAACAGGCTAATGGCTACGACTGTGGGGTATTTACATGTACCGCCGCAAGATATGTGGCCGAAAAGTCCGCATTGACGTATTCTCAGAGTGACATGAAAGTAATCAGAAGAATCATGGCATACGAGATACTAACCAAAAAGTTGATAGAGAACAAGTAGTATTTGTATAAATATTTGCATGAGACGATGTTATTTATGTTGAGTTCGGATAGCACATTTTACTCACAATATACTGAGGTGTCTAAGTAAGTAGGGGCCCTATTCAACGTGAACAACTCGAAGACCATCAACGACAGAAATATCGCAGAAATTGTGTTAGAACTCGTAGCTAATACTTCATGCTTGTATTTTGACTAAATACTAATCGCAAACGACAGACTAGCTGCGTTTACATTGTAATTAAAATAATTTAAAGAACCCTCTTCCTTCAGTCTTTTCTTTCATCTTCTTGATTTCAGCAATCTTGGATTCATATTCAACAACGGTGGAATTACTACTTTCTATCTTCTTGGTCAAATAGCTGAGTCTGTTTTCCACGCCTCCAACAGTACTAATAGCAATCAATTCTTCTTCGTGTTTCTTGATTTTAGCGTTTTCCACTTTGATCAAACTTTGAAGTAAATCTATCTCATACATCTTATAAATTCTGAGATCTTCAATCAAGTTCTTGAAAGCAGCGTTAAACAATGGCCTACCCATTTGAATCTTGTCGAGCATTCCCTTATCTCTAGTCAAACTGATCAAATCAAACTTTTCCAAGGTACTCAAGGTCGACAAAGTGTCATCGGAATTGTTAAACAATGGAAAGTTCACGAGTTTCTCGTAGTTAATTTCACCACACTCCGTTAAGAGCTTCATAATTGTCCAAATCTGGGCAGGGGTCCAGTTGTTATCCACATCTTTATCCAATCTATGATTGTTCAAGAAGAAAGTTGTAATCTGTTCGGCAGCTTGACTAACCATTTCCTCGATGGCATCTTGTGGAGCTTCGCCTGACTTAATACGTCTCACAAACGATTGTAAATCCAACATTCTACCACCCAATGGCTCCAAACAACCCTCGATAGACCTAGAGTCTTGCAATTTCAATTGGTTGAGCAAGTATTGTTTAGCATTTTGCCTGGAGGCATCAGATAATGAGATTGTCTTGAAAACCTGGTTTGGTAAAGAGTCGTTCAAATGTTGGATACTACCAACGTCCGAAGTGATGTAAATGACATGGGCAAGGTTATTTTGAATTAAGTTAGAAGTCCACTCCGCAACCATGGGATAAATGAAATCATTTGCTGTGGACTCCGACTTTCTTGCAAAGTGATTGACGACGATAATAGGTTTTACTTCAGGGAAGTGTTGCAAGTATTCGTCTTCTTTGAGTACTTGGATCATTTCTTGTCCCTCAGGAATTTTACTATTCTTCTTCACTACCGACTTTTTGTACTTTTCATAGTCGGCCAATGCAACCTTTCTTATAGCTTGGCTTGTTAATGAGAACATGTTCTTGATTTGACTCTCTTTACTTTCACTCAAGCCAGACTTCTGCCCGGTTAAACCTTGCACACCTAAGTCAATGAATTGAGAGATAGAGTTCGCCCAGGTGAAAACTGGAAAATAACCTAACTCATTAGAAGCATTTCTAATCAATGAGGAATCTGACCTTGACTTGCTCAAGGCATCACAATTGACAACAAGGTAATGACGGTTCAAGTTCTGATCATCAGTCAATGCATGTTCGAGCACAAACTCTTCCTTTCCTGAGCCCTTTGGTCCTTTAATGACGATATAAGTGTTGATATTCTCATAGATCCACAACTTTAGTTGCTTTGCCTTCTCAAACCGCTCGCTCCATAAGGTGCCCATTTTCAGCTCTACGGCAGGGTCTGAATCTTCCTCGTGTTTATCCCCTTCCAAAGCGTGGATTTGCTGATCAATATAGTCGTAACTGTTGTTCAACCATGATTTGATAGTTTTAAAAGGACTGGACATACACTTGACAAACTTGTTGTCTTTGTAAGAGCTAAGGTAAAATTTCTTGGTGATTTTTTGTTCAATACACCATTCTCTGATCGGGTCAAAAATCAAGACGGCAATTGTAGCTAACAAGGCAATGATAACTGGAATAGCGATTCTTTGATGGTTGATAACGAAGTCTGCGATATAGTTAACTCTCTTGATTGGAATGTACTGCAAGTGCAATGTGGTTTCCGCCTTGTTAAGAGTGATGCCTGTGACACAATTCTTAGCACAGATGGCAGATCTTATCAGCCGGAAAATGAGAGTTGCCGATTCGGATCCGGGAATGATATCGACGATAAGCCCGTATCTTCTGAACAATACGTATAATTCTTCCTCGGTCAAGGAAGGGCCTTCGAAAATGACCTTCAATTTCAGACTGGGAAACCTCCTCAAGTCCTCGATCCACGGAGTACCTTTGACCGCGTAGACAGAAGGAAAATGGTGGTACATCTTGTTGAAGACCTTCCTGAAAATGTTCTGGTTGTACTGGTCACGATGCTTTTGCAAGTTGCTCTTGATCTGAACAATAAAGTCCTTGGTGGTCACGTCCTTGGGGACCTGGAACTTGACAAAAGCCCCACAGTCCCTTTGGAGAGGAACCAAGTCGGTAATCTTGGCACCCAGGGGCAAGGGCGACGAGAGTTTTGTGATCTTGTTATGAACATCTTCCTTGCTGAACCCATTTTGTATTGGCGAAAGAACGAACCTCAAGTATTGCTTGATGTTGCTGTTGGAGGTGCTCCATGGATAGACATGGTCAAAGTACAACACAGTCTCGCTCAGCTCCTGGTCAATCACTCCTGTGGTGGATGCAGAGTCGTCAGACTCGTTGGTGTCGGCTTCTTGCTTGAATTCCTTGACGTCGGACGAGTAGTTACGGGTCAGCAGCGGGCCTGCCTGTGACAGGGCAAATCTCCAGCCATTGGTGCGGAAGACAGCTTGGGCCACCGGGGCCCTGAAAAGGAGCATCCGTGCTGGCGTCCTTGCACGAGCCACGGGAACTAGTCTGTTCATTGATGTGTTGTGTGGAACGGTGTGGTGGTGGGAGTTGTGCGGAATTGGCGATGGGATGTAGCCAATGGCCAGGATAAATCAGGGCAGTACTGCGATAGAACGCCTGAGGCTAAAGTAAAATTATTCCTGGAAGCGACAGTGGCAGTAGCCGACGGCAAGCAGGATGTTTGGATGCTTGTGGATGTGCTCGGGAAGTGGCAGCTTTCTGGGTTTTATGTGCTTGCTATTGCTACATTTGCCGTCATGGGTGCAACGCGGCAGTAGCGCCACTGGGTGGGGCAAATGGAGCTAATAGTTAGGAACCCTTCGGCTGCGGCTGGCCTGGAAAACTACCTGGCGCGAGATGACTATAAGGTAATATGTTCAGCTTACGGTTGAAGGGGTTCCTGGGGAAAATGTGCTCTTCAACTGTCAGTGAAGGGATGAATGAATATTACTAGAAGTGGTCTCGTATTGTGAAAGGCATAGAATGAGCCTTGATTGCTGGAAAAATGATTCTAGGTTACTGTAGAGATGGACTCTTGGTCACTCTAGAAATGGACTCTTGATCACTGTTCAGATCATAAAAATGAACACTGTGAAGGTAGTGGACTCATGATACTGTAGAAATGGACTTGCCAATACTACCAGGGCATAGAATCGTGCTTCGAAATGGACATTTTAAGTGTTCAGGCATAATGGACCATCGAATGTATAAAAAATGACCCATCATTACTGTTCAGACACAACTCGCTCTGTTCAGGCGTAGACTCGACATTACTGGTCATCGATTCTCCATGGCGAGGCATAGACCAGTCTTTACTCCTAAGGTGACCACTGTGGTGGGCATAGAAATAGACTAAGAACTGTACTAGTATTCAGTCTTCAGGACTCACCCTCTTCAGGCATACGCAGATGATACTTACGACTGTCAGGATCCCCCGACGCTCATTGTGGCTACATTGTCTCAACCTAGTCAACTAATAATACCATATTAGCTTTACTCCCCTATTGATGTTTTCTTGGGAGTAAACAGATCTAGTGCTGAATTTGTTCTAGGCTTCGCTTTGAATCATTATACTACCAAGTAAGTATAAGGATCTTCGAAGAGGCCAGCATACATTGGCTAATGCCGTTTCCAGAGTACGTGTATTATGTCCTATGTGGTTGGCGCCTAAAACTTGCGACCGGCGCTGCCTTTATACGGGTCCCAAGTCCGGGTAACGCTGGCGCTCCCGGCCCTAATTCCGGTTAGGGTTCGCTCACGTGACCCATATCAGTCGATATGGGATGCTGGTGGCACAGCGTCCTTGATGAAGTCCGAGGTTCTCAACGCCCGTACTGGCATCTTCTCGCCGCTCTCAAGCTTCCCGCTGGAGTAGTTGTAGTTCTCGCGAATATACTCCCTCACTGGAAGGATGGCGGCCTCCCGACACATTTCTCTGAGATCGGATCCACTGAACCCCAGGGTATGGGCCACGATGTAGTCCATGTCGAAGTCGTAGTCATCCACCTTGGTCTCCTTTAAAATCTTGGAGAGAATGGATGCTCTTTGTCTTGCATCTGGCTTGCGCACAGCAATAGACTTAGGCAAACGACGGAGGAACGCCTCGTCGATGTCGTTCTTTCTGTTAGTAGCTCCCATGACCACAATACGTCCATTGGCCTTGAGACCATCCCAGAGAGTCATGAATTCGGCCTTCAACATGGCACTGACTTCGTGGTCATTGGACGATCTGTCCCTCAAAAACGAGTCAATCTCGTCAATAAATATAATGCATGGCTGCAACTTGTTGGCCAACGAAAAGATAGCATCTGTAATCTTGTTGGACTCGCCGTACCACTTGTCCATGATGGTGGACATTCGGATCAGCAAAAAGAACGCTCCACTCTCCTTTGCGATTGCCTTGGCCAACATGGTCTTACCACACCCTGGAGGGCCGTGGAACAAAACTCCCTTGGGCGACTGTATCAAGCTCAGATGTGCCGCAAAGAGCTCCGGTTCCGTCAACGGAAGAATCACCGTTTCGCGCAACTCGTCGATGATGTCTTGGAGCCCACCCACGTCCTCAAACAGAACCGAGATTTCTTCGGGTGTCACCAACGAGTTCAAGAGCAGCCTTTCATACTGGTTCAAGGAGAGGTCCTTGAGGTGTGGGTTGCTAGCTTGGAGCTTTTTCAAGATGGTTTTGCCCTTTTTGTCCGAGTCTTTGTTCTTGACTCCCAGATCAACGTAGTCGTTGAGAATGCTGTTTAGCAAGTAGTACACGGAAAGTCCAGCCCCTGCAAGCACAACAATATCCCCAAGGAGCTTGAGGTCAATCTTGAACTTGCCCAAGTCCAATTTGAAGCGGTTCATGGTGTAAGGATAGGTTGATAGATTGCCTCTGATTTTGGTTCAGGTGCTCTTTTCGGACGGGTCGTGCGGATCTCCGAGGTATAAGATGCGATGGTCTTCTCAAGTGCAATCCACCACCACCAAGCCGATGCCTAGAGACAAGACCAGAAACGCCGAGGAAGAACGAGAAATCAGGTTGCCTGGCCTGCTTTTGGACAAAATTAAGCAGAAGGAGGACAGCGGAGAGTACGACGAGGACTCCTCCAGATTCACCCAGTTCGAGAACAAGAAGAGAAAGGGCCAGCCAGTCTCGAGAAAGGAGAAGAGACAGCAGGAGAGACAGCTCAAAAAGCAAAAGAGAATATCCAGCAAGACTTCGAGGAAACACGATGAGACTGCCAGCAACAAGACCCACAAGCAAACACCAGCCAAGAAAGAGGTCAAGAGTATCTTGAAGAAACCCACCCAGCCTGAAGAAGACCCCATGGCTGCGTTGGCGGCGTTGAAGGCCAAAAAAGCCAAAAAGTCCCAAGATGAAGATCCAATGGCCGCATTAGCAGCCTTAAAGGCCAAGAAGGCATCCAAATCAAACGAAGATGACCCCATGGCTGCATTGGCAGCCTTGAAGGCTAAGAAATTGGCTAAGGATGATCCTTTGGCTGCTTTGGCCGCCTTGAAAGCTAATAAGAAAAAGAATAAAGTCGAGGAATTCAGAGTGGTCAAAGAAGATGACTTGGATGATGAAGATTTCGACGAAGAGGATTTTGGAGAGGAAGATGATGATCTTGACGAAGACCTTGAAGGTTTTGAAGATCTTGATGAAGAGGGCGATGAAGATGAAGAAAATGAGGACCAAGACGGCTCTGATTTTGACGGGTTTGAGCTGGAAGAAGACATCTCTGAACTCGAAGTCGAGGAGGATCCGTTAGCAAAATTGAAAGCAATAAAGGAGGCCAAAAAAGCCGGCGAAGCCAAGAAGGAAAAGGAATCCAAAAAATCCAAAAAAGATACTAACGCATCAGAAGCCACTGTCTTGACATCCCAAGACCGTGCTCTTTTCGAAAAAGATGATGAAGATATCGAATATTATGCCAAAAAGTTGGGTATTAAAAACGGTAAAAAGGGAAAGCTTTCTAAGCAAGACGATGATGATGATATTGGAGGATTGCTCGATGGGCTTGACTTGGACTTTGGTGATGGCTTTGAAGAAGGTGATGAAGATGAAGACGAAAGCGAGGAGTACAGTGACGTCAGTGGAGAAGACTCTGACTCCGAAGAGAGTAAACCCAAGAAAGAAAATCCATTCGTTGCACCCACCCAATCTGATGATTCCGAAGGCTCAGAGGATGAAGATTCTCAAAAAGAATCAAAATACATCCCTCCAGCATTACGTCGTAAAATGGCATTGGAGAATGATACCTCCGAGGAAATACTCAACTTACGGAAGGCAATCAAGGGTCCATTGAATAGATTGTCAGAGGCCAACATCAACACCATTACCAATGAAATTAATGGTTTGTACTTGACTTACGCGAGACACTCAGTGAACGAGCAATTGACTAATTTGATATTGGACAGCATTATCCAACAAGGGAGATTATTGGACACTTTTGTCTACTTGCATGCAACCTTGGTGGCAGCCATTTATAGATTACAAGGAGTTGAATTTGGTGCTTATTTTATACAGACTTTACTTGAGAAATTTGAGAGCTGGTACAAGGACTCTACTAAAACCAAAGAAGCATCTAATTTGATTTCGTTGTTATCTTCTGTCTATTTATTCTCGATAGTTGGCTCGAAGTTGTTGTATGATATCATCAAGTTGCTCATTTCCGACTTGAATGAAATTAACGCAGAACTTTTGTTGAGATTAATCAGAAGTGCTGGTAATCAAATGAGATCTGACGACCCAAGCTCCCTTAAGGAGATCGTGCTATTGACCAACCAAGTCGCCACCACCTTGACAAAAGACAAATTGAATCCAAGAACCCAATATTTGATTGAAACCATCACTTCCTTGAAAAACAACAAGCTCAAGGTTAATAACGAAGCCAACCACCAATTATCAATTCGTCTTAAAAAGTTCTTGGGGTCTATCAACAACAACAAGTTCAATGATCCCATTCAAGTGAGTCTTGATGATATTCACAATATAGAAACTAGAGGTAAGTGGTGGTTAGTCGGTTCTGCCTGGAAAGGAGTCGAAAAAGAAGAACCTACGGTAAATGTTGAAGCTGTCAATGACATCTTGGACAATGCTGAGCCTAACTGGATGGAGTTGGCTAGATCTCAAAGAATGAACACTAATATCAGAAGAGCTATCTTCATCTCCATCATGTCCGCGAACGATTATATTGATGCTGTGACCAAACTTGACAAGCTCAACTTGAAAAGATCACAAGAAAGAGAAATTCCAAGAGTTTTAATCCATTGCACTGGCGTGGAACCAGCTTGGAACCCATACTATGGTATTTTGGCAAACAAATTATGTGAAAACCATTCTAATAGGAAGACTTTCCAGTTCATGATGTGGGATATCATCAAGGAGTTTGAAGGTTCTACTGGGGATGATTCTGAAGGGGAAGAGGATGACTTCTTGGGTTTTGATAATGAAGATGATGAGACTAAACTTAAAAGAATCCTTAACTTAGGAAGATTTTTTGGCTTCTTATTGTCCGAGGGTGCTTTGCCATTGCACATTTTGCGAACTGTGAATTTTGTCACTGCAAGCAGTAACACTGTCTTGTTCTTGGAAGTTTTATTCTTCTCATTCTTGGATCAAATTGGTAAAAAATCTCAACTCAATTCTGTTGGTGCTGGGTTGGGTAAGAAACTGATGAAGATGTCTGAACTAAGATTCGACGACAAGTTACTTATTGAAAGGACCTTAAAAGCTCAAGAACAACCCACGTTATTGAGAGGTATTGAATTCTTTTTGACAGACAAGGTAGCAAAGAGTGACTTGATTACTGGGAGAAAACAGAGGAAGAGAATTGAATGGGGTGTCGAAGCATGGAGCGTGATCATTGAGGAGTTCCTCAGAGGAAAAGAAGATTATGATTAATTAAATTGTGGTCTTATTGGACATGACTAACGAAATTATGGTCTATTAGCTTTGCTATTCAAGGATATGAATACGGTTCTATTTATAGTTATATACAAGATTAAGTTATAGAAATAGACACATATAATAATTTCTAATGCAGATGATATAATGATGTATGATTTCCTCTAGAATTGATCAAGAATAATGCATAATGGAATCATATTTGAGGCAACAATGGACTGGTACGGTGTAATATTTTCTTGGTTCATTCTTCATCAAGTGCTCGACCAAATTAGCCAATTCTCTCGATTACTGCAACGGTCTCGACATGTTTTGTTTGTGGAAAGAAATCAAACCCAACCAAATCTCTTACTTTGTATTCGTTATTAGTACCCTGTAACTCAAAAAAGTCACCCAAGTCTCTTGCCTGGGTGAAAGCATTGCAACTGACGTAAATGATCAATTTTGGTTTAAATTCCAATAATTGTTTCATGAATGAAATATTCGATCCTTTCCGAGATGGATCCATGATCACAATACTTTCATCACCCGTAATTCCTGATCTCAAGAATTCATCGTTTTTGAAGAGAGACTCTGAGTTGCCCTCAATAAATTGAATTTGCTCTGGTACTTTCAAGCCATTCAATTTTGCGTTATGGGTAGCATACTTGATAGAAAGTTCTGCCAATTCTATGCCGAATATTTTGCCCTCCTTGGCTATATCTTTGGACAATGAAATTCCAAAAAAACCAGATCCACAGTAGGTATCGATTAGATACTTGTAACTGTAGTCTCCAATATGGTACCTCATGTAGTCTAGCACGAGTGGGAGAATATGATTATTGTTCTGAAAGAATCCAGATGGCTCGAATTGGAAAACAAAATCCTCAACCTTCTCTGTGATGACCTTGTTCTTCGACTCAGAGATACACGTCCTAGAGTGGTTGCCAGTATTATTGTCAATTACGAGACTCTCCCTCAAGAAGAGTGTTTGCTGTCTGCCCTGTTTATGAGCTGGGATATTTTCAAGGCTGTTTTGGATTTCCAGTCTCTTCTTCAGCAACTGTTCATTGATAATTGGAGTTGCAATTTCGCAATGGTCGATATCCACCATGCCTTTAGTGGGGTTGATGTGTTGCATTCCAATCTTGATGTCTGTGATAGTGGGTTCATCCAAGTCAATGACATCGTCGTGGTTTCTTCTGACTCTTGGATACTTGAAATGAGGGGTGATCTTGTTTCTGTACGAGTATTCCATGGGAGAACCGTAGACAGAACCAATACTCTGATTCAACAATTCTGGATAGAAGAACTTGTAGGCCTTCTTGATTACCGACTCCTTGAATTTCAACTGGTCATCGTAGGTCATCATTTGGAGCTGGCACCCATTGCATTCGTCAAACTTGTTGCAAACAATTAAGTCGTTGTTCCGTACGCTTTTCTTGGAGAAAATCACCTCTTGAAGGACCCCTTCGGCATAGTATCTTGTGTGTAATGCAAGCTTGACATTCACTTTGTCTCCAACCACGGTCTTGGGGACCTGGACCACTGTGAATTTGTTGAATATATGCTCTTCTGATTCGGTGAATGGGGTAATGTACATAGATTTGGGGATGATACCTATTCCATTTCCTTCAAAGGTTTGATACACGATTTCCAAGTTTGGGATGATGATTTCTGGCCTTTTCTTGGAGAACAAGAATGTGTCTATGATTTCCGATGGATTTGAAACTTGGTTGATGTCAATATTGAGGGAATTTTTGGCGTTGAACACCTCTATGGCTTCCTGAACTTCGAGGAAATTCAAGTTTTCTTTGCTGGTATTGTCGCTAGTGTCTCGTTTTGTCTTCTTCTTCACTTTTTTTAAGTCTCTTAGCACTTTCTGGTTGGATCTGGCCCTTGGCTGTTCCTGCGATGAGATCACTGACAAGTTATCGGTAAGCGATTTTCTTCTAGTCACATAGATGAGATTTGACAGACTGGACCCAAGCCGCCTCACAGCCGTGCGGACAAGGTTCCTTGTGGCAGCCTTCATGGTCGGAGAGAGCATTAGTCTCGGAGTACTATGATTTGAAAAATTTTGTGCGATGTGAATCATCTGTGGGGAAATACGAGATTGTGGAGCCAGAGTAGACCTTTGGAAGCTCGCCAAGCACCTACACCAGATACTTCAAGTCTGATCAAGATGAATCAAACCATTTGAAATATCTAAGGCCTTCCACTAGTCGATCTGGTACACTGCATTTGGCCCTCTTGAGTAATCTACATACTACGGATCCATTAGTACATCTCTATCCATTCATTAATTTCATATTAAATAGCATTTATAGGCACATCCTCCACTGGATATTCCCTCAAGTCCAAGGTTAAAGTCCTCGAACTGTTTTCCCTTTGCTCCCTATAAATACCGACTAAGGCATCAGACTTTTCAAATAGCGAATTCTTCAAACTGATAACAATAAATTGGAAATCAGGACCTGCGTGCTTCCTGATGTAATTTGCAATCTTGCCAACATTGGAGTTGTCCAATGCAGCATCTACTTCATCCAACACAAAAAAGGGCGATGGTTGGTACGAGTGAATAGCAAATAACAAGGCTAAGGCTGCCATGGTTTTCTCTCCTCCAGATAACAATTCCATATCTCTGAATCTCTTCATTGGAGGCATAGCATGGTATTTAATTCCCGAGTTGTAAGGAGAATCTTCATCTTCAAGAATCAAATAAGCAGAACCACCCAAAGGTGAAGCATTTGATTTGGTAAGCTCCTTGTAAATGGAGTCAATCTTACCAGAAATATGCTCAAAGGCCTCCATGAATAATTCGTGACGTTTGTTCCTAATATCTTGGAATTTAGCACCAACCTTGCGCTCTTGCTGTCTTGCCAAAGTGTGATCTCTATCAAACTCCTTAAGCTTCATTTCAGCTTCTCTTAATCTCTCAATAGCTTTGGAATTGGGTGTAAGTCTTTCCAACTGGTCAATGGTGTTTTGAAGCTTTACATCCAATTCTGCCTCCAATTTACTAGTGAATGATTCCTTATACCTTTCATCCAAGTCACTAGCATAATCAATTTCTATATCATAGATTCCTTTCACAAGATTATCCGAGTTCTCGCCTATAGGTATGGAGTCCAACAATCCATCCTTCAAGGGAATATTCACATTCTGAATTTTACAATTCTTCAAAATATTCACTCTCTCAGTATCAATCTTCAATGTTTGTTCTTCAATCGAAGTCATGGCCTTTCCTAAAGTTGAAATATCATTTTCGGTTTCCAGTACTTCAGACTCGACCAATTTTGATGATTTTAATTTGGACTTCAACAATTTGGCTTGATCCACCTCTTCGAGCTTCAGTACATCTAGTTCGGCTTCTAACTTGTCCAAATTTTCTTCAAGATCTTGTTTCAGAGCTATGAGTGACAGTAATTCTTCCTCAAATGAAGCAACCTGACTCTCCAATTTAATCTTACGATCCTTCGTTTCCTCGGCCCTTTCATTTTCAAAGCTGAGTTTATTAGACAACGTAGAGATTTCCTTGACAAACTGAGCACGCTCTTTTGCTCTAACTCGCAAGGTTGAACCATGAAGATTCTCGTAGTCCTCAATTCCATTGCTAAACCCGTAGCTAGAACAGAAACCTGAATAGACATCATTCTGTAAGCCCCTAATTTGAATATTGATTTTCTCGATTTCTTTATCGAGCTTACTCAATGACTTCTTCTTCTCGTTGATTGATTCTTTGTAGCTCTTGCCAAGGTCCTGTTGGAAGCTAATCTCTCTCAGTCTATCTTCAATAACTCTTTCAACGCTCAGTTTTTGATTTCTGATAATAGGTAACTTATCATCCAATGCACTGATTTCTTCTGCGATGATATTTATTTCTAAATCCTTTGGTCTGCGTTCTTGCAAACTAGCCAATTTTGACACCAATTCTTCTCGTAATTCATTCAAACTATTCCACTCATTCTTATCCCAATTCAAAGAGATAGGTGATCTGTGGGTCTGTTGTCCACCGGTCATCAATCCGGATTTATGAATGACTGATCCTTCTAAAGTGACTAATTTATTGTTAAGTTTATAGTTCAGATCCCACTTTAACTTTCTTGCTAAATCGATGTTATCAACCACCAAGGTGTCCCCAACCACATAGTGTATAGCTTGCTCCAAGGACTTATCGTCATATTCTAGGATATCAATACCTGGTTGAACAGCATCATGGATAGATCTGAGGTAATTCAAGTTGGCTTGATCAGCAACAACTGAATCCAAGGGAATAAATGTCGCAATACCAGATCTTCTCTCTTTTAAAAGCTCGATACACTTATAAGCGACAGAAGTAGTTTCAACTATAATTGCATCGAAGTTTCTTCCCAAAATAGTCAGCAATGCCGTCTCGTACTTTTGCTTGGATGGACGAACAAGGTCATAAACTAAACCCTTGATAGCATCTTTGGGAAAGAATCGCTTCAACATCGAGACATTCTCTCTAAGCTTCTTCTGCTTATTGGACTCTCTCTGTTGGGAAGATAGTTCTTCAAGTCTTAGCAAAATATCACGTAATTGCGAATTAAGCTGAAGCTCCTCGTAATTGAACTGTTCCTTAACCTTAATCAATTCATTCCGAGAGTCAATTTTCTCTTGCTTCAAAGTTAAGATATCATTTATCTCGTTTGTATAGTCTGAAAGCTTTGACTTAAGCTCAGACGAGATAATTCTTTCAAGTTCAGATACTCTACTTAAGGAATTTGTAGCTTGGTTTTCAAGACTGGTAATATTAGCCTTAATTGAGTCCTTATCGTTCTCCAAAAGGGCTAATTCCTCTTCGAGTTGAGACCCTCCGCTTGTTAAAAATTGTGCCCTAAGCTTTTCGTATTCCTTTTGACCTTGACTAGTAACCGATGAGGAAATAGATGAGGCAATCTTATCTTGAAATTCGTCAAACATCTTTTGGGCTTCTCTCAATTGCTTTTCGATAGATGAAATCTGATTTTTCTGTTTCTTGTAATCGGTGATAAGATCATTAATCTTGGTCTTCAAGTTACTTATCTTGGAGGTTAGAGATCTCTTGTTGGCTTCAATTGGAATAAGCTCTCTTTTAGTTGAATCTATTTGGCCGGAAATTTCCACTATCTTAGTTGAATATTGCTTTGATTCTAGCACAAGTTTGGAGTACTCTGCCATCAGTGCCTTGTATGCGGATTCTTGAGTCGATAACTGTCTCTGAAGCAATTTCAATTCCTTTCCCTTGTGCTTCAAGTCTTGTATCAATTGAAAATGTTTCTTTTCGTTATGAAATAGTTTATAAAGGTTTATACTCTTGATTATTTGTGCCTTTTGTGTTAACTTATCCTCGAACTCAATTTGTTCGGCCATTTGTTCCTTATACTGCTTGGATTCCGAGTTCAATGTTCTTCTCCTCGAAAACACAGAGTTGGAAAATTCATGAGCCTTCTCGTGCTCTTCCTTCAAATTCTCGTACTCCTTGGCATACTCGTTGGAGCCACTGATAGTCTCAATCAACTTGGTCAAGTCTTTGGGTGACTGAGACGCTATCTGCTCCACATCACCCTGGAAAACAAGGAAGTTTCTGGCCTTGATCAAAATGTTTTCGGCCTTCAAAACCATCGAATAATTGAGTGAAGTGACTGACAGATCGTTAATACGATATTCACTGTTTCCACTGGCAGTTATCGATCTCTTTAACTTGAGGACATCGCCATTATCCTTCTCATAAATAGCCATCACATGAGCTCTTGTCGGATCCTGATCGATATCCACAGAGGTGTTAGCCTCGCTAGCAGACTTTCTACCTCTGTAGATCAAATCTTTGACGTTGTGTGATCTCAAATGTGTAGACTGGACTCCTAACACGAAGGAAATGGCATCCATCATATTGGACTTTCCGGCACCATTAGGTCCAATTATGGAGGTGAAGAAAGATGAACCAAACCCAATGGTGGTGGTGCCACGGTAGGACTTGAAGTTGTGGAGCTCGAGGCCAATAAGTCTACCCATGATGAGATGGAGTGGTGATGGAGACGCGTTTGTATCTAGCTGAATCGCGTATAGACGTGGGTGATCATGTGATTCGAGGTCACGCTTAAGGGTTTTGCACCCACGGAAGGAACTACTAGCAAACTGTTCCTATATGTAGTATTGATGAGCAGTGGAAGTACTTAACGAATGAGTAATTAGAGGAAGATATTTCATTTAATTGTAAGGATTAAAGTACGGAAGGAGGGAGGGAGGAATCAAGACTTCTCAAAAGCGGAAACCTCACACTGTATACTGATTATTTAGTGGGAGGAATGATCCCTTGTATGAATTTTTGAATTTCAGATTCAGTAGGTATAAGGATATTGGAGATTTTCGCTAAGACAATGGCATTTAGCCTCGCTGCTGTGCTTATTTGGCTGTGCTGTTTGCTCTTTCTACCCTCTAGTATTTGCCGTATGTTGCTCTTTAATCACCCCGCATAGTATTCTTGCCTATACTTGTATAAAACATATCCTAGAGGCGAGCCAAAATTCCTATCATGACTCAAAGTAAATTATTGGAAGGATTTAACATAAAGCTTACTATTAATGTATTTGTATTTGCAATTTTGAATCAAGTTAGTTGGACAAAATTTACTCCACAGTTGATTACTGGGTTTCATGCGAACTGTACTTTTCCTGCAACAAGGTTGGGCTCATCAGCATAGTGATGAAATATTCGACTCATTTCAGGTGCTGTTAAGCGATACAGTCGATCTTGTGGCAAATTTTTGGATTTTAAGAACCACTAATATCTCGGACTTATCCTCAATCAGCTCCTGCAGATAAACTAACCCCCGGGTTACGGAATTGAATCCTCAAAACTACTTCCAGCACTAAATTACCCAATAATGGTGTATTCGGAGAAACAACCCCTCCTCGACAGTCCTATTGCGGACTCCGAGACTTCTACGATCGGATGTCCTAATTTCTCGAGTCTTTTGAGCAAACCATTCCAATTCCTTCCTCTGTTAACTCGAACTCATCTTACTGATAACGAAAGCGACGACGATTACGATGACGACGATATTCCAGAGATGCCTGCTTCCTCCTTACCTCCTGTTCTTCCGCAGTCTGAGCTTTCCCCAGCGGAAAAGCTCCACAGGTTGCGTCAGCACATGAGAGCCCATAAAGTTGGTGTCTACATCATTCCTTCAGAGGACGAACATCAATCTGAATACACAACTGTTGCCGATAGGCGTAGAGAGTACATCTCTGGGTTCACTGGTAGTGCAGGCATTGCAGTGGTCACGTTAGACGATGGCGAGAACTTAACTGGAGAGGCTGCCCTTGCCACAGACGGGAGATACTTTTTGCAAGCAGAGAAAGAACTCGATTCGGACCTCTGGTATTTGATTAAACTGGGACAGCCAGGGTACCCTAACGTGAAAAACTACGCCATTGAGAGAGCAGTTAACAACAAGTTTAGTAATGTTCTTGCGGTGGATCCCAAATTGATTAGTTTGAGTATGGCTGAGTTCTTTGAGAGGGCACAAAGTACCAAATCCAAAGGCAGCTACGAGTTCAAATCCATTTCGGAGGTCAATTTGGTGGATGGGGTCTGGGGGGCTGACAAGCCAAAGAGGTCCTTGGAACCTGTATACCACCTACCATTAAAGTATTCAGGTGTCCATACCAATGACAAATTGGAGCAAATTAGAACTATCTTGAAGAACGACTACAATGGTACCCATTTGGTGGTTACTGCACTAGATGAAATAGCTTGGTTGTTCAACTTGAGATCAGACGCAGATATCCCATTCAACCCGGTCTTTTTCGCATACGCAATCGTCACCTTGGAGCTGGTGACCCTATTCATCAAAAGTTCCAAAATAGACAATGGGTCAGAGGAGCTTCATTCGTACTTGAAGTCGATTCGAGGTCTTCAAATTAGAGAGTATGAGGAATTCTATACTGAGTTAAAACTGTTGAAACTGACCGTCTATGAAAGCAATACTCGGATTGTCTTGCCAAGTAGAGCCTCAACTACTTTTGCAGTCTTCAACAGCATTCCTCAGTCCGCAGCCAAGAGAACACTTGTTTTTGAGTCGATCATAGCAGATCTTAAACTTACAAAGAATCCGACTGAGCTTCTCAACGCAAAAATTGCGCAGTACAAGGACTCTTTGGCTTTTATCCTATTCTTCTCGTGGTTGGAGCATACTTTGATCGTAAAAAAGAGAAAAATCACTGAATACGAAGCTGCTTGCAAGATTTACTCAATCCGAGAAAAGCTCCCTAATTTCAAAGGGCTTTCCTACGAGACCATTTCCTCCACAGGTGCAAATGCCTCGGTGATCCACTATGCTCCTCAGAAAGACTCTAGTTCAATTATTGACCCTTCAAAGCTCTTCTTGATTGACTCAGGGTCTCACTACTTAGAAGGTACAACGGATATTACCAGAACTTGCTTGTTTGACACCAGAAAAGTCACTCCTAGAATTAAGAAGTTGTTCACTTTGGTGTTGAAGGGCCATTTGGCTGTTTCTCTGGCCAAATTCAGCCCAGGTTTTGGCGACGCGGGGGCTATACTTGACTCGTTTGCTAGACAGCCATTGTGGAATCAAGGGCTTGATTTCAACCACGGTACTGGGCATGGTGTTGGTAGTTTTGGGTTGGTTCATGAGGCACCGTTATACATCAACAGCGGGGATGGGAAACATGACTACTTCCATAAAGGAGCAATTCTTACTATCGAACCAGGGTATTATGAGGATGGCTCTTTTGGAATCAGGATCGAAAGTGAGCTTGAAATCATTGAGCATGACGACCGATTTGGGAAAGCCAGAAACGGGTCTAACTATTATGGATTTAATTACTTAACCAAGGTTCCATTTTCTAGAAGTTTGATTGACACTAAGTACTTATCAGCAGTTGAAGTGAACTGGATCAATGAGTATCACAAGAGCATCAGAGAAGAATTTGGGGAGAAAATCTTGGAGTTAGGTGATAAGCGGGCCTATAAGTGGTTATTGAAAGAGACCACCCGTTTGTAGGTTTCGATGTTACAGTACTAGATAGTTTTTATAGATGGATTTGATCACTTACTGTTTGTCGTTTTTTGTTTGAAGTCTTGGCTGGGCCTTGCATACATAACCTCTTTTAATCCACTTGAATACACAAATAAATTAGCACAATTTTGATCGAAATCATCTACAGTTTACAAGATAATATTAAAATCTGAATGTTGATATAATTGTCTATTAGTAACCAAATCCATATAATACAAGAATTAAAGTGTAGAATGTACGGGAGGGGCTCCGAAACCTTTTCTCTCGGGTTTCGATATTGGTCTTTGAAAGCTACCAGGCTTTCTTAAACCAGTACTAATTGGCTTGGAAGCTCCTTTATCCATACCAAAGTTTGCTTTGTTTGATATGAATGGTGAGGGGGCCGACGAAGTGCTGGCAAATCTTTTTGGCCCATAAGAGAACCCTTCTGGGTTTTTATAGTGTGGCATCTTCAATACTGGAGTACTCCAAGGCGATGGAGCCGTAATCGAAGTATCGGGAATTCTTGTCCTATCTCCAGTATCTAGTTTGGATTTTTTCAACTCGTTATTCAAAGTATCCTCCGGCTTCCTTTTCTCATAAGAATTGGGCTCGCTAGTTGGTCTTTTCATGGCTGGCTTTCTTGCGGGTGTTCCCATAAGAGGTTTGTCCAGTTTTGTTCTGTAAATGTTGGGATCATAATTTGATGATATACCCTTTGTAAGACTTGCCATCCTTTGGTGTTGGCCTACTGTATCAATCTTCCTCATTATATTTGCCAATATTGTGGACACAGCAGAGTCGACCTTTTCAAAATCGGTAAACTTGTTGCCCGTGGCATATACCGCAGCCATAGTTGCTGTTGCAGCAGATGTTGCTGCCAAGGCTGCTTGTGGGTCTTCGTGATTAGTGAAACTCGACACGATATTGAATATATCCGTTACAGGTTTGATGAACTTAGGATCATTAACCAAGTCTTCTTCCTTCTCATTAGAGACAGGTTCTTCAGGTTCACTTTTTACTGTTTGCTTCTCCCTTCTTGCGATCCTTTTGTCTCTGCGCTTCTCGAATTCTTTATCCGCCCATTCTTTCTTTTCTGGAGTATCCTTCTCACCGAATAAAATTGCGGCTCTTCTCCAAACACGAGATCTTAAATCATTATCTTTATTTCTTTCAGAATTCTCTTCTCTCCATCTCTTTTTACGAGCTCTATTTTCAAGACGTATTTTTTCTCTCATATCTTCCTCTTCCTTTACTTGATCATTAGTAGAAATCGTAGTTCTGTTGAGTTTATGGGATGATGAGTAGTTCGAGATTGCAGATACCACAGATCGACTGATGTTCGAAATGACTTCAGATTTTATGTTAGGTAAGTGCGACAAGGATGTTCTACCAATAATGGCATCCGTAGATTGATTGAATTCTTGAATCACTTTATCAATTAAGGAGATGGCCCTGATGTTATCTGAAGATGAGGAAGAATGTTTGCTGAGATAACTCTTGGTTAAGAATAAGGAGTTCACCATATTTTCCTTGTCCTCAATTTCTTTATAAGTAGAAATGATTTCAGTTACGCTAGGAGTTTCTCGCAAAATGGACAATAATGCAGAATTATTAATACTGGAGTCAGATGTTAACATATTTGTCATTTGCTGGATGGCCCCAAGAAAATCAGAATCATTTGAGGATCTTACTCTATTGTTGTTCATACGTGAGTTGATTGAATGGATCACACTTGAGATCTGAGAACGAATAGGTTCATTACTTGATCTGCTTGACTTCAATGCCTCTTCTAAAGATTCGATAGTCGAATAGTCCCTTCTAGGGCCGATATTCATGGAAGACCGATGCAAGGCAAGAGTTTCTGCGATCGATAATGACTTCCCTGTGCCTAAGTCTCTATTAGAGTTCGTAATCTCACCACTTTTTCCATACGTTGCTGAAATGTTATTTGAACCAGGTACTCTGTTCCGGCTTGCATTATAAAGCTCGGAGGATTGGCCTTGCCTAGGCTGTATCGTCGAAGATTCGGGAGGCCTGGTTCTGGAAAAAGTAGACGTATTCAAAGGTAACGCACTTCTGCCTGAAAGTGGAACTTCTTCATCTATTTCCAAATCGGAAAGTAGTTCATGTGGGTTTTCCATTGCCATGTTGAACGCATTTTGAATAATATCATTCATCAGCAACTTATCTAATTCGGCATCTGTGGGTTCATGTGATACAGAACCATGTCTATCAGCTTGTGAGTCGGTAGTCCTAATGGCGTTTCTGACAACTTGAGCAAGAGCAGTAGGATTTATCTTGCTTTTGGTAGCTTCTTTTTTACTCCATCTTTCATCTTTATGGGCTTCGTTTTGAAAGTGGGCGAGCACGTTATCTTCGATTTGAGGTAAGTCTGTCATAGTGTTCTGTTTTTTGACAACATCATCTTCTGTCAAGTGGTCCTGCACTTGACTTGTGATTTCCAAAGCAAGCTCTTTCAACACATCCTGCGAGATGGGTAGCTTTTCAGAAACCAGTGTCTCTTCTTGAGTGGCCATTTGGGTAACCAAATTCTGCACTAGTCTTGAAAGATCCACCGTACCCTCTGACATTCTTCTTTCTGACTGAAGCTCTGATGTTGGAATTTTGATAGCACTATCCGAGTTTTGCATAGCAGACATGAATGCTTCGGTGATGGCACTCTCCATGAATTTATCGTCACTGATGCTAGTATTGGAATTTTCAGTAACCTCTGAGTTACCTTCAGCAGGCTGGGAGTTCTCTGGTTTGTCCATTACCTTTTTAAATGAAGCAGAAATCATTGCACTTAATTCATCATCGTCTAACTCATTTTCAGTGGTCACAGGTGGTGCCGGTTCTGCTGGAGCTTGTGGAGCATCACTCTGGGCAGTAAGAGATTTGAAGGCCTCGCCTATTGCATTTTCAAGGTCAAGATCTTCTTCTTGGCCCTTATCTTCCTCGTTGGTTGCTTTAGGCTGTTCGACAGCTTCAGTATGCGTGTTAGATTCACTATGCTGTGTATTCTCCTTTTGAGCTTCGCCGGAGGGGAGAATACTTTTAAATGCGTCACCGATGGCTGCGTCTAGATCTAAATCATTATCCATTGAGTAGTCCTCTTCGGCTTTATTCTGCGACGTAGGGGAACTCAGTTGACTTATTAGGTTTTCTAACACTGAATCTATTGCCTCAGCCAGTTGTTGCTTTTGTTCATTCTGTTCGGGAGGTTTGGACTGGTTTTCTTGAAATATGTCATTAAATGCATTTCCTATAGCATCCTGCAACGAGTTGTCCTCGTCTTGAGTCTCTGTTGGAAGTTGGCTTTCGTGGTTGTTGTCTTGAGAATTCGTGTCTTGGGCCAGTCTAACTTCATAATGGTGTGCCTGCTCCGGATTCGGATTTGAGACATCTGTTTGTGGTTGTTCGGACTTGGACACTGTATTATCGGGTTGGTCAGGGCCATTGTCGTGTACAGGGCGGGGGCTCTCCTGAGGCTGGTGGTTCTCAGCGTAGGAATCGCCAGCTTCGTGTCCACCCAAGAGGTTCTTGAAGGCATCGCCAATTGCCTCGTCGAGATTGGCGTCGTCGTCCTGGGTGTTGGTGTCGTGGGCACCCTCAGGCTCATTTGTGTCGTTGATGGCACTTTGGAAAGCGTTGCCAATGGCTTCATCCAATGCTTCCTCGGACAATTCCTTAGTGAATGCATGTGGTTGGTCGCCCAGTGGTTCGAGGTATTGGTGGGTATCTTCCTGGTACTGGTGGGTATCCTCCTGTGACTTAGCATCCTGTGACTGGTACTGATTGGTATCTTCCTGTGACTTGGCATCCTGTAACTGCTCATTTTCGGGCTTGTGCTCCTTCAACTCTTCCGATTGCAACGGATGTTCTGCACTGGAGCTGGCCACTTCCGACTCCTGTTTGGCGAAATCAAACTGGCTGAAAACATCGCCTATGGCACTTTCCAAGTCTAGGTCTTGGTGCTGGTCCTCGAAGTGATTTTGCGGCAAATCAGACTGCAAATCGGCGTGCTTTTGCAGCACGTCATCATGGTGGGGGTGGTCTTGGTGGGCAAGAGTGGAGATGGACTCTGCTATGACCGTACTGAGATCTATGTCCAGGTCCGAATGGGGATGCTCGTCTGTGCCTGGCATGATTCACCTGGTGGGGTAGACGTGACCTGTGTGACTGCTTTTTGGGGATGTTGTTGTGACTGCTTTTTGTTGTTGGTGGAAGTGTTGATGATGAGGCGGTGCGCGCACGACCTGGAAGTGGTGTCATATCAACGAGCCAAGAGGGGCTACAGAGTATGGTTGGAGCCCTTCTTTGGGACCAGTGGCCTCCCTGTGGCTGTTGGGGTTCCACCCGCTACGGCCAGCGCCACTTTATTCGAATGTCTCGTCTTCCTGTCAAAGTCATGCGACACGTTACCCCGGATCTCTACGTCATAATGCGGTGATAATGTGCCAATATTTCTAAAAAGGTATCTAACGTGTCATAAGCGGGGTCCTGGGCTGGCCAGGATCCTTGTATAAAAAGAACGCACGGATTGCGGTTCGTATGAGGTGGTTTAGCAAGGTGGGTTGATCATAAGAATTTCCATCATAAGCCTTGATTTCAGGTGGCTTGCAACAACGGCAGTACTCTGGAATTAGCCGTGCTGCCATACTGCTGACCCACGATCATCGTCAAGATGCCGTTTGAGTTCAGCCTGACTCGGGCTGTTGGCTCGCCTACCCACTGCCAGTCTTGGCCTCCTCGTCGAGCAATGAAAAGTTCACCACCAACGCCAATACGCCGTGGCCAACACCCTCGTAGCCTCCACGCTTGAGGGTCCAGTTGAAGTTGTTCAAGTGGTCGTTGGCGTAGCTGGAAACGTCAAAGTCAAACGTCTTGCTGCCGTAGGTGGGAATGGTGACGGCGTACTTGGAGTCAGCCATCTTGACGGAGGTGGTGTCGAACTGGAGCAAGTACGAGTGGTTGTGGTTGTAGGTGAACTTGTCGCAGTTCTTGATGTCGCCAAAGAACTTCTTGCGAGCAAACGAGTCTTCTGGTACATCCAAACCGTCACCATTGTCCTTGAGGTTCTCCTTAAAGTTGACCAAATCGGTGGGAGCCTTCTTGGGAGGGTCCACCACCTTCAACGCGTCGTTGGGGTTCTTGTCGACCGCAATCGACGTGATGCTGGACAACGCTGCTCCGTAGAGGAACGGCTTGTCGCCATAGATGTCGCCTTTGACAGTCTTGTTGATGAACCAGGTGAAAAATTTCAACCCAGTGGACAACAACGTGGTGGGGACGTACTCCTTGATGGGCACGAGGAAGTCGTTGCCAAACAACAACTCCGAGCCCTTGATAGGCACTTTGGGCAGGAACTTGATTTCCAAACGGAGGTTGGGAAGCACCGATTTGACGAGCTCATCCGAGTCCTCGACGCTGGAGTCGATGGCCTCGCCATCGAGGAACACCTTATCGCCCACATTGTACAAACTGTTGGACAAGTGTGGGGTGGAGCCGTCAAAGTTCTTGATGTTGATGCAAAGACTGATGGTGCCGAGGTCAGACTCGATCACCACTGGACGGTTGGTGTTGACGGGGACGATTTTGAAGCCCGACTCGTAGTTGTTGGACGCTTTGATGTGGAGTCTCTTGACAATAGGCATGGTTGGGGTCGACGAAGATGGTTGCGGTGGCTGTATGTACGGTAGTTGTCGCGTGATGAAAGTCACGTGCGCGAGCACGTGACAGATGTCATGGCCAGTCTGTCAGTAATGTGTCACCCGCCATCCGATCCGGTCCGCGCTTACATATTCCCCCGGTCAGCAGGGACCTTCAGGCACCACGATTAGTAATGTTTGCACCAGTAGCGGCGTCTTATTGGCCCATTTGCACGTCTAGTATGCAATTTTCGGGATGAGTGACCAAATATTTCTTGAAGATCCTCTAGATCGCCGGAGTACCCACCAGAGAAGTGCACATTGGAGCCACTACAATATCCAAGCTGCAATTGGTCGGTGTTTGATCCGGTGGTATTCTTGACTGGACTTGCTCCCAGTAGCCCACATCTTTACTGCAATACTGTAGAAATCTCTGGACCCACCATGCCTCCACCAAAAGTAGCACACCACGTCCTGATCTTGGCAAACGAAGAAAGTGTCAATAACGGCTATCTTTATCCTGTCTGGCACGCTCTGAAACTTAACAGTTTAAGCGATTACAAATCGTATTTTTCGTTCTCACATTGCGTTGGGTTACCTTGGTAGTCCAATTGACCAATCTGGCTGATTAACAGCCAGACCAGACATCTCACTACACCTCTGAAACACCTGTAAATACCACGGTTGGAACACTGCCCGTCATTGTAGACGAATATTCGTACTACACTCGCACCATAAATCCGGTCTGTCCCAATATTGTACCACCCATAATGCTACTCAACCTATAAACATTCACTCCAGCCTGCCCTCTATTGTAGACGCAAGAAAAGTACTCCACTCTGGACTTCACCAATCTGTTCTTCCAGAGTGAATTCTCTACACATTCTGTCATTCACTCCGGCCGGCTCACTATTGTAGTACGGGTGCGCCTCCACCTTCCAGCCTTTTCGCAAATAGCCCGTGGCTAGACCAATCTCACTAATAGAATGCCATGGAACCACCACCACACCCATAACGACAGGCCCAGCTGGCGCTGGCAGGCCGTACTGGCCCATGGTGGCAGTACGGATGTTTCCACCTCGGTAGCAGCCCCGTCGTCGCCTCTACAGCAACCTATCCAGCCAAAAGAAACCCCCAGTGGTCACTAACGTGGGGGCCTGGCCGAATCCAGTCCGGCCCGCACAAAAACAAAAAAACTATATAAACCAGTCAGGGCCCACAAAGCAACCCGCATCCACACCCACCAATTCCAATGTCGTCAAACTCCTTAGAACAATTGAAGGCCACCGGCACCGTCATCGTCACCGACACCGGTGAATTCGAATCCATCGCCAAGTACACCCCCCAAGACGCCACCACCAACCCCTCTTTGATCTTGGCTGCCTCCAAGAAGGCTGAGTACGCCAAGTTGATCGACGTCGCCATCGACTACGCCAAGGACAAGGGCTCCTCCAAGAAGGAAAAGGCCGAGATCGCCTTGGACCGTTTGTTGATCGAGTTCGGTAAGGAAATCTTGAACATCGTCCCTGGCAGAGTCTCCACCGAAGTCGACGCCAGATTGTCCTTCGACAAGGACGCCACCGTCAAGAAGGCCATTGAGTTGATCGAGTTGTACAAGTCCGTGGGCATCTCCAAGGACAGAATCTTGATCAAGATTGCCAGTACCTGGGAAGGTATCCAGGCTGCTCGTGAATTGGAGGCCAAGCACGGCATCCACTGTAACTTGACCTTGTTGTTCTCTTTCGCCCAGGCAGTTGCCTGTGCCGAAGCCAAGGTCACCTTGATCTCTCCATTCGTGGGTAGAATCTTGGACTGGTACAAGGCCTCCACCGGCAAGGAGTACGACGCTGAGTCCGACCCAGGTGTGGTCTCCGTCAGACAAATCTTCAACTACTACAAGAAGTTCGACTACAACACCATTGTCATGGGTGCCTCCTTCAGAAACACCGGTGAAATCAAGGCTTTGGCCGGTTGTGACTACTTGACCGTCGCACCAAAGTTGTTGGAAGAGTTGTTGAACTCCTCTGAAGACGTTCCAAAGGTGTTGGACGCTTCCGCTGCCAAGACCGAATCCATCGAAAAGGTCACTTTCGTCGACGACGAGCCAGCCTTCAGACTCTCCTTGAACGAAGATGCCATGGCCACCGAAAAGTTGTCCCAAGGTATCAGAGCCTTCGGTAAGGATGCTGAGACCTTGTTGGCCCAATTGGAATCCAGATTCTAAGTCTGTAATGTTATAGATGATTTGTGAAAACATGTGTACGTAATGTGTTGTAGCAGAATTGATTTCGCTGATGGTTCGTATATGAGGCATAGCTGTATGGGTTTTTTGTAAGCTGGCTAACTGTGAAGTTAGTTACGAGAATTGGAATGGAAGACTCATGTGAGAAGTCTATTTCAAGTATCTAGGTCAAGTGTCCTACAAATCTCACCCAATGACTCAGTCTATGTAGTTAAGTTCTGATCCCAGCTGAAATCAGTGATGACAATTACATTAGTAAACAACAATGCCGTACTACCATCTCTCGAATTAATTACGTAGCTACCAGAATTAATTATTGTAATACATTCCATCTGGAGCATTTTACAGTTACCATTCGAGTGCGATTTTAAGGGTCAATTTTCAAGATTACCATCTTTCACCAGCACATCTTCCCATGAGGCCCGACGTCCCCATCCCTCCATCACCGCAGCCACCATACCCGCTCCGTCAGGAGTCCACCATCATCAGCGGCTTTGGTCGTGGGTCGTCTGAGCTTGGCATCCCCACCGCCAACATCCCCATCAACGACGACCTCAACGGATTGGAAACCGGAATCTACTTTGGATGGTGCCAATTGGTCCCCCAGAACGGTCCCAACACCACTGCTGACCGCAATGGTGCCACCATCGTATTCAATCACGGCCAGGAGCTCACGGGGGCCGAGTTGGAGCCACTTCCCATGGTGATGCTGATCGGATGGAACCCATTTTACGCCAACAAGTCCAAAGCAGCCGAGGTCCATATAATCCACAGCTTCAAGGACACCTTCTACGGCGCTGCCATCAAGTACACCGTGTTGGGGTACATCCGACCCGAGTTGGACTACACCACTAAGGAAGCATTGATTCAGGACATCAAGCGGGACATCGAGATCGCGGAGGCCACCTTGGCCACCGACGCGTACAAGGTGTTACCATAGCCCTGGGAGTGCAGGGGGGCACCGGTGGTCCTGGCAATGCATCTGTTAGAGAGAGATTCTAATGGAAATAGTCATTTTTACACAATATAATACCAGAAAAAACGGGAGTCATCCCCTGTAGATGTGGCTAGTGCAATAGACGGGAACGATAGTAGGAGACGGATGGAATAGCTCCACTGCAGCAGATCAATTAACATAAAAGAGAAGGATATAATGACCAATATTCCAAGATTGATGTCGCAGATCATTAGTTGACAATTTAAGTCAATGTGCTATTGCTATAATCACTTGAAAAGTGAATTCGCAATGAACGCTTCCTTTTTGTAGATTTGGGAACTCAGTTGGAAATATTGGGTCTTGAATTCATGAACTGAGCCAAAATTCAAATTGGTCTTTGTGGAGATTTTACTATGAACCATGATTGCAAATCCCGGAATTTCGTATGAAACAGCGTGCTGGGCATATTGTAACAAAGCCTTTGTCCCAATTATGCCCCAATTATAACATTTGACCACCATCTCCGTTTCCAAAATAGTCACGGATCTAACCCGCATAGAGCTATTATCGTACATATTGGATGAATTTCAGCAGGACAGTTTCTACTCCGTTAATCACAACGAATTTATCCAACGCCTGGTCACTCTCCAGCATATAGTCAGTTATCACACTTTCTGTACTGGTTGTCCAAATTTGCAACCTGTAAATGGCCATCCATCCAATTTTTCTGTTTCGCCTCTAATTATTGCAGCCATATTTGACTACAATAGACTCTTCTTTCAATAGCAGCTTAGACACCAAATCTTTGTACTATCACACAGATAGATCTATTGATCCTTCAGACAACAGCGATGGTTTTTAGGCAAAATCGCTATGGTTCACCAGAAAACAGTCCCACCAAACTACCCAAGAACGCCAATACCTAAGAGCAGAATCGGGCCACCATCCTGGGCCAGATCAGACGCCAGGTGTTTCACCGTCTCAATTCTTCTATTCCTAGCACACCATGATTCGTCTCCCTGATTGCGAGATCCATCACTTTCTCTCGGATGGTACTCTGTCAACGGCGCTCGCACGGCTGTACCATTCCCCACGAACTGAAGACGACATCCTCACATCGCTACAAGGCTCAGCACCCGATCACAAGTCGCCTAAACGCACCAGGGCAATTATACCAACAAATTCGCTCTACCTGGGCATATAATACTATCGAGTCAGGCCCCTCCCTCCAGCCGATGCTTCCCAGTGGGCCCATCGGCACTGCGCCACCGTTGCTATTGTCATCTGCAGGCGTTCCAGCCGCAGTCTAGGTCTGCCCCACGAAACCGAACCGTCCTGCATCCATACAAAGCATTCGTGTGACTCTAGATAGCGTTCCACACCTCCACCATCTTGCAGCCTGCTATCCTATATTCTCGTCTTCTCCTTCGCTAGTGCTGCATAAACAAACCTCGTTGCCCCTGCTTGCCCCACCACCTCCGCACCACGCCTCAGTCTTTACTAAGTCCCATTTCGTCGTTTGCTCCCTGGTGATCCAATTCTGTTGCGGCACATTTAACCAGGCCTGTTTCCACCGGCCCCTTGAGCAACTCATTGTTTGTGGTCCTTCTTGAGATTGCCCGCCTAGTCCCTCTCTTGTCCTCCTGAGGTTCTAAATGCCCAAGCTATGGTACTTTGTGGTGGCAGCGGTGCTTCTTCTCACGTTCCTAACGCCCAAGTCCACAACCAGCCTGCTCCACCATGCTAATTCCTCTCCCCAGGCAAATACATGTGAGATACCCACACACACCAACGTTTGCGCCTACATCAACAAGCAATGTGACTCCACTTACTTTTTAATAGCCAAGCTTTACTACTGCGCCAAAACTCCATCACTTCCACTTTTACTTCTCATCCTGTTGGGAATTCTCTTGTGTCTTATTGTGGTATTGACATCTCTCAGTGTTGTGGTATCTAACTTCCTATTTCGCAACCTTAATGAACTAACCACCACTCTAAAGATCAACAACAAGATCTTGAGTTTCATTCTCATCCCATTGACAAACACCTTCCTGGACTTGATTAATTACTACGTCATTCTCGACTCTGGCTCACCTAACTTGGTCTTGGGTCAGTTGGTGGGTTCCATATTGATCATGTTCACTGTAATCATAGGCTTGATCAGTATCTTGACAAGCCCTTACAACGTTCTCCATCACAAAATGTTGCTCATTGATTTTCTATGGGTTCTCTTCGTCCTCGTCATTTTCGTCTACATATTGTCAGACTCCAAAATCACCCTTTTTGAATGCTTGTTCATGGTCACCTGTTACGGGTTATACATTCTTTTCTTAAATTATTTCGATAAAGAAAAAATTAATCATTCAAAGGACTCCTTAACCATAAGTCCTTGTCACAGCAACCAGGAACACCCATACAATATCGAAGATGCCTTGGATTTATTATCAGATGACGAATGTCCCAAGTCCCCCGATGTCGAGGCGTCTGCGGATTCTGACGATTCTGAGCGTATGTATCCAGAGAACTCACTCCCCCTTCCACCAGCCTATGGCCATTCAACTTCTCCCCCACCTGCTTCCGCGATCACATCCACTGAGAATTTGATAGTCCACGAATCCATTGATATACTTCAACTCGTACTCAGGGTCCCCAACTTCCTTTTCTCCCTTCTTATACCTATCAATTTGACAGAAGCAGAATTGGAAAAACTACAGTCTAATTTTGCCAAGGTTGACGTAGTTGAGTCCATAAAAATATGGTTTTCTATCGAGATCCCATTACTCTTGAACTATCAATTCTTACACATTGAATTGCTCAACATTATTCCAGTGGTATTATTGACAATCATATTCATGCATTACATATCCAGGTTCATTTCCTACAGCCTTGGAACCATCATTGTTAACTTTCTTGGAGTCTTTACCAGTATCATAGTATTATCAAATATTTCTGTTTTGGTACTACAAATACTAAAGAATTTTGGGATGTTATGGAAGATGTCGGACTATTTACTTGGATTGCTTGTTTTCTCTATCAGTAATTCAATCACTGATATCATAACCAATATCACCATCTCCACCAAAATTGAACCAATTTTAGGTATTAATGCATGTTTGGGAACCCCAATACTAATGATTTTATTAGGTATTGGGGTCAATGGGTTCGTCACTATATTGAAGAGCGGCACCCGTGCACCTTTGGAGTTCACACTCAAGCTCGATGTGGTAATCAGCACTTTGGCCTTGACGGTCATTGTTGCATTCTATCTAATATACCTACCATTGAATGACTGGGTATTTGATAAAAGAGCAGGAGCATTCGCTCTCGGGTGGTATTTCTTGATCACGGGTATGAACTTTTATTTGGAAAGGTAGCCTTTACAAGTATCCATTCAATTCTTCATCAAAATCCCTCAGTTGCTCTGTGTCTATCACTCCCATCAAACGCTTTAGTCTTCTCAGTGACGACTTGAATATTGGGGAATCTTCAAATCTTTCCTTAAATTCATTGAATAATTCAAGTTTCTGCTCATTGTTGACGTCGAACAATAAGAGCTGGTTGAACCACCAATCCTGATTGGTTTCAAGTATTAATTCTTTGAATATTTTTATCAAGTATGCATCATCCCGGGGATTTATTATTCTTTCCAACTGTATTAACTTTTCGTAAATGGGAATAGGCACAGAGACTGTATTCTTGACATATGCCAAAATGAGATCTCTAGCCCGTATCCACTGTTTCATGTAAATGTGAAGATCCACTAACTCAATCAAAAGCTGGTAATCTCCATTCATGCTGAATCCTCGTGATAATATCTCGACAGCCCTTTCCAAGTTTCCATCATTGATTTCGAAATTTGCATACTTCGTCCAGAAGTCCGAATACAACGCCGTTGCCAACAAGCATCTCTCGAAGTTGAAAATGACGTAATCCCTAGGGTAGTCTCTAGACTGTAAGAAGTTCAAGTATGAGTTCCATGCTTCTAATTGTTGTCGAGAGATGTAATTTAAATCAAAATAAGGCTTGGTCAATTTTCTCTCAAACTTGAAAAGCTCATATACTTTGTACTGGGTGGTTATGTATACGTCAATGAACATCTTCTTGAGTTGATTGACGGCATTCTTGGGGTTTCTGATGGAGGACAATTCCTTTTGCGGAATCATCAAATGCAAATCAGCACCATTCAAGCTGGCAAGTATACTCATTATTTTCTTGAAAAAGTGTTCGTAGTGATAGATGGGTAATTCGATGATGATTCTCAATAACACATGATATTTGAGGTGGAACCCGTTGGACTCGTTCTTACAGTTCTTGAGAAATGATAAATACAAGTCGTAGAACTCGTAACTATGAAAATGATAACCGATCTTCCGCCTGGCCGTTTCAAAGAGGGTTAGAATTTCGTCCTTGTTGTGATTGGTATCGATTTTGAACTGCAAGTAGGTCACCCAAAGGTCGATGCAATAGGATAAATGCACCATGCTGGAGCGATAGATGGCCTCTGCGCGGTCGATATGACCCAATTTAAACTCCCAGGAAGCGTATTTGATCCAATACTTGAAGAGTAACGGGTACTTGTCGAGGATATTCTGATAAGTGGTTCTCAAGAGCTGGATCTCCTCTGGTGGAGTTGATTTGTTGATGCCTTTCTTGTTATTTGATTCCGCTTCCTTGACCAAGTCTTGCCATAGTTGGAGATTGTCGGGATTGTGGACAAGTTCGGTGGAAATCGAGGACCACGCCTTGTTGGGAGCACTCATCGTGTGGTGGAAAGATAGCTGAAAGTAAGTCGAGATGAAGTTGAGAATATCGACCGCGATGTTAGATCACGTGACTATGGAAGTAATCAGTTGCAGCCAGACCGTGTTAGCATCTCTAGAAGTAGCTAGGGATACTTTGCTTGGTGGATTACAAATAATGTCAAGCTAGTTCGAGTGCATATAAAATGGTGTTTTTAGAAGTTAGAATGAAAAATTGGATAATGCAGTCGTTTTCCAATTCGTTCTTAAATTCCGGTATTCGCTTCTCAAACAACGCAATTCTAATCTGTTTATGCAATCTTCTTTTCTTGCTATTTCGATTAACTATTTAGTGATTTCTTAAAAAGATTCTATCTCTGCTTGACATCCAAACTATTCATTTTCCTTTTGAGACAATTTTATCAAATCCGTGCAAAAACATGGAAAAAATGATTGAACAATTTAAAGCACAAGAAGAGAACGTCACAACATAAAAATCAACTTGTGATTGATTATAGGATTGTGAGTTCATCTAATGCATAAGGCGAACACTTGAATGGATCTTAAACAACATGGATTAATTTCCTTAACGCAAAGATTGGAACCCTGATCTGATATATTTCTGATATATTTGTTACCTCTATCGATTATAATTAATTGAATTCATCTTGAAAGCAAATAATGTTGAAGAAGTTTTAAACTTTTTAATACACTGAAACCTAAGCTCATACGAGTTGCCTTTTATAACCGTAAAGAAAAATGGGCCAAGTTAGCCAACAATGATATAAAATATGAGTAATTTTATTCAAGTATTCATCACCAGATCCTAAGTTCGGTCTACATACCTTTCCTGTTGAACACCCTTGTCTGAAATACAAATCAAGGGTTTCATCCAGGGATGCATAGTAAATACCACATAATTTCCTTTTCGCAGCTAGTAGCTTAGATTGCAATAAACAGTCCCCCAACAATTTGGTCTTAACATTGGTTGGTAATTTTACCAAACTTTATCTGCTCAAGCCCCATTCCATGTATACTTACTCTAGCGCAGGAACCTCCGTGCCTTGCCTTGTATAGGCCCAAACACATACAACAACTTTTCCTCTACACTACGCTCGCTCATTATAGATGAGCGAAGTTGAATTTCTGAAAAATTATCGCTAGCAACTTATCCAGCATGTCTGATGACGTTATATCTTTAGAGGGAGGATTGTTCGAGGAGCCAGAGGAGTTCGTCCAACCCCCACCAGAGCCCCATTTCGCCCACTACCAAAGAAAAGAAGTGAATGGAACTGCCCCATCTCCATCTGAAGTGACTTTGAGATTGGTGGGCAAGTCTCCGTTATGGGGACATCTTCTCTGGAACGCAGGCATTTTCACTGCCGACTACTTGGACAAGAACGCAGCCAGCTTGGTCCAGGGCAAGAGAATCCTTGAGCTTGGAGCTGCTGCTGCATTGCCATCGTTGATAGCATCTCTCAACGGGGCTAAAGAAGTGGTGAGTACCGACTACCCCGATCCAGAACTTATCCAAAACATCGAGTGGAACTTCGACAACTTGGCCAAGGAAGCAGAGGTGTCTCCCTACAGTGTCAAGGGCTACATCTGGGGGAACGATGTGGGAGACCTCATCAGTAGCACCGAAGACGAAGACAACAAATTCGATTTGATCATATTGTCGGACGTGGTTTTCAACCACACCGAGCATGACAAGCTCTTGAAGACCTGCCGTGACACCTTGAAGAAGGACGGTAAGTGCTTGGTGGTGTTTTCCCCTCACAGACCATGGCTCTTGGAAAAGGACCTTGAATTCTTCACTAGGTGCGAAGAGCACGAGTTCAAGGCGGAAAAGATCGACTTGGTGGTGTGGAAACCCATGTTCGAAGAAGACGAAGAAACCGCCGAGATCAGAGCAAGGGTGTACTCGTACTTCTTGAACCCACAGTGGTAAATCGGGGGTAGAGAGGTGACATAGGATGCCGAGAGTAGCACAGCAAGGGTTCTGCCAAGACAGACTGTTGCAGAAGGGTAAGTATAGATATAGGAATAAGCACCAATTACGTAATACATGACTAAGCAATATTATCTAGACAGCAGCGGTATAGTAGCTGCCCTCTGCCGGTTGTAGCACTCGTTACGGTTGTTTTTAACGATATTTATTAGATAAACGAACTAATGTAACATGAGAAATATGTTTGTTATAAACTACCAACATTAACCATCATGAAAACTAGGGATTAACTAGCTTATTGGGAGGCTGGGGATGGGTTCATCTTTCTCTTACCGTTGGTCAAGGTGACGTTGATGAATCTTCTGGTGTATAACAATCTCTTGTAAGCTCTACCCTTTGGTTGCTTTGGCTTTTCTTGCTTGTCAACCTTTGGGGTTTGAGATTTAACTTTACCAGCACGAGCTAAGGAACCGTGAACTTTACCCTAGAATTGTTAGTATTGAACCTGTTGGACACTACTTGATGGATCATAATGGTGAAAAACTGCCTTGTAATAGAACTGCTGACTGATGTGATGGATGGACTTTACGCTTGCCTGGATGGGCTCTTGACATCGGAGAATATTTGATGGTGGTTGTATCGATTTCCACTTGCGGTACCAACGGCTTTCTTGATATAGGTCATTTCTTGGTCAAATTGAACGGGGACTTCACCATTATGCTCCAGCAGGATCGGAGGGCCCTCTCGTAGGGTCTATTCTATTCCCACATACCATTTTTGATTATTTGTGTATAGTAGTAATGAGCAGACTAAGGAGGAAGAAGAAAAATTTTTAAACGCACACGGGCGTGAGTGGCGAGGAGGATCGGGGAATTGCAGGTTGGGCCGGGAGCCATGGTGCGGGCAAGAAAAAAACCTGTAACCCAGCTCGCACTGCAGGTTGTGGGAAAGTTTACAGGTTATGTTTTCATATCACGTGTATTTCTCATTTACTAGGGTTCCAGCCCTCGGCTGGTTTAGGCAACTCTGGAGATTAGCCCCCGCCTCCTCTATCTGTCTATCTATCTGTCTACTCTAGGTCGAGCGTAGCACCAACGCAAACGTCGCCACCACCACCGCAAAAACCACGGCGATCAACACGATCACCAGCAACCGTGACGCTGGGAAGTAGTTCTTGGTGAGGAGGTGCTGGACCTGGAAGAACCGCACGAATCCCAACACTAGAGTGGCAATGCCGAGGGCAATGAACGTGCCTCCCAACGGCTTGCCGTACTTGTTGATTTCGCTGTGGTGGGACAGTTTGTCTGGAGATTCTCTGGTTTCCAAGCGGAAGAGCTGAGTCACGCCAATTCCGATTGTGATGAAGGAAAGCGAGGTGCGGAGCCAGGCGAGGAACGTTCTCTCATTGGCCAAGTGGTCTCTGGCGACGGAGCCTTTGTTTTCCAAGGGAATGGAGCGGAAACGGACGGGCCCAAACGAGTCCCTGAAGGCGATACGAGGGAGCTCTGTGGAGGTGGAGGAGGCCGTGGGGGGCGCGGGAGCCGTGGGGGCCGTGGGGGATCTGGTGGGGGGTGGGTTGGAGGGAGTGCTGCCAGCAGCACCGGGGGGCGTGGAGCCTCTGTAGGTGGTGATGTTTTCGTGGGAGGAGCGGGAGCCGGTAGGAGCTTTCGGGGCAAGAGCCAGACCCTTCCGGGAACGGGGGGTGTCTGGGGTGTCCGCGTGGTTGGTGGAGTCGTAGGACGCCTGTCTGGAGGCGCTGAGTGGTTGTGCTGCAGACATCAGGGTGTTGGTTCTGGAGGGGGTCGAGACGAGCTGATATGGAGGGTGCATGGTCGGTCACGTGACCTGGCGTTACCGAGGCCACCACACAAGCCACTTTGGTGGCCGAGGCGGGTGTCAGGCCCAGGGCGCCAGGGGTCCTCGAGGGGTTCCCGAGGGGTTCTTGGGGCGCACCGGCCCGTCTGCCCCAGTGATCTGGCTCCTGGCTATACCATGTCCCGACTCCTGTCACCTCCGATGTCTGCATCCCTGCAGCGTGGCCGGCTCTGGCAGTTCCGGGCCGTTGTGTGCGCTGTCAGTGGTGTCGTAAACATCGTGCATCACGAGAAAAACTGTCTGCTCGCCCCTTCGCCAGACCAGTTCTTGGCCTCTCAGCCATCGTCATCGCCCTACCGTTGTTACTTGGCGGCTCAGCCCTCATCTGCTTGGCAAAGAACATCCTTGCTACCAGACTCTCCGCACAAATCGTAGCGCCTGCTTTTCTCAGACATCTTATTGTCTGCTAGCTTGCATTGTCTGCCGTGTCTACAATACCGCATAATCGCAGATGTCTGCATTGCGATCTATTAGATCGAGTCTATGAAAAATGAAACGAGATGCCACGGATTTACCGGGCCCACCACGGAAATGAAGGGAGCGAATGCTCATGCAAAGAGGCAGAGCCACTGGCCAGCCAAGGCTGAAACAAGCGGCTCGCAAGAAACGAGTTCATTATTAATGTCACCAAGAACTGTTCAATGTAATTTCTGTGAGCGAGGGGCAATTAAATGCATACCACCCCGAAGCCCATCGCCAACACCACTGCCACCAACGCAAAGCTGGTGCGCTCCACGGACCCGTGGGGGTGATGTGACGACCCAGAGGCTCCGTTGCGGCTGATGGTGGTATGGGTGTAGCTTCGGATGTTGCCCACCTCGCCCGACAAACTTCCCAAGCCGACAGAGCCACTGCTGGCAGAAGGAACATCGGAATACAACGTGGAAAAAGTCTGCGAATACGCAGACTGAGTGACGGTTGTTTTGCCGTCGGCATCGGTTCCGGTGACCCACACCATGGTGGGACTGACTGAGGAGGAGGATGAGGATGACGAGGACGAGGAGGAGTCGGCAGCGACTGCCGTGTGAAGCAATGCAAGGAGGAAAACGAGGAAGTTCATGGCAGTCTTCATGGCGGTATGGATGTGAGGGCGGTGGTGACGGCTAGTGACGGGTGATGACGGTTGGTGGTGGCAGTAGCCGAAGAAGAGCTATGTAGGAGCGATGTAGTATTTGGGAGCGGTGTCAGCTATTTATATGGGACGTCAGATAGTTTCAGACAGCCAGGCAGGAGGCAGGTGCATGTTCTGACGCACGTTACTACCACGACCCTCGGAACTATTTTTACGGCGAAGAGCGCCAGGGTGAGCAACACTTGCCCAGCATAACTTATATATAGAAGCGACACATTGACACAAACTGCACCGACGCGCAAGTTCCGAGGGCAGCCATCGATTGCAAAATTGCAAATACTGACTAATCTCGTCCGACGCGCGATTTCTTTTGCCAAAGGCTGCAATTGCAGGCCGCAGGCCATCGCTTCTATTATCATGCAGGAAAAGGAGGGGGGCGCGACTGCCCATGCCAGTGTCTGGTGGTGTCTGACGTGGAACTAGCGGAATGGATCGGCCTTGTTTTCCGTGCTGGGGTGCGGTTGGGAGCGTAGCCACCGGCACCAAGCCCACCACTCCCGAGAAACATTTACTTCAACACCCTGGGGTGCAGGCGTCGGTGGCTTTCGCCAGAAGCGTTCATGTGGTGCTCAGCCCAGCTTGTGAGGTGCTGTCTGAAGCCAGTTTTGCCAACGTTCAGGTGACAGGCTCATGCAAAATAACCTTCGCAGGACACGAGCCCGCGCTCGCTTCCCTGGCAACGAACCCCGAAATGCCCTCGGAACTGACCGGCAACCGATCCCCCCTCGGGGCTCACATTCCAGCCCTTGTTCGTTGCTATCATGCAATCGACGCAGACAATCTGGTTGGTGGAGGATCCACCATCTAGCGTCTCGTGCGTCATGGCCTCGCTGCGCACGTGCCTCCTCCACCACTGCTACATTGCTTATCTCAGAAGTCCCCCGTGCGCTTGCTACACCACACCACCACCAGCGTGCTCCAGTATTCCCGATTAGTCATGTATTAGTTAATCGTCCACCACCGTTCCAGAACTGGTCCTGCCGGTTTCGGCTCCGTGGGAATGGCTCCCACCGCCGCTTCCTCGACTATGACCAGAACGTCGACGCCATTACCACTTTGGTTCTCATAAGCCTGCTCGGTGGGCTCCGCAGTGCGCCCAGGCTTCCCACAATGCCCAGCCAAGCCCACACCAGCCACTGCCTGGTTATCCGCCTGGTTATCCGCGAGCTTCCTCACGCGAACCATCCCGGAACTGTCGTGGGCCCCAGACAGTTTTCCGGTGCTGCTACCCAAAGTTGGCCCCTCGGATGCAATTGTGTCCAAACCTGGCACTCGGAGGGTCGCAATGTCCCGGGCTCATGTAGATGTTTTGATGAATGTGGTTATGAAACATTGAAAGACCGCGACGAATGTTCGTCACTGATGGCCAGAACCCTGGCCCATCGCGAACCCACCGCGAGCATTGGCCTGCTCGTGTCTTGACAATGTGGAGGTGCTGTCATTTCGGTGCCATCTCCGCCTTGGAAGCTAGTCTTTATCTCAAACTCTATCACAATAAGTCGGTTAGCCTTTTGTGCATGAAAATCCGCTCACTTTGGTATGGATGGATTCAGATGGGCATCTAGACATCAAAGTAGGCTTATGTGGGGGAACTCGCGATTGAGCAGCGACACTGGATTAGAGTTGAGTTCACCGATTGAGAAAGATACTTTAATGCAACTGGTGTGGATTTTTCAACAACTCCACATTTTAGCAGCGAGGATACGCCATTGCCGGATTACACAGAGAACTCTCCACGATAGAGTTTGCCATACCCACCAATGGTAAAGATAGCTTTCTCCAATGGGTTGAGTTTGCACCCCTCTCGCAGATTGTCGAGAAACTTCACGCTCGAGTCCGTCTGTCTCGAGCACTCGTGGGTAGTTCAAATGATTGAGTTTACCTATTCCACACTGGTGGAGTTACTTATCCATACGCGTGGTTTACCGTGAATTGTTGACTAATCCAAGTCCTCTAATTCCTTCCGCATCAGATAAAGTACTCCACCGCCGGCTTCTTGGACGGAATGGCCCCCACGTCTTGTGTGGCCGCCTCAAACACCTTGTATTCGCGGTTCAAGTCGTCGTCGATCGTGAGTACCGACGCGATGTTGCCACACCGATAGCAGTAGTTGGGCGCCAGCCACACCGTCACCAAACCCTGGTTGAACATCTCTTTGTAGCCTTCCATCACCAACTGATGCGCCCGCGCAATCAACAGGATGTTGTTGTGGTGCAAAAACGTATTGACCTCGTTCTCGCCAAACAAGAATCCAGCGCCTCTGGGACTAATAGCCCATCCCTGGACGTCCTCTGGATCCGACCAGAGCAAGTCACACATGCCACCTTCGTGGGGCACCTCCTGCTTGCGATCCAAGATCCGGATCTGGTCCACGGTCTCGATGTCAGGACTCAAGCCTCCGTGGATGCAGAAAACACCTCCCTTGCCTCCCACAATGGCTCCCAACGAGAGGTAGTCGAACACCTCGCAGCAGTACCGCCACACGTTGACGGAACCATACTTGCGGACACACTCGTCGTAGAATCCGTACACGGTGGTGATCTGACGGGACTCGTGGTTGCCTCTGACTAGCGTGATACGGTCTGGATACCGTACCTTGAGTGCCACCAAGAGGAGGAAGCTCTCGAGAGAGTAGAATCCACGGTCCACAAAGTCCCCTAGAAAGAGGTACTGGGTTCCAGGACACTCGCCTCCGGTCTTGAAAAGTGTCAAGAGGTCGTGGAGCTGGCCGTGGATGTCGCCACAGATAGTCACAGGCGTGTCCACATGCTGGATGTTGGCCTCCTGGATGAGCAACTCGATAACCTTGGAGCAGAGCTCCTCCACATCCGCCTCGGGGATGTGTTTGCACTGCTTGATGTTCTGGATGGTTCTGGCGTTAGTATTTGGGGAAGTATGGATGTTTAGCCGCTGGCTGGTGCTTGGTCTCGGTTCAAACTTCCAAGGCAGCTCGTCGTAGCGGCTCATCGTAGCCACGAGCACCACAGGCTTTTCAGACCAAGAAACAGTACTTGAAGTGCCTCATTGGGGCCTATTCTCTGCATGTGGCGACGAACGACAGTTTTTGGCCTTCTTTTGGCCATGGCGTCAACCACGGTCTAGGGGCCAAAAATGCTCGAAAAACCTCGTAATTTGACACAGAGACAGCCCCAGCCGACTCAAACAGCTGTATGCGTGCGTTTAAAGCACAATTGCAGTACGTACTCGTCCAAATTTAACATTCTTCTGCAGATATATCGAGCAGTCAGTATGAGTGAAACGCGTTGATAGCTTCGGTATTGTGTGCAGGACAATGATGATGGGATTTGCACCATTAATCTCGACCGGCTGGTAGGTAATCGAGACGTGCACGATGGAGAAATCTGATATTTATCCATCAGGTGGTGATATCTGAAATTGGAATGAAAAGAATATATTATAATATTTAATAACCAATCACCATTAGTAGCAAAATAAAATGGAGTATCAATCACTACATTAGAAGGGTTTACCACAGATGCTTCAGCCAGCAATGAAAATAGTCGTCCAGCTACTGGAAAACTAGTGTTTTAAATTTAATTGCTTAGTCTCTGCTTTTTAACATGTCAGAATAGAAACTTTCCCGTTGAAAACATCACCAGTGGTTTTTAAACAGGTATTAGCAAGCATCAAAAAGAGCTATGCTGTTATTAATCTTCTTTGATAAATTACCTCAAGTTATTCCTACGAATCAATCTAATTTATGATGAGGAATTTTTGGGGATACTGGATCTCTAGTTCTGGGCAGTTCTTTGGCTTTGCTGGCACATAAAAACTGCCTGTATTCTGTGTAGTCTACAACGGGAGGGCACCCCTTCCCCCAGAGTTCATTTAAAAATACATTATCCAATAAACACGAACAACTTGCTGCAGCTTTCTCCTTACATAGTGCTTCCTCTTCCTGGAGCTTCAGTTATTCATGAATTATTATTAGGCTGCAATCATTGCCTCCGGGCTTTTCGCAGCATCAACTAATTCAATGGAATGCTCCATACCATAGACAGATAATGTACTAAATTTTACCATGTAATTCTAGCAATCAAAACCTGGAATAAGTTTTTAATCTGCTTTTTCCAATTTCAAAACCAATTCTAATCAAACCAAGATGGGTATTTACTTCTGCTCTAGAAATCCCGTTGGAATGTATGTGGGAATCGAATGCAATTTTCTGCCATTTTAATTTATGGATGTTTCCAGAGTATGGTAGTAAGGATATAATTAGACTTGTGTTACTTTTGCTTCGTAGGTATGTATAAATTCCTATGTGGAAATTCCTTGCCATTTGACCCGTCGAGAATAAAATATTGACTCTCAATGGTATATTAGACCATTTCCATTTTTTAAAGCCAATTGGCTAATCATTTTCCTTCCAGATCATCACATACTCCTCGTTGATGCCTATAACAACAATACGCTTAATACATGTTACTTACAAGAAACAATTATCATACCTCAAATTACAAAATAATATAGCTATAGACTCCTCAACGGAGCAAATACCCTAGTTATAATACACACAAGAACAAAACCCACAGGTCCTCACCTAGTTCACCAAGACCCCATCTACTCTCTTCTGCGGGTAGGCAAGGTGTACTTCTGGAACGATCTTTGCAACTGTCTTCTGACAGTCACCTTCTGGGCCCCCACGAAACTGTCGATGCTGACCTTGATGGCCCTGTTCAAGTCGTTCTGGCTGACGAAGTCGCTCAATCTCATCTTGGCAAAAGCCTCGGCGATTCTCAAAATACTTTCCAAGTGTCTGACAGTGATAGGGAACGATCCAGTGCTGATGGACTCCTTTCTCAAGTCCACATACACCCTGGACACCTTGTCCATGTCCATCTGGTGCAACTTGGGTTGGACCTTGACTCTGGCGTAGTGGATGTATTTGGCAAGCAAGTCCTGGGGAATGGGCGAGATTTCGCTTTCCTTCTGCTGGTTCAATCTTTCTGTCCTGGCCTGCCTGGAGTCGGTGTTTTCGTCATCCTCGTCGCCTGCCTCGGTGGGATGCGATCTCATGTGACTATCGATGACGAAGCTGGCCAACCTTTCGTCCAGCTCGGGGTTCACCAAGTCTCTGACGATGCACAAGATGTCAAATCTGGACAAAATGGGCTCAGTAAGATCCACGTTCTGCGACAATGGTAAGGTGGAGTTGTACTTACCACCCGTAGGGTTGGCAGCAGCGATGATCGAGCACCGAGCCTGGAGGGTGGTGACGATTCCCGCCTTGGAGATGGAAATCAGCTGTTGTTCCATGGCTTCGTGGATGGACGTTCTGTCCTGGTCGTTCATCTTGTCGAACTCGTCGATCAAGCAGGTGCCCTTGTCGGCAAGCACCAAGGCACCACCCTCCAATGTCCACTCACGGGTCACAGGGTCCTTTCTGACGGATGCTGTCAACCCCACAGCGGAAGCGCCCTGTCCGGTAGCAAAAACGGCACGATTGGCGGTCTTTTCGGCGTACTTCAAGATCTGGGACTTGGCTGTTCCGGGATCGCCTAGAAGGAGCACGTTGATGTCACCTCTGATGGATAACTTGCCGTTGACGTCTTTTGGCACTCCCCCAAACAACGAGCATGCCAACGCGGTTTTGATGTCCCTGTGGCCGTAGATGGACGGAGCCATCGACCCGATGATCTTGTCGATGATACCTCTTTCCTGGGCCAACTTGCGGAACTCCCGTTCCTCCTCTTCCGTCCAGGCAGCAGAGGCGCTGTCACCTGCTGCTTCTTTGCGACGGATGGAGTTGGCCTCGATGATAGTGGCAAATACGGGAAACCCGTTCTTAACGTTCAACTGGCCGTCGAAGTTGTTCTTGTACACACCTGTGACCTCGATTTCCTCACCTGGCTTGGCCTGGTCCACCAAGTCCGACAACATGATGATTTCTCGGTGGCGAGGAAGTCTTCCAGCTGGAACCGTGCCAGGACTCTCCTGGAGGGTGATGCGCTGGTAGTTACGGTAGAGGGTCTTTTCCGAGTTGATCTTGAACGGGCCCTTGGACTGGCAGTTGGTGCAGAACGATACCCTGACTTCAGTGTTGGAGTCCTGGATAAATGGACCCAAAACAACCCCACACTTCAAGCAGTCGAACTTGACGTACTTGAGCTGGGGAAACACGCCTGTACGACGTGTAACCACGCCTACGATCTTGACCAACTGGTTCAAGTTGTTCTCCCGCAAGTCTCGAAGGTTGAGCTGGTTGGGAAAGCCTGCGATTCGGACGTGGATCTCCAGGTGGATCTGCGAGTAGTTGGGGTAGTGCAACTCGGTGGCCTCCATGGCCACGATGTCGAAGATCTTGAGCATTTCCGTGGGTGATGTGGCCAAAAAGAGGGCCAAAATGGCCTTGGAGTCCGCAAGGTGGTGGTAGGTGACCTCCAAGGACTCTGCGTTGATTTCACCCAACGTCCTGATTCTGGCACCGTACACGGAACGACCCTTGTCGTCTGTGTACTCCAACAAGAACGACTTGAGCTCCCTGGCGATGGAACGGGACACTGCTGGCTGGAGGATCCACTCGGTGATGCTGGGAGCCTTGATGTCCGTCAAACTCTCCAACGAGAGCTCTTCATTGAACGGGTCGATCTCGATGTCCTCGGCCTCGTCGTCGTGGTCGAGGTCGTCGTAGTCTCTTCTTCTTCTTCTCTGGATTGGCAATCCGTACTGGTCCATGGAGTCGTCCATATCTTCATCCAAGTCCTCGTCCAAAAACGCGTGTCTTCTGGACCGTCCCGAGCCCCCGAGGATCTCGTCCCTACGGTTCAATTGCTCGTCAATCCGTCTTCTGCTGGCTGCGTCCATTTCCTCGTATTGGTCGTCGTCGATGTTTCCGTCGCCTAAGTCATAGTGGTCCTGGTCGGCACGCTCGCGATAGTCACGCTCGAGGTTGTTCATCAAGTCTTCACCCTCCTCCTCGTCCGAAGGATTCAAATCCGCAATGTCGTTGTGGATCTCGTCTTCTTCATCTGGCTGTTCGAACGGAATTGCTGGCGACGAGGGCGGAAGCTGGGGACTGGAGCCTAGTATGGGTGAAGAGGGCTGTGTGTCGTCATCTGCTTGTCTCTTACGCGAGGGGGTGGACATGGTGGAGGTGGTGGAGTAAGAAAGTGGTGGTTGGTGAAAAGTGAAAAGTGATGGGGACGCGTGTAATTAGCCCGATTGGGCAAGGGAGCGGCGCGACATTGGCCGCGTCCGGTGCGACAGGGCGACATGTCGCGGGTGACATTTGTGTCACCGCGACATTCTCCCCCACTACATGCCTGCCCTGATTCTGGCGCTGGTGCAGCCCGATTATTATCTCGGCCTCTGCATCGGGGTGCCTCGTGCTCATTCCACTGGTGTGTCTCAAATTCCGTGTCATTTCTGTGCAGCGTCTCCCAGAGATAGCGACAGACGACGAGGTTCGGGAATTTATGCCGAGCTCGAGGACGTTTGGAGTGCTGGGCTTCCAAGATGCCGCTTGACGTCGCATCGTGCCATTTTCTTGCCATTTAGGGGGCTGACACGCCTTTGTGGTTGCTCAGTTAGTAGTTTTCGCAACCAAAAGTGATTGAGGTCTATGAATGCTCGAGAAAGCTCGTGTGAGGGCAATCGCCTTCAAAATAGCCCTTGAAAGCATAGGGGAAACAAGTGGTTCTGGTAGTAGTTGGATCCTAACACGAACGAATTTTTTTTATTTTTATTCAACAATTATGTAATATTAATTGGGAAAAGAATATCACACTGGTTGCCCTTGTTTCTTTTCACCTATCCCCTAATTATCATGAACATATACTCCAATGTAGATGACCTTTAATTTTTTTCCATTCCAATATGAACTAACATTAACACATTAACTTAGTGAACTAACTCTGACTATACCCATGAGTTCACAATGGTACGTTTTCTTCAACCCATTTAGTTACTACACACATTCCTCCCAACAATCATAACGGAGCATTCACTTCTTTAAAAACTCTATCTGGGGGAGCCCACTCGAAATAGACTAGCCCTGATAATTTACGTTGGGTCCACCCAATATAATTGTAAACATTTTTGATGGAGATCCAATAACTCCATATTAATACTACAACCGAGCGAGCCAACCTGGCTGCTCCATTCTTCGACTATATCCCCATTTTATTTCCCCTATTTCCAATTATTAATTATTATGTACATATTTTACAAAGATGATGACTTGATGAAGTATCCGCTAGTGGCTTCTCAGTAGCCCAGAACCACACAGACAGGCCTAAAGAATACCAGTGAACTGCCTGGTTCATCATCTGGGCCAAATGCAACCCTCGGGCTAGTCTGGGCCTCGAAGGAGAGGGGCTCCCAAGCCCACGGCGTGCACGTCGTGGTTACTGCCTTGTCCTGGCCCGTGGAGGTGGCCGCAAGGACACTCCTGGGGTTCCTGCGCATCCTCCATCACCCAGTCTGGCGCAGGGGTAGCCAGCATCTGGTGCATGGCTCCGTCTACCGATGGGGATACGGTGCCTAGGATGGGGTTGACGATGGTTCCATGGAAATTGACCTGTCCGTGCTTAGTTGGCGTCGGGTGCTCGAGACGTCTCCGCTTCGAGGGGGGTTCTGGATGGGTCTCAGCTGGGTTTTGGTGATGGTTCATGGCAGTGGTTTTTACAATAGACAGTGGTGGCTCGAAAAGTAGGCCTCCACAAGACGATGGAACGGTTCTGATGTGTCACACACACAAATCTCAGTGCTTATAAGGAGCCAAGAGGTACCGGCGGACTGTCACGGCACTGTCCCAAATCGGTGACCAGTGCCTAGACTGGCTCGTTTTTCATGTTGGAGGAGATGGCCCTGGGTCTGTGTGCAGGAGGCTGATGGTTCTCCCCGCGTTTGCTGGGGGGCCCTGGCCACAATAGGAAGCAATTGTCGAGCCCTGGGGCAGCCAGGGTAGTGCAGTGGGGGTGAAGGGTTGGTGTAGTACGGAAGTTGTTTGCTGGTTGTGCTTGGCTTGTCGGAGAAGTCGGGCTAGAAAGTGCAACCTGGTTGAAGCTGGAGTTGGAGTTGCAGTTTGGGGCTCCATGACGTCATCAGAGCACGGACACGTCTGGGTGTCTTCAGATCTACGCCAGAATAGCCACGAGCGCTCCGAGTGTGCCAGTGCTGCTCTAGGAGCATTGGGAATTGATTTATGGGCCCATTGGAGCGGTTTTGGGGACGTTACGTGCCGTTCCAGCCAGTACCAGAAAATCCGTGCCGCAGTAGTGTAGAATTACCACCACAACCACCGCCCGTTGCAGGGCACTGCTGTGACCTTCGAGACAGCCCAATTGGCGTCTGCCGTATAAAGCAGCCCAGGAGCCGTTCATTGTACTGTCCCAGATCCAAATTGCCTAAAAGGTAGTCCGCTTACGTAACACTCGCATTCCCGTGATAAGCAAGAATCAGATAAGACCCGTGGCTATTCATTCGGTTCTCCATTCCAGACACCGTCCCGCCAGTCAGCTTTCGTGACTCGCAGCTCCAGACAAGCACCCCCGTGGCTAACTTCACATTCCACCGGATTTGCTCGAAAAACCCCGGTTTCCAACCGCGTCTTCGTCAGTTTCTACCAAGTGATTCAGTGTTCCAGGCCATTGTCAGCCCAGAATCTGCCTAGAACTTCGTCCACACCTTCTGTGACTCTCAGTCGTCTCCAGAACACACTGAAGGTGCAATTTCTGCGATTATAACGCTATTTTCACGCATTTCAGGTAATTCCAGCACCCTAGGTGAAAAATACTTCAATCCATCATGGACCACCCCCACGTCCAGATCAAGGAGTCCTGGCTCGTGGGCCGGGCGCTCCTCAACTTCACGTCGATTTTTGTCTCGCTCGGAGTGTTTCTCTTCGGGTTTGAGCAGGGGTTGATGAGCTCGCTCTTGACCAACAAGTTCTTCAAGTCCTACTACAACAACCCCACGCCAGCCGAGGTGGGAACCATGATTGCCATCCTTGAGATCGGCGCCCTCTTCTCGTCATTCGTGGCTGGTAAGGTAGGTGACAAGGTGGGGCGCCGCAGGACTATCCGCATTGGCTCGTTTATCTTCGTGGTTGGCGGCATCATCCAGGCGTCTTCCGTTAACATCCTTAATCTCGCAGGCGGTAGGTTCATCAGTGGTATTGCTATCGGCTTCTTGACCACCATTATCCCTTGCTACCAGTCGGAAATCAGTCCCCCAGACGACAGAGGGTTCTACGCGTGCTTGGAGTTCACAGGCAACATCGTGGGATACTCAGCCAGCATCTGGGTGGACTACGGCTTCTCGTACATCCAGAACGACTTGTCGTGGCGCTCTCCTCTCGTGGTGCAATGTGTGGTGGGTTTGGCGTTGTATTTGGGGTCGTTTGTGATAGTGGAAACGCCACGCTGGCTCCTCGACCACGATCACAACTACGAGGGCATGATTGTGATTGCCGATCTCTACGCTGATGGTGACGTCGAGGACGAGAGCGCCAGAGACGAGTACAGAAACATCAAGGAGTCCATTCTTTTGGCCCGCATTGAGGGTGGTGAACGCTCCTACCGCTACTTATTCACCAAGTACACCAAGCGGCTCTCTGTGGCATGCTTCTCGCAGATGTTCGCCCAGATGAACGGTATCAACATTATCTCGTACTACGCTCCCATGATTTTCGAATCTGCTGGCTGGGTGGGACGTGACGCCATTTTGATGACAGGCATCAACTCCATCATCTACATCCTCAGCACCATTCCACCCTGGTACCTCGTGGATGCGTGGGGTCGTAAGCCGTTGTTGTTGTCGGGAGCCGTGTTGATGGCAGTGCCATTGTCGTTGATCTCGTATTCGCTCTACTTGAACAATCAGTACACAGCACACACTGTGGTTGCGTGTGTGATCGTCACCAATGCAGCTTTCGGTTACAGTTGGGGACCCATTCCGTGGTTGATGAGTGAGGTGTTCCCCAACTCAGTACGGTCCAAGGGAGCAGCCATGGCTACCGCTACCAACTGGTTGTTTAACTTCATTGTGGGTGAAATGACCCCCATTTTGCTTGACTCCATCAAGTGGAAAACCTACTTGATTCCAGCGCTGTCGTGCGTGTTGTCGTTCCTTGCAGTCGAGTTCTTGTTCCCAGAAACCAAGGGGTTGAATTTGGAGGACATGGGGTCGGTTTTCGACGACAACTCGTCCATTTTCTCGTTCCATTCCAGTGGAGCGTCCAACTACGGCTCCACAGACGGTATTGACGTCCACAGAACCAGCGTGGCCGTGGACTCGCCCAACCATGCCAGCTCCATCAACGAGGTGTTCCGTCAGAGTGGCACACCCTCCAGCGCAGCATCCAAGGCTAGAAACCCAGCTTTGATGCGGCCTGAGTATGACGGAATAATCACTGGCACCCCACCTCCCCCTCCACCTCCTCAGCTGGCGCAAGCTCCCTTGAAACCCGTTCAATCGGACGCCTCTTCCGTCAGCGATGGCTACACCCAGTTCGACCCCAATGCGATTCCACAGGAAATCCAGCCCCCAAGCCTCGAGGAAATTCTCCACTTCAAGCTCCAGCAGCTGAAGGAGCCAAATGGCTTCGTGTCGTTTTATCGGTCCATTTTTGGCCCTAGGAGCAGTGCTCGTGCCACTGCCAAAAACGCCGACGAAGAGAGCCAATTGCTACAAGCAGGTCTGTCGTAGTTGAACGGTGTATTAGATATATACAGCTAAAATGTTAGAGTGATTTGTGAGTAAATTAATATGTTAGAAGTTGAACTAACGGTGTACTAGAATCTACTGGTAAAATGTTAGAGAAATTTGTGAAGTAAATTGATTCTTCAATCTCGCGGAAGCAAGGAATTGAAACCCAGTTTTTAGAGTGGTGGCGATGAAGAAAAACAATATACTGGTGTTGAATTATCCAGGAACAGTAATTTTTACAAGTGATTAGTGAAAAGCAAGGATTAATTTATCGCCAATATATTTAATACTCCAAACATCAATTGGATATTTTACAGGCGTACAACGTAGTCTTATCAACTCTGACAGCATACCAAGACTATATAGGTATTGATCCGATACTAATGCAAGTTAGTTTTATCTTTGATAAAGCTCTAAAAACGAAATTAATAGTAGACAACTTAATAATACAACAGAGTATAATAGCTTAGAAATTCAACGATTATCAATAAACGCAAAAAATGCAGAGATACTCTTATTCATTTGACACGTTATATCCTACTTATCTCCTCAGATAGCTAACTATAATTCAGGATACATTAACTAGCACAGTCCTTACGCTGAAAATCAGATGCATCAATAATATGTACAGGCAATGAAATGCAATTTGGAGATCCAGTCCAACGGCTACTATTTCTTCAAGTGGATATCCATCTGAATTGGGCCCTTGTCCTTTCCTTCCTTGCCTTCCTTCAAGTTCTTCTTCTCCTTGAAGAGCTTGCCGAGTTCCCTTTCAATCTCACCAATAAGTTCATCGTAGCCGCAGCTCTTGCTCCTCACTCTAGACTCCCTCAATAATCGTTCTGCTTTTTCATACTCCGCAAGATGGAGATGAACCACCCCAAGACCGTAGGTGGCCAAGGCCACAGTTTGGTTGATGTTACCGTTGCTGTTGGCGACGTCCACAGGCAAGCCCCTGGCGAAGTCTAACACTGACTCGAACGATTTTGTGGCAAGCTGGATACATTTGTTCTTCGAAGAAATCGTGTTGGCATAGAGGATTTTTTCCTCGTCCGACACTCCCTGCTCCAACACTTCCTGGGCCTGTTTGTTCTGGCCCAACAAGTCCTCTGTCTTGACTTGCTCGTACTGGAGGCCGGCTGATTCAGCGAATTTGCGTCTCAAAGCCACCTCCTGAGCCTCAAACTCGTCAGCTTGAAGATAGAGCAACGACCCCAAATTGCACTGGGACATCAAGATCTTGTGGGGCTCGGCGTCTGCCAACAACATTGCCTCTGTCATGGAGATCTTGACCCGGGAGGCCATGGCCAAGTCACCGATCTGGATACAGATGGCTCCTAACAAGTCCATGGCGTTGAAAAATTCGTCTGCAAACGGTTCCCACACTTCAGGAGTCTTCTTGATGGTGGTGGTGACGCCGTTGTTTGTCAATACGATCGAGTCGTTCTCCACGGTGGCACGGTAGTCGTTTGGGGGTGTTGCGCCTGCTGGAGAGCCATTGGCTGCTGCAGCCATTCCACTGAGCCCGATCTGGGTGAGACGTGCACCCTTGAGCTGCCTGTTGACCTCATCCTGCGCGATGATGAGGTGAGTGAGCAAAATAGCCTTGGACAAGTTAGGGTCGTTGCGGTTCAATTCCACCAATTTGATGGCGATCCGCAAATCCTTCTGGATCAAGTGGCGCCGGTGGTCACGATCGCGGATCCGCTTGTGCTGGGGCGAGTCTGCTGGCGCTGTCAACACCGTCAAGTACAACGTGCCAATCTCGTTGTAGACAAACGCAGCGTCTTGCAACATGTTGAGGCGCTCGAACATCTCTCCAACCTTCAACTGGATACCCGTGTACTCATCCGAGAGCTTGTCCACGCCCACATTGTTGCACTCGTCCAATGCCTCCAAGTAGTGCTTGAGCGCTAGTTGATAGTCGTTTTCACCCTTGTCGCTTTCTGCCCAGAGACCTTTACGTAAAATCTTGGCTACTGACGACGGGAACGTGTGGTGGGGCCAGAACATGTAGAACGAGTATCCGCCAATGGCAGAGAGGACCACAAGTGACGCTAGGATGCGAGGAAGCCACGAGTGGCGAGGCTGGTTGGGGGCCTGGTACTGGTGGTGGTAGTTGTACTGTGAGTAAAGTCTGGTAATGTGGAGCTGGGGAACGCGCCTGGGAGGTGCTGGAGGGCGGAGAGCCCTTCTGGCGACGGTTCTGGTAGCAGGAAGCATTGGTGGTTAGCAACTAGCCGCTGGCAATGATGTGTAGTGGCTTAGATCATGTGATAGTAAGCACGTGACCATGGATCACGCGCGCTAACATAAACCCTCTCATCGCCACTTCCATCTCCCACCACCATGTCTAACATCCTCTCTGTGTTCAACCCGCCGCCCGCACGCCCGCTCTCCGACGAAGAGGTCGGAACCGGTTGCTTCCCCTGCACCGCCATGCAGGCGCTTACTGCGCTTGCGGGAGGAGCCTACTTGGCGTCGGGGTACGTGTTCAAGGACCTAGACACCGGTAAGATTGACCTCAAAAAGAACCCTATGTGGTGGCAGCGCAGCGTGCGTGGAATGGGCACGGTAGTGGTGGGGTTTGGCGTCTTTCGGGGCGCAGAGGCCATCCAGATGTTGGCAGAAGGGCTTGAGTGATCGGCCCGTAAGCAAAGGGCTATTGAAATATAAGACAAAGTGATTGTATCTGTATACGACACGGAGCTCTGAAGTATAAGAACAATTTATTTTGAGAAGAATGAGAGATATAGTCGTACAGCACATGGAACTTTCGAGTATAAGAATACTAACTATTGGAAGGAGAAATTTGTTTGCTTAGTGTCCAGGGTGGGTGCCATGCTGATTGGATTTGCTGAAACTGTTTTATTTGTCATTCAGCAACCTTATTATCAACGGCGTAGAATTTATAGCTCGTTGAAATTCTGGCAGTAATGATGTTTCAATTTATTGTGGTTGGCAAGTCACAGCGATATCTCTGGTAACTTATAGGTAATTATGGATAATAAAGGGCGACAACGGGGATTTGTCCTAGCACAATATAAATCTAATTGATGTTTTTCCGAAACTTCAAATGACAGCAATATCTGCGATAACTAATAAATAATATGTGGTCGCTACTAGTATCGTAGTATCGTGTTGCGATAATGGATAGATAATTAATAATGAATTAGTCTCAACGAGTTCCACTTTCTCCGAGTACCGTAGCTGAATAAAATGTTAATATATGGCAGCTACAAGCAGCGATTTCTGCGATTAGCTTATAGACCAAAAAAATAATGATGAACATCGTCCAGCAAAGAGAACAGCGGATAAACCCTGCGTGCTAAGTGTTAGTCTCACTGCTGAGGTTTTCAGCGTCCAATACCTAGGACATGGATATAGATAGTAAGTATGATCCTGATTTTATGACAGAGATCATCTTTCTCAATCACAATTAAGAGAACCCCGGAGGTTCCTAAGATACGTCTGCATTATTAGACATAAGTGTTGAATATTCGAGAGACATCCGTGTCACATCTCTGAGGGCACAAGTATGCCCTGCTGAAGCCGGATTACTTTAGACAGAATAAAGTCAGGCATGGTACTGCAATATTTGAGTTGAATTTTCCGTAATAATATGGGGATAAGGCCGTGAAGTAGTCAGGGTGTTTTTAGTAGCTCACCACGCAAGACACGGAGTAGTAGTGATCTGAATAGATACTATTTGAACAAGAAAGCGTACTCCAATTCTACTTCTCTTTTGGAAAGCGAGTTTTGAAGGAGTACTCGCAATTCATCTTCATTGAATTTGATCGTAAGTAACGGATTAGTCCAGCAATTGCACTTACAGGTTTTAAAGTGACAATAAACACTAGTTCCAGTTCCACCGAAATTCAGGTGTGGTTTCTCAAAATTATTATTTTTAATTGCAAAGACCGGTGAAATGGGGAGACAATGTGAATCATCAAAGAAAATCTATTGTAAGTGATACAACCAACAGTCGTTCTTCCAACTAGGGGTGTTAGTTCCAGGGACCTGGTTATTATTCCTAGTTGTGTTCGGTGCAATCACCACATCAGCGGTTATGGCGCTCCTGTTGTCCTTATTCCAACTAATGCGAAAATCTGGTATTATTTCTACCTTTAGTTCAGTACAATCCCAATACGATCAATGGTTATGGTGCTCCCGAACTATTCGCACCAGGGCTGGCGAACGTTGACTCGACAGACTTTAGCCTTTGGCTCCCCTTTCACACACGAACAGGGCTATGGTTGACAGGACAAGCGCTCCAACCGCGGTGGGGCGCAAAATAGGTAACCCTGGGCAAGTAGGAGCTCCCGACAGGTGGTTTACGAGGATCTGTGGCTGAGATTCAGGGCTAAAAGCCTTCGAGATTAGACAGTCTGGTGATAGTATAGTCCGTCCAGCTAGCGGTCAAAAATAGATCCCTCGGGAGTAGGGAAAGATATCCACCATGCCGAGGTCCAGACGGGATGAGCACTACATCCCAGTGGTTACTGTTGACGGTGTGGATATTTTCTGGTGTTTCTATGGCGTATGTACTGCGTGCTCCACTATCATATGAATGTGGCACATACTCGGGATAGTGAGTCTGCAAACAGTCTGGGGTGAGTAGCTGCTTCTCTGCGGCCCCAGGCTTCGGCGTTCTTGCATTCTGGCATTCGACCCATTCCAGGTGCTACACTGCCACCGAGGAGACAATAGTCCCCATGCACAAACGAAGGGTCCCGGAGCTGGGGCTCATATACTGGGCGTCTGCAAACACCTCCAATGGAGGGGGGTTACCGAGCTCCAGGGCTGCCATGGTCTGCCCCGCCCAGGTTATTATGCTTGTTCAAATCGATCTCAACAACGGTTAGGCTCCGGCTAGTGCATGGCGCCCTTGCAGGAACTTTCGCAATCGCTGTCATGTGCTTGTAAAGTGCAATTCGGCAGGCTACACCGCATGACAGATTTCTCGTCCCACTGCCTGTTCCAGACGGAACTCCACGGGCCCGGAGCGAAGCAAGGTGCGCATAGGCCACTCCCAGCTCCACCCCAGCTATCCAGCGTGGGGCGATCTGCCAAACCGGCGGCCTGGGCTTCACTACCAGTTATGGTCCCCCGCCGTCATTGCGCAGATGCAAATCAGGCACATTCAAACAAGCAGCTCTGCGTGTTATGGCGTGCAATCGGATAGACGTTCGTGACGCTCGTAGATCAAGCACCAGTGGAGCCAATGGCTTCGCCAAATTAAGATTTGGGTTAGGAGTAGCCCAGACAGATTGAGAGAGGGCTGATGAAGAATAGGCTGTGCGTAGAAAATAGAAGCAGGCTTTCGGGATTTTGGACAGCAGACCTGCCAGGTGTTAGTCCGGGAGAGGTCTGGAAGAGAATAGAAGCCAGTGAGAGCGGCACATCCTATTAGGGCAGGCCCCAGGTATGACGTTATATCAGACACTGGCATGTACATTTCAGCACGGCTGATGATGTACATCATTCACCGAAACAGTAGTGTTGGGACGTTAGCGCGCGGTCCGGGGGAACGGTACATATCGTGCGTGAAAGGTACAGGTTGGGGCTCGCAATGACACAGCCTGCAAGCTCACATTGGCCCAGTCGAGGGAGTACGCGAGGAGCCCAAAATAGGGGAAACAGACACGGTCTAGTTTCACAGTAGAGTAGGGATGACACGGACTGGCTATGGAAGCCGAGCCTCAGCCAGTAGAAGCGTGAAAAGGCGGATCGGGACTATTACGTCATGTAATCCAACTTTGTAGGTGCACCGCCAATTACACAAAAAATAATTTGAGTTGGCTTGTGGCAGTCCCGATCTGACCAGGATGGAAATCCTATTGATCTTGCATGGAAAACTCTTGTGGTGTGATATGCTTAACCTGTGAAAGCACATGCAAGCAAAGGTTATGGGGCTAGCAGTCACCGGACCCGCAAGCGCAACCAGCAACACGAACCAGGTACCAAAATGACTAGCGGCCGATGCTTTAGGTGGCCGTTTGTGCAGCTGACGTTGGTGCATGTTCTTAGTCATGCCCTCGACATATATGTACAATAGGCCCCTTATTTTCTTGTTCAGGGGAGCGGAATAATCGCCTGAACCGGAACGCTCGCCCACCGAGATCCCGACACTTGACACAGCCAACCATGATTGCAGGTAGAGTTTGACATCGAGGTCGTGCGAGAGCGCGTGGGCGAAGGTGCCGTGGCCAGAGGCGGACCAAAAGGTGAAAACTACCGGGTCAGATTAGAGCAGGAGAGGCGTAGTTCTCTGTCGCGTCCCACGATGACATAATCGATTGTTTGCCGACACTAAACTTATTACTGGTGCCAGTTGCTTGTGGTGACTCCGATGGTCAACACGCAGACAGATGCACGACCACTTGTGCGGCTCACAGATAGTGCGTCTACATTGCTTTTTGGTGCATGAGCTCGGGTTACATTGCAGCGGTATCCTAACCATCAGCAACTCCAAGATTGTGACCACTGCCCTCCATCAACCATCACAGCATTCCTAGACACGCGAAACGCCCTGGCGCGAGCCCACAATCGCTGCACGCGCTTGAGTCCCGGAAATAGTGGAATCATCCACACTCCACCGCCTGTTTGGAGCTGCCCCCAACACTTTGGCCCAGCCTCGTCTGGCTGCATTCCCATCCAGTCTACCTCAGCATCAGCTGTCGCTGGCCCCGCGGTTACATCATTGGCGGTTTTGTGTATCGGCGCACCTTTCATGCGTCCTAAAAAATATTTTATTTCAGGTTAATTTGTGTTTGTTTGCTGCCTGGCGCTTTGGACCCCCTTGTCAACAGTTCCTACACATTTGGCGCTATCTACATATAAGTGCGGGTTATATATATTGATCATTCCCAGTTATTCGAGATTCAAGCACGGCTAACCTGGGCTATTGAATACACCAATACCGCCCGTCCTCCACCCCCTCCTCGCCTACTGTCACCCCCATCCCCATACCCCGGTGACATCATCGTTTCAGAACAACCAGTCCTCACCAAATACTGCACCAGTTCGTCCTCCATCGACCCACCCGGCCAGTCCCAGCATTTACACCTTGCGGAAGCCGCGCTGCACACAACGCATGTCCAGCAGTCTTTTATGTCCCCCCTTGTATAATACCTCAAATTTGCATTTAAACAAACTTTATCGCCACCATGGAACAACCGTTTTTGGGAGTCGAGACCCAGATAGAGCCCCAGATCAACCCGTCGCCCCACCAGTCCCACGCCAACGCAAGCAACACCCAGCCACGCGTGACCCCCAACGACCATGGGACCAAGTCTGCCACCGACTTTGATCTCTCCAACCCATCCAATCCCTCCATCGCATCCGCCCAGGCGCTTCTACACACTGACGCCCGTTTCCAGCAGCCCTACCAGCAGCAGTACCCGCAGCTCCACCCACAGCAGCCCATGAATATGCCGGGGACGTACCAACTCCACCACCTTCCATCAGGGACGCACCTCCAGCAGATGCCCATTGGCGGTCAGCAGTACAACAGTGCGCTCCAGCAGTTGCCTCCGCCGCAGCTCCCGCTGGCGCACCACATGCCGCAGCAGCTCAGTCTGCGTGGCTACCCCATGGAACAGCGGTATGACGACGCAGGCGGTGCCAGCGCCCAAAGCTCGCCCAGCGCTACCTACACCGAGAAGGGGTTAGTGGCGCCCATTCCGCCACTCCACATTCAACAGCAGCTTGTGAATGGCGCAGGCGACACGCCTGCGCCGGTAGTGAAGCAAGACCCGCAGCCCAGCACCGAAAAGGCGCCAGCAGCAGAGGCTGGCGCCGAGGTGCCGGCCGACCAGTTGTTCCGGCTGTCATGCTCGCGGTGCAAGAAGGAGTTTGACCAGCCCATCATTATTCCTCAAAGTAACCAAGACGGCGGCCAGACCAAGTTTCTCGCTGAGCCCAAGATCTTCAAGTTGTGCCAGCACTGCCGGGACCTCCAGCGCCAGCGGTCGCGCAGGTGGCAGAAGAAGACCAAGGACAAGCTAGGCGCGTGCCGTCGGTGTGGCTCGGACATTCCGCCCGAGGAACAGCGGTACGTGTTGTGTCCGTCATGCCGTCTGAACTTGCGTAAGCGGAAGGCGAACCGTGCCGCCCAGGGGCGATGCGTGCATTGTTCCGGACCGTTGAGTGCCTCCATCATTACTGACGAGAAGAAGCGGTCGGTGTCGCCTCCTGGTAGCGGAGGCGGCAGTGGTGGCGGCACTGACGCGGCTAAGGCCAAGGACCGATCCAAGGTGGGCAACTACAAGGTGTGCGAGCGGTGCCGTGAGAACGACAAGATCCGCCGTACCAACTTGGAGAAGTTGGGCAACTGCAATCGGTGTGCAAAGTCTTTGGACGCCAAGGACATCGGCAAGCACAAGGTTTGTGCATCGTGCAGAACCCGCAAGAAGAAGCTTTCACAGAACATCAACATCACCAGTAACAATGGTCTGATCAGCCGCTTGCAGAGCATTTCCAGCGCAGGAAGCGCTGGTGCCAACGGCTCGGTGCCGTTGCCCATGCAGGCGCTCGCTGGTCAGGACCTGGCTCACGGAATGATTACCGCGTTGCCCCCTACCGCCAACGTCATTGCCCAGCCTCCTATGGGCATGATTTCATCTGATATGGGCATGATGTCCAACGGAAACGGCAGCGTGCCATATGCGTCGGTGCCAATGGCCCAACACTACACCACGGCGCAGTATGTGCAAGCTCAGGCACAGGTGCAGTATAACCAGGCAGTGGTGCAGCAGCAGGCGTTCAACCAGGCGATGGCGCAGGCCCAGCAGCAGCAACAGCAACAGCAGCAACAGCAGCAGCAGCAACAACAACAACAACAACAACAGCAGCAGGCAGTAGCGGTGCATAACGCCAGACAGCTCCAGCAGCAGCAGCTTCAGCAGCAGCAGCAGCAATATTCAGCCTTGGGCCAACCAAAGGCTGAGGACTTTTCGCCATACGCTGTGAACCAGCACCAATCATAGATGTATATTACTTAGCGCACTGGGTGCCGTGTGTATAATAAAAGTTAGTATGAAGGCGTGTAGTACAGATCAACCATCTGATTACTGATTACGGGGTGATTACAGGGTCCTCGACGTAACGGTTCGGAGACCTTGACCAGCTTGGTTCGGGGTGCGTGAATCGGCCGATGCCAGGGCGTCCTCTGTGCGCGTTTCGCTAGCGGTGAGCTGGAGGCGCCGGGGGTGCTAGTGGCAGCGCCCGCGTCTGCAAATAAGCTTTAGATCCACGGATCTAGTTGCACCACCCGCAGCATCGTGGTAGGGATCGCTTCCGCCCTACCCGCCACCACAGCAGGTTCGCTTGGGGTGTTAGGCTTCGCTGCCCGCGGCGCGGGTGAAATAATAACTTTAGCCAGGCCGTGCAGTTGATTTTTAATGCGCTAATATTATTAGCTCGGCCTTGACTGTATGCAGCCCTGTCATATGCACCCGCCCCGCCTGGCACAATAGATCAGCCAGATCAATAACAGGGCTAGGACAAGCGATCACCGGACTCCCGGGATCCCGTTACCACACCACCACCACCACCGCAACAATAACAACAACAACTACAGCAACACGCTGCGGGCTTGCCTTGTTGGGTCGAAAGCCGCAGCCATAGTCTGGCTGTTTGGCGTGGTTTGCAGTGTCTGCATCCTCGCAAGCGGTGTCTGACTGTCTGTTGTGCTTGTGGTGTTCGCGTTCACTTGTCTGGGTGCAGCGGGTCCCCCACGCGCTAGCGCCCCCGCCGCTGTTAGCGGCCAGTGCCTCGCGCGCCAACCTTCCCTGCCAGCCTTCTATGGGATGCGGGCCCCCAACCCCGTGGGGGTGCTTCAACTTCTACCATCCACCATCTACCGTCCACCATCGACTGTCTATCCTCTGCACCCTCCTCTAGACCTACACCACCCTAAAATCCGACCCTACAATAAACCCCTATTGCACCCCTAACACGTCACGTGACCGGTCACATGACGTGTTCGTGATCAAAACCAAATGCGCCAACAACTCCCACGTCTCCCCAGAATCACAGTCGCTCTCTGCCAGCCGAGCGTAGCCATCGACGTTCCCTCCAAACCCTCCAAGCCGCCGCCAGCCGCCACCAATCCCCACTCCCCCACGTTGCTCCCGCAATGATGCGTCTCAACAACAACTCGCTGTCCTCGTTGGGCTCCAACAAGGACAAGCAATTGCCGCCCATTCCCTCGCCCGTGCCGACGTCTCCGTACCCGTCATCGCCGTTGGCCGCTTCGAACGCCAGAAGAACTGCAAAAGACGGCTCCAAAGATGTCATTTCCCCGTTGGCCGACCCCAAAGTGACCCCCACGCCAGCGTCTCCTGTTTCTCCCGACTTGGAGCTTCTCCAGGCTAAGACGTTGCGTCGCAAGAACTTCAAGAAACTCTCGTTGGACGCTTCGCCCGTCAAGGAGTCCAAACCCATCGACGACTCAGAAAACATCCTCAATCTCAAAACAACCTCCTTGCGACAGAAACGCTTCAACATGAGGCCTGCGCCTGTGCTCAACTTGAACATCGACACAACGTCGTCCTCCACTCGCATCGTGCCCCAGACCCTCACCAGCCTCAACATCAACGACAGCAACCGCAATATCGACCCTGACTCCCAGACATCCCACAACATCATCATCGACGAGCTCTCCAACATGGAGCTAGCCACCATGAAGGACGCTGCGCCAAAGCTACCCGTCCATCGCAAGCGCCAGACAGTGATATCGTCGATTTCCCCGACCAAATCCACCGCAACCTCGCCTTCCGACGCGAAGTCCACCTCCGACATTTTCACGGAAACCCTGTCTCCCATCGCCACCACGTCGTCCCTTAAGCTCAACAACAACGACATCGTCACCCTCAAGAGCTTGGGGGCCGGAAACTCGGGCACAGTGTCCAAAATATTGCATGTTCCCACCCAGAAGATTATGGCCAAGAAAATCATCCACATCGACCTGAAGACCGTGATAAAGACCCAGATCATCCGTGAACTCCGCATCCTCCACGAGTGCCAATCGCCCTACATTATCGAGTTCTACGGGGCGTTTGTCAACAATAACAACACCATCGTCATTTGCATGGAGTACTGCAACTGCAGCTCTCTCGACAAGATCTCACAGCTCTGCGACGGCAGGCAGTTTCCGTTGTACCTGTTGAAGAAAGTAGCATATGCCATTTTGTCGGGGTTGACCTACCTCTACACGGCCCACAAAATCATCCATCGTGACATCAAGCCCAGCAACGTGTTGATGACCCATAAAGGCGAGTTCAAGTTGTGTGATTTTGGTGTCAGCCGCGAGTTGACCAACTCGTTGGCCATGGCTGACACCTTCGTGGGGACCTCCACCTACATGTCGCCAGAGCGTATCCAGGGACTAAACTATGGTGTCAAATCCGACGTGTGGTCCATGGGGTTGATGCTCGTAGAGTTGGCCAGTGGCTCGCCTGTTTGGAGCGAGGATGACGATGCTGACAAGTCCTTGGCAGGAAACGGTGGTCCCGAAGGGATTTTGGACTTGTTGCAGAGAATTGTCAACGAAACTCCTCCTACCTTGACCAATAGGACGAACCCATTGACCAAGGGTCCATTCGACCCCTCATTATGTGCATTTATCGATTCGTGTTTGATCAAGAACGATTCTGTAAGAAAGTCTCCATGGGACTTGTTGCAGGAAGAAAATGGTTTCATCAGTGGGGTCGCCGAGGGAGTCTATGATAAAGACGTCAAGTCGTGGGCCAAAAAGATTAGAAAGTTGCATAAGGATAAAACAGAAGGGGAGAAATAGCCGAATTATACCAGCATAAATATACGCATAACTTGATGAACCCCGGGAGACATACAAACCAGAGTGAAGACTACAATACAGGTAATGTTCTGGAAACACTGTAATAAATCATGTGTAGGATAGATGGCGATTGTTCAAAGATTTGTTATTTGCAGAATAGTATTTTGGAATTTGAGCAATAAAGTCATTAGATTTCACCCATCAGTGTATAAATGCATCAGGGTATTGAGGAATTCTACGAGGCATACCATCTAAACCTTAGAAATGCATAGGTGGGAAAGTTATAAAAGGCTGTAGCCATTGTTGATATAAATATTGTTACACCTATAACTCATTCTAAAACTCTAGGTGATTTATATGAACCATAGTATAAAGCTTTTCCTTTTATTCTTGGGATGATTTAGGAACACCATACACGATTGTTGCGATTGTGTAGTTATTCATTTTACGAGAATTAGGATTGGTATTCTGAGAGAATATATAATTTTGAATTTATAGTTGGTTATGAAATCAGCATCAGGATGGTGCTGTATCTGCTGAGATATTATACCACTATAATAAACTTAGCAGTTGGAGATCTAGCATTTAAATTTGGTTCCAGATTTAAAACTGGGTATCAAAATTATTCCAAAATGTAAGTAAAGAGTACCAGGTAATAGTTAGTGCTATACTTTTAGAAGGTACAGTGGTTTTAGTAATAATTAGTGGCGGTACTACTAGTAGGTAGCAGGATGTATGCGGTAGCTCTACTTTATCAAGAAATATTCATTGGCTATTCCCACACAATATTTAATAGTCCTACTTATCAGATAATACTTGGTCGCTATTCTTTACCAATTAATTTTGTGGCTATACTTTCCAGGTAATACTTGGTGGCTATTATTTTTTGTGGCTATACTTTCCAGGTGTAATTAGAAGTTATACATATACCACATAATAATTTTTAGTGGGTCTACTTTTTGCCAGGTAGTATTCACAGGCTACCTCACCAATACTATGCTTGTAGTGCCAATGATTTTACCTGCTTTACCATGTAACAGTAGTTTTACTTTAACAAGGTAAGACTTAGTGGCTATTCACAAGCACTATTCACCGCCTACTTTTACAAGGTAACATTAATGGCTACGCCTAGCCAGGATCCCAGAGAGCACTCGCCTCGCAATTGAACTTGGATATCATTTATTTGGACGCTACAGTAAAGTTCGATACTTAATGGCACTGACATTATACTCACTCGGGTCCAGGCCCAGGGGCATCCGGTGCGCTCTGGTCTTGACTATTTGAGGAATTCGCCGTTGGTCAAGGCCAACTCCAACTCGTAATCAGGCTGGAACTCCCCGTACATGCTCTCAGGGTCTCCCGTCAAACGGAGGGTGTACTCGGCTACGTCGTCAGGAATGATACACTTCTTGAGTCCCGAAGCATCCGCCAACAACTGGGCATGACACGAGCTCTCCAACAACGTGAATGCAGCCGCAGCCTCATCCACAGTGGAGCCGACTGTGAGAAGGCCGTGGTTCTGCAAAATTGCAGCCACGCCATTTGCACCCAACGCCTCGGCGATCTCCTCGCCTTCACGCTCATCCACAGCCACCCCACCAAAATTAGTGAACACGCATTGGCGCTTATAGAACACACACACGTCCTGGTTGATCATCTCGAGCTCCTTGCCAAAGGACGAGTATGCCTTGCCGTAGATCAGATGGGCATGGCACGCAGACGCGATGTCGGGTCTGGCCTTGTGAATGGCGACGTGGATGGAGAATCCAGCCGCGTTGACGGCAGCCTGGGCTCCGTCTGCTAACACGTTGCAGTGTTCGTCGATGTGGACAAGGTCGCTGACTTTGATCAACGAGAAGTGTTTGCCCAACGGATTGATCCAGAACGTGCCTGGCTGCACGGGGTCCTTGACGGAAATGTGGCCTGCGGTGCCCACCGAGTAGCCTTTTCTGCCAAACACCCTGAAGGCGCCAGCCAAGTGCTCAAGAATCCACTTCCGTTTAGCGTGGGGGTCCGAGAATGTAGGAATCGGATGAGGTGGGGGCAACCCCTTGGCGAGGTTGTGGGCGCCCTCCACCACGTCTTGGCCGTAGCCCTTGGAGGTTTCTGCGGGAGCTGCTGTGGGGGTCATTCTGGAGTGGTTGTGGTGTGAGTTGAAATGCGATGGATTCTGCCCCACATTTATAGCTTTTGATAATCGCAGTTTCGCTTGGCCGCATTGGGTTAGGCGCATTGACGTGACAGCTCCAGTCTGTCTGGCCACCGCAATAGCGACAATTCATGCGGGGACTGGCCAAGAACGGCACGGATGCGGAGCGGGCTGAGTCTGGGGCTGGCTGGAGGGTTCCTTTTGCGGAGGTGTTGGAGGATGGGAGTTGGGGACGGAATCTTGCCAGAATAGGCCGACGCGGAAAATCGCTGATAAGGCCACTAAATTCTCAATCAGATAGCCAAATAGTGAAATAAGGACCGTTACAGCTAGAAATGAATTTCAATGTTTTTCGCTTAAATTAAATCATGAACATCGTCTATGCATGTAAACACCTGGAGGATAGGTGGATTCTCGGGTATCACCAGGAAAATAGTGATAACCATGTTACTTCATAATTCGTTTACGAATTTAAGCACTTAAAGAGAGTGGGTGGGGTATATCATGTAGAAAACATAGATTCCGTAGCTCGTTTGAACTCAGAAAACTATATGATAAATCCACAGTAATACTTATTAGATTTCAATAGCCAATTAAAGGCTCATGAGGAAATTATGCATTTTAAAAGCTCTTTTAAATCATTAGTTCCTAAGCATTTTTGATTTTAGATATCTATACGTGCATATGTTGGTTTCTCGGTGTATAGCCACGTAGAGAATTAGCAAATTTCTTAGGTAATTATAAACTCCGATTCTGAACATGCTTTCGTTTAAGAATCGTGAGCTCCGGATCATGTATGAATTTTCACCTATAGGAGGTTTGTTTCTTGAGTACATCAACATGCAGTGGAATAGTGACCCTCATAAAGTTATAAACTCCTAAACGTTTGTGAATATTGATGTTTTTTCCAATAATGTATTTAAACCATTCGTCTGTGAGTTCTAAATTTCTACTAAACATTTGAATTTATTTAAAGCGATAGGAATGTATTCTCCAGTGACTTGGGATTTTAATGACAATATTATGTCTATCCGCTTTATATTCACCAGTGGCATGGAATTTGCCCATAATGACACAAATAATGCCTGTCTGTTTGTTTTCCCAAGTTTAAGAATCACTCCCGAGCCATTTTCCACTTAATGTTGTCTCAGTTCTGGAATTACTTGCACCATGATAGATTCTGTGGTTGATCCTTTAGGCCATTCTCAGCAACGCTAGATCAAAAAATCTTTAAGCAAAATTCTCATCTCGATCCAGCGGTGAGTTGGTTTTCTGGAATTCTATATTCGAGCTCTACTCCTCGAAATCTCTCCAATTCAGTGTAGGCTGCTTTTCTTTGTTCCATCACCGCATGATTAAAGTTGCTATTTTGCAACCATCAATAAAATTCTATCTCAATGATTTCATGCATCCTAATACATACCCTGACGAACCCAATATACTTGGAGAGTGTAAGTACGAACATCAATCATTAATATGACCCAAAATTAACTCGGTCCAATCCTAGTCTACAAATAATTTTATGTTCCTTTATATTATCTTCTAGTATCGAACCAATTTAGGCCCCAGATACAGGGCTGTATATCTGTAACTATCGGTGTACTCTACATGTACAATGATCTACCAGTATGAATGAAGTAAAACCATTCATGTAACCAAATCCATTGCCTAGATTGGCTCTCTCTTCAAGTTCACTTATCAGCTAATATTTCCGTTAACAGACTTTGAAATTTCCACACCAGAAACCTTTTGATTGTAGCTGGATGTAGGCTGAAGCTTTCTAGTCGATCTAATTTCGTCCATAGCATACCCAGGAATTCTAATATTCCAGTTTCTCTCGAGGTGAAGTTGAACATCCTTGGCATCAATAGTGTCAACCTTACGATGCTTGGCTAATCTGCATGCAAACCCGGCAACAGAGTTGATAAATTCATCCGCCAAATCAAGCAACAATTCCTCCACGTTTCCATCGATGTTGGTCTTCCCATCACCCTCGTCTGCTCCTGTGGTGTTGATCAATTCACTAAGCTTTCTCTTGGAAAGCATGCGTCCTCCAGCCTCTGGCAAACTGCCGGAACCACCACGACTCGCAAGATCAAACATCGGAAGCTTTGTGATTGCAGGGGTATTCAAGAAAGCACCCAAACTGTTGGCAGATCCACCTGTGAGCGATGGTCTGCTATCACCAGTAACCTTGAGAGTGACGGATGCTGGGGGCTTGACGTTGATAGTGCTTGAAATTGGAATGGAAGGTACGCTTGGCTTAGTGATGCCGGATAAATTGACTGGAGGTGGCTCATTGGCCCGCAAAGACAGCGACGGCGTTCCTGATTTCTGTGGCGATGCATCCTCCTTGTTTGGGGTATCGGCTGATGCATTGGCAGTGGTGACAGATGCAGTGGCATTGGAAATAATGCCCACTGGAGTGCTTGATTTGGTGTCAACGTTTGTCACACCAACGGCAGAAAGTGGCCTGGCCAGCACTTGAGGAGACCCCGAGAGAGTGGTGGCACTGGGTGCAAATGCCACTGGAGTCTGTCCCTGGCTAGGAGGAGCAATCGATGCCTGTTTGACTTGGGCAGAAACTGGTGCCACTGGTGCTGGAGCAGAAATAGGTGGTTGCACCTGACCCTGGCCTCCCATCGAAGAAGGCACGTTCTGTCTCTGTTGCTGTTGTTGCTGTTGTTGCTGTTGGAGAATTCTCTGTGCTTGTTGCTGGACCTGCTGAATCTGAGTCACCTGGGGAACCGATTGCTGACGCTGTTGCTGAGGTTGTGACCCGGGCCTTTGCTGCTGGCCACCGATGTTCTGCAACGATGGTGAAGCCACTCCGTTGATTTTCTGCTGTTGTTGATTCGGTGTCTGCTGAGGCATGAATTGTTGTGCTTGCACTGGGATTTGTGTTTGTGCACCCAGCGAGCCAGGAGCAGAGCCCAAGCTACCGACATCCGTACCCGTGGCCCCGTTGGGGTTGTTGGCCTTGACCTGCTGCATGAGCTGGTTTCTCATGATTATACCAACTCGTTGGAACTGGGCGAACTTGGCCTTCCATTCGGTGATTTCCTTATCGATTGCAGTCATCTGCTCGGGAGTGACGCTCCCCTTCTTGCTTTGTTGCAAGATCTGGATTTTTCTGCCCACCTCCTGGAGCCTCTGCTTGACCTGGTTGAACCGTTCGACCGTCACGGCGTTGGGTGGGATTGAAGGGGTGCTCATGTTGGCCTGCCCTGTTTGTGCATTATTCCTTAGCTGCTGTTGCTGGAACTGCTGCTGAGCCTGTTGTTGGTTCTGTTGTTGCTGTTGCTGCTGTTGCTGCTGTTGCTGTTGTTGTTGTTGTTGCTGCTGCTGCTGCTGCTGCTGCTGCTGCTGCTGCTGTGGGGCCTGCTGTTGCATTAGTGGCGACTGTCTCATTTGCTGCTGCATCACAGGTGACTGGCGCTGCATTACTGGCGACTGGCGCATCTGGTCCATTGTGAGGCCCGGAGATCCCATGATGGGAGTCGCCTGGCTCGATGCCTGGCGGCTTTGCTGGTGCATGTTGTTGGGCATTGGCGACTGCACGCTGGAGGCCGTAGGCTGCTGGGTAAATGGCTGCTGTTGCTGGTTCTGCGCATTCTGGACCTGTTGTCCCTGCTGGTTCTGTTGGTTCTGCTGTTGCTGCATTCTCGACCGTTGCTGGGCCTGGTAGTTCAACAAGATCTGGCGAATGTTCTCAGCTTTGCTGTAGTGCTGCTGCTGTTTGGCTGGATCATCTGCCGACGCCTTGGCCAACGCCACTTCGTTCTTCAATGCCAGCACGAGGTGAGGCACCTGGCTGGGATGGACGTTGATTTGGCGTTGCTGGCCCTGTTGGGGTCGGTTCACGTTGGCTCCATTCATGTTTTGGGGGGGCTGCGATGGGTTGGAATTAAGCCCAGCACTACCTCCCTGCATGTTCTGGTGGTTAGGAAGGTTGTTCATTGGTGGCTATGGTTGTGACTTTGAATGGGAGGGGCAGATGGAGTATTGGTAGGACTACGGCGGTCAAATCGTATGCTTAGTTGGTTTTTGTTGGTGGTGCACAGCACGTGATCCGGATCATGTGATGCGGGTTGATCAGGGTGATTCTCCAATAAGGGTAGTCAGAGCCTGGCAGACCAGCAAGGCGAGTAGCCTTGGCTATTTTCATATAAACCCACTAGGTTATCCTATTTTCCAACCATTTCTCGTCTTTAAGAAATTACTGAGTAGACAAAACCGAAAATTACTGATTTGAGCAGTTTGCCAGGTTGACTTTCTTGAGGCTAAAGGGAAACTTACGGGTGGAAATACTGGGTCTACTCCGGTTGTTAATTCAACAACACATAATATTCTATGTGCTCTGATTGCTCCGATAATTCGTTAATTCTAAAAACTTCCTTCAGAAAAGCTACCATCCGTATCTATACTATTAAGTTGGTTGGAGCATCTATTATAAGAATTAAAATGCTATACAAGCAATAATTCACACCATTCAATTTATCTTTTCGTTTTCTGCATTCATAGCTTTACGACTGTCTAGCGTTTCCCATGCATTCAACCTAATACCACTCTTTCTGCGCTTTCTGCGATTCCATGTATTAATTAATTGTGTGCTGATTGCAAATTAATTATTCGGGGTTCAACTTCCTCATTGGACTGTTCATATTTTCGTGTTATATTCATTTTATCTTAGACTTTATTATATTATAATTAGTAATAACTCATACATCTACCAACTACATTCAAATAGTTCCATACATCCAACTACGTATTTAAATTCAAACTAATCTTAGCGTTGACTAATCCATTCTTGAGCCATCTATCTAAAGATAATGATTCATCTGAGTAGTTAGAGATACAAATGAAATATCACTGTAAAATTGAATATTAATGGCTCGATTCGGAAACAGAAATCTGCCATTTGAGGACCCACATTAGTCAAGTGGAACATGACCCATCCCGTTACGTACTTTCCAGCCTCTGTGTTTTAGTTGAAGAGAATATATCCATCTTGGGGTATATTTTTGTGGCTTTGTCCTATCGAATTAACAAGTTTTATACACGGAGTTATAGGAGCAGAATAAGGTTCTAAATTATAAAAAATACCGGCTATAATAACCGAATTTATGATGAAATTACGAGAGACGGAAGTACGAATGCATCATTATGACACGGCAATATCGAGGATAATAAATATCATTAAACTTCACTATTAGGAGGATTGACTATAGTATATTAAATATTAGGAAGTGTGGTCTATAATGTTCAGACGGAGTTGGAGACAACTTCTTCTGGCTTTTCGTTGGTATCGTCACTGTCAGCTTCTGGGGCGGAACCAGCAGCAGCAGCTTCTTTTTGGGCCTTTTCAGCAGCCAACTGCTTGAAGTAAGCAGCGTAACCGAAACGGGATCTGGCTCTGAAACGTGGGCCGAACTTTTCGAACACGAAAGGAACAGGAACCATAGCAAGAGCAATGAATCCGAACAAGGACGAGGCCCAGTCAATATGCAACTTGTGGTACATTTGGACAGTGAACAATGGGAACACAGAAGCCATGATGTAACGCAAAAGGTTGTTGGCGGCAATGGCGGAGGCCACCGACTTTGGTGGGAAAGCCATGGAGAAGTACAACAACACGGACAAGAAAACCAAGATCAAACCGAAACCGAATGGGAAACCAGAAGCAGTGGCGGACATCCAGTGGACTTCCTTTCTGCCGGTCCATCCCAACCAGAAAAGAGAGATTGGTAAACAGACGGCACCGATCTTACCAATCAACAACTTCTTCTCAGGTGGATCCCAGATCATGTTTCCGTTTTCGTCGAAGTTACCTCTGGTTCCGTCTGGGTTCTTCTTGAAGTAGTAGAACTTGTCCATGAGAACGTAGAAGAAAACACCGCTGACCAAACCCAAACCAACACCGATGAAGGGAAGACCAGAGACACCCTGCTTCATGTGGTAAACACCGTTGAAGATGATAGGGAAGGCCTCGAAGAAACCGAACAAAACGGCAAAAACGAAAGCGATGTAAACGGACATAACCAACACGATTGGTTCCAAAATCAACATTTCCAAAGGACGTAACAAAACGTACTTGGCCATTTCCTTGATGGCCTTACCGGTCATGGGAGGTCTATTGATGGTCTGACCTCTCTTGGCAGCTCTGGAAGACAAGATTGTGGGCTTGTAGGTTTCTGGAGCAGCAGCGATGAAGGGCAAGATGGCACCAGAGAACATGAGTGGAACCCATGCAGCAGCCCATTTCCAGCCCTTGTGCTCGGCTGCGAAATTACCGATGATAGGACCAACAACAGGACCCAAAAATGGGGCCAAGCAGAAGAGAGCAATGGCAAACGACATATCGGAAGGCGAGTTGGCCCAGAGATCTGACACAGTACCACCAGCAACAGAAAGTGCAGGGCTACAGAAGTAACCTGCGAAGAATCTGAGCACCAAGATGGTGTGAATGTTTTTGGACAAGCCAATTCCCATGGTGAACAACATACCAATAGGAAGCGAGAACACGTAGATCCATCTACGTCCAATGATTTCCGACAAGGGCGAGGTCATGAGTGGTCCAAGAGCCAAACCCAAGATGTAGAAGGTCAAACCAGAGATGACCAATTCTTGCGAGGCTCCGAATCTGAGCATTAATTGAGGTGTACCACTGACGTAGAGCGAAGAGCCCAACGAACATGTCAAGCACACGAGAGCCACCGTGAAAGTGATGGCCCACTTCTTCCAGGGAGCCCAGTTCTGAGGGTTGGCAGGGTCAGAAGGGTCGTCCCAGTCCAACGCAGCCAAGTCGATGGACTTTTCGTTTTCTGGGGTGGATGCATGGGTGTTGTGACCAGAGATGGTCTTGAGAAGGTCCTCGGCAGCGACGTCCTCGACGGTTCTGCGAGATGAGATTCTCTCGAGAGTGTAGCGACGGTTCAACGCGTTTTCGTCCATGTCGGAGTCCACGTTGTAGGGTTCAGGGTCTTCGTGCACACTCGAGTCAGCAGAGTTGGCTGCGTCCTTGTACTTGGATGAGGGAGCACCGCCATTGATGGTAGCGTCGTCGAGCTCAGCGTCGTGGGGGTGGTCGCTGGCATGCTGTGGGCCTGTGCTGGTGCGGTGCTCAGGATTAGGGTACTCCTCTGGCTCCGACACCATGTCGTCGGCAGTTTCGTATGCAGAGATGTTGGCTGACGAGTAAGACTGTCTGTGTTCAACGCCAGGCTGTTGCTGGACGTTGGCAGCCGCACGGAGCTGATCTTCTTCTTCTTTGGAGGCTCCAAACAAAACCATTGCTGTGATGCTTGGCTCCAAAATCCAGGGGATGCCACGCTACTTATAGTTGTGTGGTTGCTGCAGGCCACTTCAGCCGGTCACCTCATTGAAGAGCTCGGAGATAATTTGGAAAAAGCAATTTGACCACGGACAAAGTCGCAAGTGGGAAGCTCCGAGGCAAAAAAACCCACTAGCCTACCGGAATAGGAAAGCGGCACCGGTGCGACATCGTCCTCGGCTTGTTTGTTGTGCCAGAGCATGCGACGATGTCGGACGCACCAATCACATAACCGGAGGCTGACGCTCAGTAGGCATGCACGATGTGCCGGGTACCGATAGTTTAAATGGTAGGCGATAGTAAGGACGATATGGACTGGATCCACAGGGTCTGGCAACTTATTGTGAGTAGTCTAACACCGCCAATCCCAGGGTAGTGCCACGTGATGTGTCTGTAGTGCGATGAGGTATGAGAATATTCGCCAGAACGACATTTGGACCAGAACCGCATTCTTCAGCCGAGCCTGGACCTTCTCCACCAAACACCTCGACTGCAACACCCCTTGCTGCTTCTAGAATCCTAGTCTTCTGGCAGGTTCTGTCTGAGTCACTACCTACGCCAATTTGTAAGCTTGCCTCCGTGACCACAATCGCAGGCTCGGCTGGTGCTGGCGACATCGCTGCACGGCTGCGATGAGGCCGAGGGCCCAACATTGACGCACCGGCGTGAGCAGCCGGTAAAAATGTCCAAGAAGCTGGGGGCTCGCACTTTTCTACTGGAGCAGCCAGTAGTAGCATTACAGCCTGCCCTAGCCAATAGAACCATCACGGCCCATTGGGGTTCGGCTTGCAATCACAGCCTTTTAGCCTTGTTGTACCCCTCCCGGCGATAGGCTATAAGGTTTGGGTCTCGGCAAAATCCACCTGGTTGCGTGTGGTTGTGATATCTCAAACTCTATTCTTTCCTGCTAGTGCTGCCCAGCCCCTGCATCCTGGCCGTTTACCTCCGAGTATTTCCAGCCGTAGTACATTTTGGCCCTGATGTAGCCAAACGTGAAATTGCACCCAAATATTACCACCATGAATCCCGCCACCACACAGAAGAACTTGATCCCCAATGGCTCCACCAATGAGTTGATGAGAATGCCAATGGTCTGAGCGCTGATGGACGAGGTGTTGCCACGTTTGGCGGGGTCCTGGCTCATGCACTTGTGCCAGTAGGCACACTGGCGCTCCAACGCTGGCACGATGGTCTCAGGCATGCAGTTGTTCTCGTAGTAGGCACGTCGGCAGCTGTCAATTTCCACCATGAGCTGGCGGGTCTGCTGGGACACTTTGAACAGCACGTCTTGTCGAATGGACAGAACCACGGCATAGAAGAGGTAGGCAGCGTAGAGAGACACTGCTGCATTGATCAAGACCTGGAGATAGGACGATAAGATGTAGGGAAGGTGGGAAAACGGGCGAGAAGCTGGGGACCACGGCTGGGGAAGCGACACTGTGGAAAGGGTCCCTTGGTGAAACGAGTGAGCTGGCTGGTAAATGGTGGAATGGGCTGGTTGGTAGGCAGCGCTAGTCTCTGGCTGGTCGTGGGGGTGGTGTGGCTGGTAAACTGCGGTGGAATGGGACTTTGGCTGGAAAACAGCACTACTATCTTGTTGGTAATTGGAGCTGGCCCCAGTCTGGTAACTGGCATTTGAACGTGCCTCCCCCACCCGTTCCAGGCTGGACCCGGCCAGGTCTCCGTAGTAGTGGTGGTGGTGCACGATCGGCTGGGGAAAGAGCAGAGGCCGCTCGAAACTGAACCCCATCGACTTGCGCAACTGGTAGCTGTGGGTCATGGCGTTGTCGTGGACGGAGCCAGCGCTTGCCACCCTGTCGTAGTCGCCTCTGGCTGGATTGTAGGTGTACTCTTCCGAGTTGTCGAGGAACGCCGCGACGTCGGCACTGCTGGAGAACGAGCTGGCGTCACGTACACGGTGCCTCACAGCGCTTCCTAGCGTGTACTCGTGCTCGTAATCTGGCGTGGGTGGTGATTTTGTTGATCCTGCTGATTTTGGTGATTTTGTTGCTTCTGTTGATTGTGCTGGTCCATTTGTTGATTCGGATTCTCTTGATCCTTCTGGTGGCGGCAAAAGCAACCGTGGCCGCATGGCCAATTGGGCGCCTAGCGTGGTGGGAGAGAGGATGTTAGCCACCAAGCTCGATTCTGAACTAGGAAGTGTCTCGTCGCTGGCACTGGTCTGGTGGGGGTGATGGTGGTGGTGTTGATCTGACTCCACTGGCTGGAACTCAGCGGGGTCGTCGATATCCATCAAGTCGTCGTCATCGTGGTGGGGGTGGTGATGGTGGTGGTGCGCGTAGCGATGCAGTGCCTTCGTGGGAGTGTCTGCTAGCGAGAGCGACTGCAAGAGGCTGGCGTCAAAGTCGCTGGCAAAAGACATGGTGGTGGTGGTAGATTGATGGCTGCGAAGGTGCAGGAATAGTCGCGAGGTAGCGAGGCTAGCGAGCGATGAGTAGTGAGAAGTGAGTGAGAAGTGAGTGAGAGACTAGAGTCAGTGTCTACAGAGAGTGTGTCTACAGAGTGAGAGTCATAGAGAGAAGTATCCAACGGTCTGAAGTCGTCACAGTCAACAGTCCAGTCTAGAAATCCCACAGTCTGAAGTCCTCACCGTCCAGAGTAAAGCCATAGAGTCTGATTCTAGGCAGTGAACATCCGTCTGATTCTCAACAGTCAATAGTCCAGAGTGAACATAGACTTCGCCTTCCAGTATCCACTATCCCCGAGCACCCAATAGCCGTCCTGAAACCCCTGCACTGGTGATCTACTGGCTGAACGAATCACAGGAGCTAAAGAATACTTTAAAGACCACTTAAAAATCTGAAGAATCGTTTAAAGAATCGAGTAAGATTTTTTAGAGCCTAGGTTCCACTTCAAGCACCTCAGAACCACTTAAGAACCCCTCTACCTACACCACCATGGGCTCCAAAAAGAAAAAGGCCGACAAGCGCAAGGACTTCGTCAAGCCCAAGCTCAGAGTGGGTAAAACCGCTGCCAAACCCGACAATCACACCGACACCTCGTTCGTAGCCAAAACCATCCATCTTCCCAACCAGTCGCTAGCCAAGCCAGCTGGCCAGGCCCAATCTGACCGAGGCGACGTCGACTTATCCCACCACTTGTCGTTGACCAAGCACCACTCTTCCACCACCAGAAAAGAAGTTTTAGCCTACATCCAAGCCCATCTCCCCAACAATCCGTCCTTCTACAAGAACATCCTCACCGCTGTGGTGCCGTTGATTCTCGACCAGTCTGCTGGCGTACGAGCTGCTGTGGTCAGCTTGCTTGTGGCTTGTGCCCACAAGCAGCAGGGGTTGTTGGACCTCCATATGCGGACAGTGGTGCTCTTCATCTACTCTGCCATGACCCACATCCTGCCAGACATCCGCAACGACTCCACCAAGTTTCTCCAGATCTTGGTGGACCACGCAGGCCAGTCTGTGGCTCGTGCGTATTTCATCAAGACCATCAAGAATTTCTTTGGTTTGCTTGCGTGGACCTTGACCGATGACAAGAAGGCCCAGTCCTTGGCAATCACTACTAGTCTGTCGCTCGGGGGCTCCACCAAGAAGGCACGGATCTTCCACTTGATCGTGCTCCGCAAGTTCCTTGAAGCGTCGCTTTTTGAGCCCACGGGAGCTGTTAACGACGTGGAGCTGGCTGCAGCGGTGCACGCTCAGTCCTACAAGTACCAATTGTCACAGGCCCCACAGCCTTTTTCTCCGTTGAACCTTTTCACCACTACCCTCCCAAGATCCAGAACTGTGGAGAACAGCTTGTCTAACCAGGGCGTAGACGACGGAACCTTCTCGCTCAAGGATTTGGACTCCATTTCTTCGGAAGATTTGGAAACCCGTAGAAAGATTTTGAAGGACGTTTTCTTCAAGCCCAGTTTGAAAAATTTGAAGAGTTTGATAAAGGAAGGAGGAGAGGTCGGAAGAGAGGCCAACTCGTGCATGGCGGTATTGGAGAAGTTGGATGCCGAATTGGCAGAGTCGAAGGAGTAGTCGACCCCCTGGGGAATTTTATGTGTGCCCCAATAATGCATTGTATAGTAATTATAGACAATATAACGGATATGAGCAGCTGGCGATGTAGTTTGTGGTGATGAAATTCCAAAAACAAGAACGCTTACGAAGATAAAAAAAATAAGAAAAATTTTGATGCTGAAGTGAAGTTGTTGAGGATGCAATTGCAGCAAATGATATGTTAAGTAGGTCAATTATTCTTTGGATCGAAACTGTAGTGCAAAACTAGAAGATTTGACTAGTAGCAAGTATTTAATTTATTTGCAATTCGTATTTCTTTTTTTGCAAATGGGAAGTAAAATAAAATCCAACTTTAAACCTATTGTAACTAAGAGAACACTGGTCAAACCGTTATTATGATGACAATAAATCAAAATTTTGGTTTCTGATGATATCATGCAATGGTATGCGACAAAAACGCCCTTAGGTGGCAAACCATATTAGTTGATACTTTAGATGCATGTATTGTTCATTGAATGTCCTTCTTTTGTAGTCTCATCTACCATCATTCCTAAATTTAACAAAATGAAAACTTTCCAATAATTGTTTAGTTTTTTGACACCTTTCCAAATTGAATTTTCTAATAATTTGAACTAATCACAAAAAATTTAATTAAATCACGAATAGTGGAGAAATGATGTGTTACTAATATTGTCGTAATTACTATTAGCTTCCTTTAGCTTTATTAATCCAATAACCCGGTTACATTAGATTAGAGTAGTTAAAGTTGATACTTCTTGCTTCAAAATTAAAACATCAAAAAAGTTAAGTTTCTATTTATTGCCAATGGGAAGTATATTTTTATATGCTACCGCATTAATATAATCTAGAAACCAAATGACCCACAATGTTTCAAGTAGCTAGCTGGCTCGATAACGCTTTTTGTCCAGTGAACACCACTAATTTGCTCAAGCAAGATAATACCGTTATATTAACCGTTCTCTATCAGACGCATACGGGCCCGAAAATGAAAACTTTCATCTTAAGTTAAGGAAAACCACGTATAGTCATAATTAGAGATTTTACCATCAAGAACTTGAATCCCATACATAAGAAAAGTCGTGCTTATCACAATTATGTTTTGAATCTAGCTGACTATTTAATTTAGGGCTATTTCCATCACATGACAAGCCTGCGTAGCGTAATGGTTAACGCGTTTGACTTCTAATCAAAAGATTCCGGGTTCGACTCCCGGCGTGGGTTCGANTTGCGGTTTTAGCTCAGTTGGGAGAGCGTCAGACTGAAGAGATTCAGTCACAGTTAATCTGAAGGTCCTGTGTTCGATCCACAGAAATCGCATTCTTTTTTGATCCCCAACGAGCGCAGCTCCTGCAGATAATATCTCCCCATTCCACCACAAGTTGCAAGTTCTGGAATACTTTCACCACCACACCATGATTAGATCGTTAAGATTATGCTTCGCTAGACCCTTGATAGCCTCCAGGCTCACCCCACCCACCAGAGCGTTTTCAGCCGCCCCAATTTTGCTCAAAAAGAAGCCAAAAAAGGCAGTTGCACCACAAGAAGAAGACGTCGAAGAGCCATCAGCTTTGATAGATTTCGAGGATGCTACCGCCAAGTTCAAGCAGGTGCTCGAAAAGTTCACCAAAACTGCCAACGAGAGCAAATTGGGTAAGACTAATCCACGTATTTTCGACAAGTTGACTGTGAACGTCAACGACGAAGAGGTGCCATTCACGTCAGTGGCCCAAACTTCCATCAAGGGAAGAAACTTCATTGTCACCTTGTTTGATCCTGCCAGTTCCAAGCACGTTATCAACACCATTTTGGGCTCTGGTTTGAACATGAATGCTCAGGTCGACCCTGCCAACAAGTACACCTTGAAGGTGCCATTACCACCAGTGAACACCGAGACTAAAAAGGAGAGCGTGAAGCAGTTGAAGGAAGTATTTGAGAAAATGAAGAATGGGTCCTCCAAAGGCAGTTTGGCATCAATCAGAGCCGATGTGAAGAACAAGTTTTCCAAGCAGGTGAAGAAACAAAAAAGTGATGCTGAAACGAAAGTCTTGAACGACTTCGAGAAGTTGCACAAGACCTACACGGAAAAGTTGGCCGAAGCATTCAAGGCTGCAGAGACTGCCATCCTCAAGTAAGCATGTCTAGCCAGCCCAACCGATTAATGTTCATATTCCATGGTTCGCATGGAGGTTCTGAGATTGATGCAAGTAAATCTGGACCATTCTAGCAGAACTTCGGCACGGTTATTAAGAGAAATACACTTGTTAAAATCTGTTTGTTTTGCCTGTCTTTGGGGAGAAAAATATCTCCATGGTCTTGTCTAAAAACTGACTCCATTTCCTATAAACAACCGCTTGTAATTTTTTTCACACCATTTGATCACCTTCAAGCTATGGCTAATCAAGTCCTTGGAGTCCACCCCCTCTGTACATAAGCAATAAAACTCAAAAGTATCGTCGCATAGCATGAATCCTGTCACATTATTCCACTTCGAGTAGGTCAACTTCTTGTTACTGAATGGATGCATAATTTTGTGGCTGCCTTGGGGCTTGAAAACTTTGGTGACCTTGGTGTTTCTTAGCATGGAATAGAAGTATACCAACTGGATACAGCTATTTATATTTCGCTCACCGTTATAATGGGCTATATCACTCATAATATATTGGTTGGTCTTGGTGAGCTTGTAGACAAAATGCTTGATCACTGGCACCTTAATGTCATGTAGCACTGAAAGTTTCGTGGACAAAAGGAGCTCCTTGTACAACTTTAGTTTGAACGATTCATGCTTAAGCAACTTGCGAATGATGTACTTGGAGATTTCTTGCATTTCGAAGAATGAGTTTTTGTTGCCACTGATAAGAATTATCGTTATTGGTGGGCACTGCTTCTGATGTCCTGTGTCAATGTAATCGCTCAACATGAACTTTTTGACAAACACGTAGAGGAAACCATTCTGATTGAATTGTGGCATACACAACGGCATCCATAAATCGCCCTCGCCACTGTCCGGTTCATGCAATTCCGTAGATTCAATCATCGAGATAAGCAACGAAATATCTTCATTGGATAGATTGTGATTTTTTGGTTTCAAGTAACTCAAGATCTTGCTCGAAACTGCAAGGAAAGAGAAAAGAAGATCCTCAGCAATGTATTTTTCCTCATCATCTCTCTTGATATTGAAGAAACTGCTTAATTTATCGGATTCCTTCTTATCCTCTTTGAGTTTTTTCGAAGAAAGAAGTATGTTGTTGAGCTGGGTTCTTGTAGTATTGGTCATTTTTATGTTTTGCAAGGAGGAGCCTAATAATTGGCTCATGAAGTAATCAAAACCGATTGGGTCTGATCCATGAGGTTGCAAGCCGTAAGTCATTTTGAAGCACAAGCTGTCAAGGTTGTGGAAGTCTAGTGGAGTGAGGACCTTCCTTAGGTCATAATTCATTCTATTATGGAAATTCTTCTCCAACGTGGGCCTGGATAAAATAGACAACAAGTAATGGTAAAGATTGTTAAGTTGGTTCACTAATATAGAGTCTTCCTCATGGTTATTTGAAGATGACATCGACTCATACCCAATTTTGGTGATGGCGACAAAGATTAGTTCATGCTTCGTCAATGCAACTATCTTCACGTCTTCACCCACTGTGATAGATTTGATATCTTCCTGCATGTTTTCCTCGAATGTGGATATGATGGTTGTTATTATACCCATGTATCCAATGATAATATCATCAGAGCCGTTCATAGAGTAGACTGGCTTTCCAGCTGATGAAAGAATGAAAAAATGCTTTAGTTTGCTATGAAAGAGCGGTTCGTCATTGCCCTTGTCAATCTGAATGTATCTGTCGAAGAATAATTTTGCGGACTCTTCAGCCAGTATCGAGTTGGTGTCGGAGTCATGCTGGCTACCCTCTTCATTCTTGAAAATGTTCAACTCCAAGAAGTCTAACGGTGTTGATTCTACTTCTCGATGCTCGTGTCCAATCAAGTCATTCAATATGTTATGCAAATCTTCTTCGTCTTGGGTGGTGCTATGGTCGTTCAGCTCTTCAACGTTTTCATCACTGCTGTACCCACTGATCATCAGACTGTGGTTGTTCAGCTGGCTGATTTGGAGCTCGTTCCCACTTTCGTTGGGGCCATTTCCCACCGTTTCAAGATTGACTGCAGTGGTTGGTTGGCTCAGCAACTTACTCGTAAGCAAGGGACGCGAAGAATCTTGCGAGAACGGGCTTGGTGACCTAGGAAGGAGGATTCTAAGGTCAGAAGGGATGCGGTGGAGCAGGACATGGTCGTCTTGCTTGGATGTTGTTCCATTGATATCTGTTTGAGTCAAATGACCCGAGGATCTGGATATAGCAGGACTGATAGAAGGGGTCTGCACGGAGTGATACACCGTAGAGGAACCAGCATCAGAGCCGTCTATGGGCAATTGGCGACCATTGGTAGACATTGGAGCTGGTGTAGCACTGGTCGATAAGACCGATTATCTAAGAACAAGACGATGCTTACGTAATACAACCAGATGATAAGTGGCCCACTGAGGTTGACTGGTGGTTCCCTAGAGTTTACGAGGGCAATGAAGGATCGGATGTTGGTGCTATGTGCTACAAGTCCCTCATGGTTGCTCTAATTTGTCATTAATATTAAGCATACTCGAGCTGGGTGATGATATTTCTAGGAATATTACTAGTCATTGAACATATACAGCTGGTGATTACATCATGTGTTACACACTAGCAGCAACAGCTAATTTAACTGCCTGGCAGCCTCTGACGCTTCGGCAACGCGTGGTCCCCTACAAGAACTTGTACCAAATGATGAATACAAAAATCAAACCAGCCCCCACAATAGGAATGTACTGTCTGATTAAGGCCTCCAAGTTGATTCTCTGGGCTCTCTTTCTGTACTTGAGAGAGTCACTCTTCAAGCTCGAGGACAAGTCGCTCATCTTATCCAAGGAGTCACCTCTGTAGAGCAAGTCCTCGATATTCTTGGTCATGACCTTCTTGACGTCGGCCAAGTCGTTATTCAATTTGTCTAAGTTGGACTGTGCCCTTTGATCTTGGTAGATTTTCTTGGTTTTACTCAAGAAGTTGTCAAAGGAACTGAATCCAAACGGCCTTGCACTACTGCTCAAGGCCTCCTGGCCATGAGAGTGCTGAAACTCGTTGGAAATCTCTTCCAAGTACGAAAATGCCAATTTGCGTGGGTATGACTTCTCACAGATCGAAAGGTAAATGATGGAGTTCACAATCAAGTAGTGGATGTTGTATGGTCCTGATTCGACCGTGGCCTGGGGCTCCGAGTTTGGTGTGATTCTGCTGATGAGGATCTTGCACTTCTTCTTTTGGTCCAACAACGCTGGGTCGTTGTTGTCGTCTACCGATCCACACAAAGGGAGGGCTGATGTTAGTATATCGGAAAGAAAGGGCGATTCTGGGCCATATCAAGCAACTAATCGGAGATGATGTCCATCGTAGAGACTGGGAGCTCACGCTGAAGCCAGACCGAGAAACAGGCCTCCTGGTGGAGTTCTTTCTCGTTAATGATTCGTGGGATTGGTGGTCCACCAGGCATCTATTCGCTGGAAAAAGGCTGGTGTCGACGGCCAATTTTGGGCGACTCCAGGCTGCTCAGACCAAGAGGCCATACGTACCATCGTATCTGTAGATTAACGTGGATTGCACCATGGTGGCTCTGGGGGTAGAGTCTACGTGTAACAAACAGTTCGGCATATAGCCGGGATATTATGTCACGTGACGCACCATCACCAGTGCGGGTGATCTTACGCCTAAAATTTTTATAGCCACTCCTATTTAGACAATACCCTCCACCCATCGAAACTCCCACGGCACCACGCAGCCACCCAAGATGGACTTGTCAAATTTATCTTTTGATCTCCCTCCCACAAAGCCCGTCAACCAGACCGCAATCGATGATCTCAGCAGGGATCTCACCACCGAGTTCAAGAATGCTGCCAAGTCTGTAGCCAAATTGTACAACTCATCGGTGGCTGGGAATAGCACGTCGCCCAACCACAAGGCTGAATTTGCTAATGCCGCCAAATCAGTTGCTGCATTGTACAGAACCACCCATAACGCTACCCTGTTACTCCAATACAACGGATACTTGAATTGCCTAGACGACTTGCTAGAAATCATCGCCAATGACGGGGACGTCGAGAACTGGGCGTTGACCAAGCGAGCAGAGATCACCAACATGAACAACGCCGAAGACAAGGCTGAAGTGGCCGACAAGCCCGCAAGTGCATCGTCGGAACTGTTCCAGTTTCCCCACGAATTCAAATTCTCATTCAATCATGATTTACAGCCCAAACGTCCGTTCGTGCCTGGGATGGCCCCATTATCGGTCGAGCACCGTCACTACAGATCGAACGCTCGCAGATCCGACTACCCATCCAAGGAGTCCGTGGTGCTGTCGCCTCTGAAATCGAGCAGTAGCTCGGACGAGGACTTGGAGGATAGAGTCATCTTGAAGAAAATGAAGCACGAGGGAACGAAGAAGAAGTGGAAGAAGACTCTTTCCGACCATAATAAGGACAGAGCAAGTGAACATACAAAGGGCGATGCTTTTTGATCCGCTCTGCTCTATCTAAAGTTCTGCATTTCCCAGGCGTCACTTGTCCACTGGCATCATCTTGCATTGCATTTCATTTATAGGTTTATTTCGTTGGTTTTAGGTTAGGTTAAGAATATATCTACTAGGGAACAATTGTAGAAAGGAATATTACGAAAACGAAAGAAGATCTGGGCCAAGGTAGAATATCCATACCCCAAAACCCTAGGTTCAGTGGAGATACTAAACACTATGAACATCCATACTCCACAACTCAGTAACGTCTTCGAACATATGTGGATAATTGAAAAATACAGGGAAGACCTACGGAAACTATTAAAAAGAACGTCTATGACGCTCTCCAACCTGGTAGTTCTGAACCTTGTTCGTTATGCATTTTCTAGTGAGTAAAGGAACTATCTACGAACACCTAGTAGCCGAATGTCATATCGTAGGAAATAGCTATCCAGGGCCACTAATAGGCGAATAAACCATCCTCGTTGTCTCCATACTCGTCATAGGCCTCGTCATCGTATTCACTATCGGAGTCGTCATCGGAATCAGTTTCCAGAGAATCGTCTATAACCGAATTGTCTCCTTCCACCAATCCCTCCAAAGTGAAGCATAATAATGTTTCGTTCTTGGCTTGGGTGCCCTTGGCAACTTCATGGGTCGATTCAACATTACAGTTGGTAAGCTTCACCTTGGAGCGCAACACCACACCATGTCCTATTATACAATTCTCCAACTGGGCGTCGTCCTCGATGGTCACATTGTCCAAGACGAGGGATCCAGTCAATTTGACTCTCTTTCCGATGGTACAGTTCTTACCCACCACCGTTCTCTTGACATTGGTCTTTTCGCCCAAAGTGGTGTTTTCACCGATCAATGAGTCAATACCCACGTTTGCCGCAAGCTTATCCTTGGCTTGCGCTCCTTGTTGGGCCTTGGTAATCGCTTGCAATTTCATGAAGTGACGGTTGGCTTCCATCAAAACAGGAATATTGTTTGCTCTGAAGAAGGTGGCTTGGTGTGGTATTATTAAAAAGCCAATGGTTTCCTTGCACTCCACATGCCTCCACGATCTTCTTGCCAAATCACGAATCACCTTGGTTATGGATCTGTGTTGAAAGTACGACTCATTGAATTTTTCGGGGTTCTCTTCGAACACCTTGAATATCTCCTGTGAGCCAAAGAAGATCGAGCTGTTCAAGAGCTTGGTGCTGATGGTGGCCTTTGGGTATCTCCAGCACATTTGCGTTCTGATTTGTAAAGCTTGATGGAAGTCAATGTCCTCTGTAGAGTAGAAATCGAGAAGGTCGTTCTTACCGTCAGCTAACTCGGCATAGACAGTATAGTTCTTGGGGAATATCTTGGACTTTTTGTCTTCTATGTCCAATTGGTTACGGTAATGGACCAACAATCCTATGTCCGAGTCCTCCTTATTTCTATAGGCCTCGATCAACACCTGGGGCGGAAGGTTGGTGATGAGATCACAGGGCAACAACACGAAGTGGGCGTTTGGCTTCAACACTGCGTTTTTATGTAAAGCGTAGAGGATTTCTCCACTGTTCTCACTGTCAATTTCAAACGTGCTTATGTTGGTGACATATTCAGGGTCGTCATCGGTGCTTTCTTCGGCATTTTTGGCTTTGAGCGCCTTGGCCTTTTCCTTGTATGCGGTCAAGGCCTTGTCAATTGCGTCTTTGCTCTCGGAATCGGTGACGATAGTGACTTTAGGGAAGAAGGCCTTTTCACACCATTCCAAAACATATTCGATCATGGGCCTGTTGGCGATGGGCAACAACGCCTTAGGGGCACCCGAGGACCGGGCCTGGGAAAACGGGGTCAAGGCTTTGCCCTTTCCACATAGTAAGATGGCTTGGAACTCCATTGGATACGGTGATAGTTGATCCTGGAAATTTTTGAGGATGAGGTTGGCGAGTGTAGCACGTGAAAATAGCCACGTGACCATCACTCGCGCCGACCATCTATTTGCCACTTTATACTACGCCAACAAGACCATCCACATTGCCATCCTTATGAGTGCCGAAGAAGACCCCCTTTTGGCTGCCTTGAATTCCGAGGAGCCAGCCGCCCCTGCACAACCCACAGACGTCGAAAGAGACAGAGCATTGAACAAATTCAAGGAGAAGTTAATCGAGCATAGAAAATGGGACTCCCGGTTGAAGGAGCTTCGTCTTAGCATACGAGACTTGGACAAGGACTACGAAAAGACCGAGAACGACATCAAGGCGCTCCAGTCGGTAGGGCAGATCATTGGTGAGGTGTTGAAGCAATTGGACGACGAGAGCTTCATAGTCAAGGCATCCAGTGGTCCCCGTTACATTGTTGGATGCAGAAACACCATCAAGAAGGAGAGCTTGAAGAATGGAGTGAGAGTATCGTTGGACATGACTACCTTGACCATCATGAGAATTCTTCCCAGAGAAGTTGATCCATTGGTCTACAATATGACTACCTTCGAACCAGGAGAGATATCATTCACTGGAATTGGTGGTTTGACCGATCAGATCAGAGAATTGCGTGAAGTCATCGAATTGCCTTTGAAGAACCCGGAACTATTCACAAGAGTCGGTATCAAGCCACCCAAGGGTGTTTTGCTTTATGGTCCTCCTGGTACAGGTAAGACCTTGTTGGCCAAGGCCGTTGCTGCCACCATTGGTGCAAACTTTATCTTCTCCCCTGCTTCTGCCATTGTCGACAAGTACATTGGTGAATCAGCCAGATTGATCAGAGAAATGTTCGCATACGCAAAGGAACATGCTCCATGTATCATTTTCATGGATGAAGTCGATGCTATAGGTGGTCGTAGATTCAGTGAAGGTACTTCTGCCGATAGAGAAATCCAAAGAACGTTGATGGAGTTGTTGAACCAAATGGATGGTTTCGAAACATTGGGCCAAACCAAGGTCATCATGGCTACCAACAGACCAGATACTTTGGATCCCGCCTTATTGAGAGCTGGTAGATTGGATAGAAAGATCGAAATTGGGTTGCCCAACGAAGCTGGAAGATTGGAAATTTTCAAGATTCATACTTCCAAGGTGGCCAAGCAAGGTGAATTTGACTTTGAAGCTGCAGTCAAGATGAGTGACGGATTCAATGGTGCTGATATCAGAAACGTGGTGACCGAAGCTGGTTTCTTTGCCATCAGAGATGAAAGAGATTACATTCTTCAAAACGATATAATGAAGGCTGTCAGAAAGGTTGCTGATGTTAAGAAGTTAGAAGGTAAATTAGATTACGAAAAGTTATGATCTAGTTACGATTAGTTGAATGGGTATAGATCCCAGTCCGTCACTTTCAATTAACAAAATAATTCGATTTCAATTGTAGCTTGAACAGATATTGTTCCCTTCTTAGGATTTGCAGAGATACAGGTGGGATGCACAGATGGCCTACAATAATTAACGTATGTACATGAATTTTTACTAAATAACCAGCCTAAGCTTGTTCTGACTCCTTGATATTCTTCATGGTCTTTTCAAAGTCTGGAATGGTGGATTTAGATAATGCTTCCAAGTGAGTAAGCATGGCTGGATTATCGATCTTGCTAATATGTTCGGCCATCTTCGAGCCAATGAAGTCTTCAATCTCTGGAGATAAGTTGGTGTAAGTTTTCTTTGGTTTGTTGGCGTTCTTAGCCAAGTAGATCTTTTGCTCAGTAGATAATGGCATTTCTGGGGCCTTGAGTCTTCTGGCTTGTAATTCGCTGAGAACTCTCTTCTTGTACTTGGAGTGTGGGTTTCTCAATTGTGCTAATGCTTCGGCAGGTACTGGTGGTTTGGCGATGGTTTGTAACTCGTAAGTTTTGTCCAAAACTGCGTCTCCTTCCGTGGACAACTCGCCCTCCTCGAGCTTTCCTGGGGGGTTTGGCCATGGGATTTCGATGGTTTCGTGATGCTTGACGTATCTTCTTGGTAACCATTTCTTATATCTGTCGTCGTAGTACTTGTCCTTCAACACAACCTTGTCGGCAACCAAGTAGTTGGTGGCACCACTCTCGTCCTTCTCCTTACCAGCCAATCTGACGTGGCTTCTGGGGATGAAGTTGGGGAAATCTATAACGTGACTGGTTTGTCCTTCCACCCAGTTGGACTTCTGGAACAATCTCTTCGATGTGGAGTTAGTGACCACGAACGAGTCGTAGTTGGAGAGGTATTTGGTGACAGTGGTGACAGTGCCCTTGTTTTCACCTTCAGTGATGTAGATTAAATCACCTTCTGTGATTCCAATCTCGTGCAGCGATTTGATATCTTTGTTCTTGAGAAGGGGAGGTGTTTGGACGTCGAAGGTTGGTAATGCGTATTTGATGGCCTCCCTTTGGTAGTGGTCACGGAGACGCTTGGGGAGACCCTCTATGTCTCTCGTTAGTCTCTTTTTGGCAGTGTTCCAGGACATGGTGTAGCTGAAGACTAGAACTAAGTGTTGAAATTTTGGTTTTGGTGAAATTTTTGTGCGGTAAATGGACGACTATTTGGCGTGGTGCGCTAACGGTATAGATTGTTAGATTGTGCAAAGTGAGACGGTGCGATGAAAAGAAGTCGATCGTTACTAATGGGAGGTGTTTGGTCTCCGTGTAAGTATTGTAGAATGTTCCGGATCCCGTCCATTTTTTTTTCAGAACATTGAAGTTTTGGTTGGAGAAATCTTTAGTACTTGATTCTTGACTGCGATGGAGAGCCTACTTTAAATCTAACCTGTCATATCTCCTGATAACCGAGCTAGTGTTCCTACGATTAAATTGAACAACCACTAATTTACCGTGCCAAGGATTTCTTTGAATGCAACAACCAATATTTTGATGTATTCTAGAATCAACTTGAAGTATATTTGTGGTCAATTAATCCCCGACATCCTACTTGATTAGTTACGAAGAATGCTTCATTCACGAAACAACCATCTTCAGAACAACAGTAAAATCACGAAGAAAAATACTAATAGATACACCCTCAAAAATGGGATATCCAACACACGTCTCTACAAAAATTTCATTATATAGTACATTATTGATATCTAGAACCAGTCAAGAGTCCAGTTCAATGGTTGTTCTGATGGGTTAGAGATTAGACCCATAAGAATTATTTTGGGCAACAACCATACCCTCCTGTTGAATGTTTTGGAGTGCTTTTTAGCATCAGAAGCCCATGGAACTGCCGCAAATACTTGGGCTGCGTGCTTGATCCGGCTTAAAGACCTGACATTGATGGGTCTGAAATTATTGTGTACTGTTCTTGACCTCTATTGCTCCTCACACGTACCCTTGCTGCATCTGGTCTGCTCACGTTGTTGACACAGTTTCTTCCTCCTGCTATCGCAACATCTATAGTACACCGTCTTCAATTCTGTCTGAACACCGATTCTTCTCTGATTAAATGATTTAGCGGCTACAGCATTGGTTGCACCAAGTCTTGAAGCACGAATGTTCCACTGCCAAAGCATGATTGGCTTACTCGGTGCAAATGTTGATAAACTCCTGTTCGTTGATTTCTCCATCCTCATCCAAGTCAAACTCGTCAATCATGGCCCTCAAGTCATCATCGGTTAAATTCTCTCCCAACTCCTTGGAGACTCTTCTTAAGTTTCTCAAGCTGATCTTACCAGTATTGTCGTCGTCGAACAACTTGAATGCTCGGCGTATTTCGTCCAAGGGATCACGGTTTACAATTCTCTCCCCAACTAGATGTTAGTAGCACATTCTTCAGCCCTGCTTGCGGACCATACTCGGACTGGTTCTTGTAATTAGCATCCTGTATGACCGTGAGCCTCCATCGCGTATGTTTACGTACCTGCTTGGAAGAAGCTCTCGTATGTTATCAAGTTCCTGTCATCCGTGTCATACTCGTGTATCACATCCAAGACTTCTCGCTTTGTCAAGTCGAATCCGAGGGCTCTGAAAGCCACTTTCAATTCGTGGTAGTCCAAACATCCATCGTTATTCATGTCGAAAAGCGAGAACGCCTCCCGGATTTCTTGTTTCTGTTCATTGAGCAATTCGAGCTTGAGATTTCCTAACGCACGCTTGTTGGCGTTGTTTCCGCTGCTCGACACGGATGAGTTATTCTGGTGTGACATGATGGTGGTGAATTGGTCTCGTAATGTGAAACATTTGTTGATATTTTGTGGTCACGTGCCCGAAGTTTGGGGAAACTTCTTTTCACTCTAGTTCAGCCATCTTGGAGGATGGACACCCAGAAACTGCGATGGGAGTACTGACCCCCCCATAATATTTGAGTAGCTTTCCAAGACGGCCGATTACTTGCAGTTTTACTGCTTTTCTTTTGGCCTTTACCACTCGAGCCAGATGGTCGGAATTGGGCTTCACAGCTCGCAGCACGTGCGTTGCAGGTAACGCGTCTATTACGACCTATGATTCGAATCACCATCTCCATCTATACTTATCATTACATCTCCCAACCCACATGCTCGGCCAGCGTGTGAGCGTAAGAGACGAACCAGGAGTTGTTCGTTTTATCGGTGACACTCAATTTGCTCCAGGCACCTGGTACGGCGTAGAGCTTGATAGAGCCGCTGGAAAGAATGATGGTTCAGTTAATGGCATAAGGTACTTTGATTGCACCAAAGAGGGTATGGTTGGTGTATTCGTTCGTCAGGCATTGGTGAAGCCTGCCAAGTTGGCCAATTCAACCGGCTCCAGAAGCACATCGAGACCTTCGTCGCAATCATCTGATATCAAGGATCTGACTACCAGTACCGCTAGACCTGGAACTTCTCCTGGCCCCGACTCCAGTGATCCGTCTCCATCCACACTTCACAAAATCATTGAAAAATTGCAAAGCAAGCTTCAGACAACAACGAATGAGATCAAGAAGTACAAGGAAACTGTCCAGTACCATAAAGACAGGATGAGCGAACTTGAGGGGCAGGTGGAAATGGTCAGCATTGATAAGGACTTTTTGGCTTCATCTAAAGATGAGTTGTCGGCTAAATTGAAGGAGTTACAACTTAAGTATGATGAGCTTAAGACAGACTATCAAATCATGCACGAAGAGACTGAGCTAAACAAACAGATAGAGAACGAAATAAAGTCACAATTTGAAAGCTCAGGGACCAATAAGGATGTACAGATAATTCTTCTGCGAAACAAGCAACTCGAGTTGGCGTTACTTAACCTTCAAAAGTTAAGCGAACAGTCGGAATTGACATTACAACAAGAAATTAATTCCTTAAAACAAGAACTTCAAGGTAAACTGGAGATGGAAAGAAATATAATAAGCATTAATAACAAGTTGCGTTTGGCAGAGGAGACTATTCTGTCTTTGCAGATACAACTAGACTCGGCATTGTCACTGGAAAAGATTATAGAGCACTTGAACCTTGAGAACGAACGACTCATAGAGCGAGTTAATTATCTTCAGAAGTCCGTGGATGAATTAACCGAATTGCATGAATTGGACCGAAGCTTAGAAGAAAATCAAACACTAGTGGAAACCGAACTCAGAAATGATTTGAAAAATTTACTGGAAGTGATACGTAAAGATCAGGCTTTGATCAAGGAGCTTGAAAAGAAAAATACCTATTTATCATCAAAACTTAAAAACTCAAGCACGGATCCTTCGATTGAGGAATCAAATACGAGTACTTCGGAAAGATCTGACTTACTCAAAGAGATTGAAGCATACCAACTACAAATTAAGAGCTTAAAAACTACCAGCTTTTCGGATTCAATTTCTTCTAAAATAGCACAATCGAGGGTTAAATTGTTCCAGGAAAGACTCGAGTGGACAGATTTACGTGATGACCACCCCCTCAAGAAAGCTTCACAAGTACTATACATGATCAAGTCAAATATATCCAATTGTTACGTATTGGAAGAGGTTATGGTTATGTTGGAGAAGAACCAAATTGATGAGAGCTATAAAGCATGTTTGCTACATTCAACCAAGACTTTAAGGTTGTTTCTAGAGCTGCTACTTCATATTTGGGAGTACCAATATGAGAATAATGCAGACGAAATGTTGACCATTTTAGAGGAATCAGACATGGCCATAACCTCAAAAATCTCTATGATCAGAGAGTTAAACACTGAGGGTGATACAGATTTGATTGGGAACACGATTACTTCAGTATCTGCACTCGTACGATTTAATTTTGGTATTTCTTCCCATGGTAAGTTCGTCTATGAATTTGTTCTTAATTTTATTGTCATCACTGATGAGATAAGTGGTAATTTAATCCCTAGAGCAAGGCAGAAACTAGATGAGGTGGAAGAGGGAATGGAACTAAGAGAGCTACTTTCCGAGTTGAATCACTCGATCGTTAAGTTCAGCTCCAAATCCAGAGATATTCTTTCAGCTATTTCTGTCAAAAATGGAACTCTACAATTAAAGGATCCCAATTTCAATGTCACGGAGTTTGTGAAAATAGGAACTCGCTTAATTGAAGATTTGTCAACGATCTTGGAAGGGCTAGCAGTGGACAAACTAAATCAGTATTCTACTGTTCAAGAAGTTATTCCTGAATTTACTAGAATTGCATCTAATATCATTTCCGTTGATTACCAATTGTCCGAGTTACCAAGTGCTGTTTTGATTTACGATGCTTTGAAATCCAAACCAGAACTCAAAATTCCAGATAAAGATGATTCCTTTCAAGAATTTCAGGAAGTTAAAACTAAGTACGCAGAAGTGACGCAGAGCTTACTAGAAAAGGACCGGATGTTAGATGAATTTCAACTAAATATTCAAATGCTCGAAGGAAACATGAAATCACTCAACCAGACACATAGCGAGCAATTAAACCGAATTAAGCTGGACTTGAAAGTAGCACAGCGTGACCACCAAGAAAGTAAGAAGAAAGCCGAGGAGCTCATGCTCAAAAATCTTGATCTAGAGGCTGAAATCCAGGGCCTTGTTAAGTCAAATCGTATTTTGGAAAATGGAGATCTCCTAGGAGCATTTGATAATTTAGAATCGGAACAGCAGGCAAGCCAAAAGTTGGAAATGATCGAGGAAATCGTCTTGTTGAGAAGGATGGTACAACAATTCTTCCACAAACAGGCTACTCAAGATAATTATTCATGGTTAGAGAATCCATTAATTGAGAATAAGAAAGCCCAAAGTCACTCGGATATTGTAAGAATCTCAAGAACTTTAAGGGGTTTGGCTCTTAATTCAAAGCCAGTAAAGATAACCCCGACGAACGAATGGGTTCCAAGAACAAGCAGGCAGAGGTTCTTGGCGTTGGGAATATGGGAAAATGCATTGAACTACTCATGTGAGAGGAATGAATTGCTACAGAATTTCTAAGAGGTACAAAGGAACATAGGTAAGGATGGGATAAACAACACTGCCAACTTGAACTTTTCGTAGTGTGTACACGAGTTGGCTAAGAATATGGACTAAAAGCACTGTTGTGTATTACCTTATATTATGGGTAGTTTGGTCATAATGCGACGAGTTAGTAAACTGGTTTTCTCTGTGAAAGTTTTCAATTGGGTTATTAAAATGCAGTAGGGATACCCAAGTCTTGAAACACGGGACTTCATCATTCTTACATTTTTGTGTCAATCCCGCGTTCACTTCACATAATTTTTGGAACTAATAAAAGCCGATTCTAAATAGGCTCCAATATGGAAACATGGTACTGATGGCTCCCAATCAGAGACTGTTGCTTTCAACAGCAACGAGTCAGCCCTCTCTTCCGGAAGGAACCTCAATTTGAATGTCCTCCAATTTTTCTTTCTTTAATTTGGGGTTCTTTGGCCATTTAGTTGCCAAATCGATATTTGCTGCTGGGTGGATGAAATCCAAAATCTTCAATATGAATATATCAATGATCACACACAAAACAAAAAACTTACCAGCTACCAAACCGCAACAATAGTACTTCTGAATCCTAGTAATTAGCGATTCATCGGGCTTCTCTGAATATAAGGAGTTGTAGACGTTTTCTGTGCGTTTGGCCACATCCTCCCAGCTGTACATTTTGGCAACTTCGTCATGGAAGCTCGAAGTATCTATTTTTCCGGATTCCATCAATTTTATAGCTTTATTTGCAGCCTCCACCAACGACTCTTCCTCCGGTTCGGCAAAGGTGGTCATATGTCCAGGCAAGACTTCTGGGATGCCCCCGACTCGAGTGGTAACGACATACAAGCCACACGACGCAGCCTCAACGATGACGGTACCAAACGCTTCCGTGACCGAAGGATGTAAATAAATATCTCCCTTCACCATGACATCTCTCACTTCTTCGTGCCTGACGGATCCCATGAGAGTGACTCTTTCCTGTAAGAAATACTTTTCTCTCATCTGTTCTAGATCGAGAAACTTGGGGCCGTCACCAGCCACAAGGAAATTGACGTCGGGGTTCAGCATGCAAATCCGAGGGATGACGGCCGTCAAAAGATCGGCTCCTTTGTTAGGGAACAATCTGGATATGACCACAATGGTGATGTTCTTTTTTGGTTTCAACGACTTGGGCTTATCGAGGGGGCGGAAATCCTTGGAAATGACTGCGTTCGGGATCACCAGAACATTGGACGGATCGATCGTGGCCCTCAAGACGGTGTTTTCTTTGCATGTGTGCGACACGCAGATGATGTGGTTGGTGTCACTCAAGGTGAACTTCAAGATCTTATTGCCAATAATCGTCAATAGGCCCGCAAACCCGAAGAGCGAGTGGTCTGTGAACACTGTCTTGAGTCCCATTGTTCTGGCATGAAGTATGGCTTCGTGGCAGATGTTGGAATACGACCCATGTCCGTGCACGATGTTGATCTGTTCTCGAAGGTAGATGTTCCGCAAGATTGGTAGGGCCAGAAATAACGACGGAAAGGTCGAGCTTCGGAAAACCGCAACGTATGGGATGTAGTACACCTTGAGCCCATTGGTGAGTGTCCGCACGCCATTGCGGGAGCCGTAGTCATGGGTGATAATGATGACGTTGTGGCCAAGATCAATTAGTTTTTGGGAGAGATGGTGGACGTGGAACTCTACCCCACCAGATTGGGGGTAGAAGAAGTCCGTGACCATAGCGATGTTGTAGCCCATGATGTCTGTTGGAGACAAGGGAGGAGGTCTGTTGGAGACTGGTGGTAGGAGAGTGTTTCGAGTTCTTGAATCCATCACCATGATCGATCACATGTTATCGATCACGTGTTCTCTGTTCAGTGGAGCCAGGATACTGAAGAAGGAGCTAGTGGGATGGGCAATCCTGCGAGCGATGCTGCAAGTCTCTACTCGAATAATAATGCCTCTCGACCCTAATTAAACTGAATTACAAGAATCTATTTGAATATATACCTCTTTTTCTTTATTTTTTTAATTATTATATGTTTTATCTTGATCTGATACGGTCAAAACGTAATGATCCTTAGATTAAATAAACTGCATCACTATGGATAACAATAAGGAATGCCCAGACTCTTTAGTGGCAAAATTTTACATTTACTGCATTCTGACCCGGTATGATAGAGCCAACATTGAAAATCAAATCCAATCAGCATTCCTATCTAGTGTCCATTAACTATACACTTATAAATAAGCCTCCCTGGGGAGCGTGGCCACCGAGTTTTTGAAATTTATAGTACATTGTTGGTAGTCCCAATTGCTTTGTTCACAGAGCATCACTCCATATTGCAAGTTCAACTTAGTCTCTAAAAGAATCTTTACCAACACTTCCTGTTGGATTTGATTAAAACTGGACTTGATCTCAGGTGGAAGATCGGCTGTGGTTGGTGTGGGAGCACCAGGAGCACCAGGTGCACCAGCACCAGGAACAGGGGTAGTAGACTGTGGGGTTGGCACGTTGCTTGCTGGTGCACTAACACTTCTGTCCGACATGTTCCAAGCATCAGTTCCAGAAAAGTTTCTGACAGATAACAAATCACTGGCAACAATCATTCCACCGTTTGGACCAGGAATCACCACGAACGTTCTATCAAATGACTTCTTCGAAAGTGGAATCTTCTTTTTGTTGTTGTTGAACCTTCCTCTGGGACCATTGGTGTTCAATGCGTCCAAATTGTCTGGTTGAGCCACTTCCTCGAAGGAACCATGGATGGTGATCATGATACCTCCTAATTGTGGATATCTGTAACTCTCCATGCTGAATAATTCGGGCTTCGTCATCAAATCGTGACGGGTCTTTGGTAATTGAGAGAACAACTTGAAGATTGCTTCCGGTCCAGTGGCAACCCTTGAAGCTCTAACTTTGGCTGAGCTGACACGGGTCAAGTTTCTAGATTGTGGTATGTAGTAACCAAAGTCAGTTCCACTGGCATAGGATGCGTTAGCGTTGGTTTCTATTAAATGAGGATGCGACGAGTCCACTTGCATGGAGAACTGGGATTCGTTTTGGTAAAGAATCATAAGTTCTGACCTATTGGAGTCCCATAGTTTGAAGTAGTTGGCAATGAAATTGGGGGCCATATTTTGGATTTCTTCGTCTTGGAAGAACATAGATGCAGGGGTTCCGAAAGGAAACGTCAAGTTGATTTTCAATGCTTGCTCGTTTCTTATTATTTCCCCGTTCAACACCACCAATCTTGGGAAAATCTTCATTAAATCAATCTTGACATTGCCATTTCCATTGGCCCCGTCATTTATAGGGTTTCCTACCAACAATAATTCACGAAGGTAGTTCAACTTGTTCTTCCAGATCTCGAAGCTCTTGACTCTGCTGAAATTGTTGTTCACCAAGGAGAGATTCTGTAAGGTGGGAAAGGTTTGGGCCAAGGTAGACACTGTAGACAAGTCCTGGAGCTCGTTGCCGGATAAGTCGACACTCACCACGTCCAATTTGAGGTCAGTGGCCACCTTCATCAATGCAGGGAAGAATTTGGACGAGGTGGAGTTTGAATTGAAGAATCCACCCGCATTGACGGTTGGGTCCTGCTTGACGGCACTGAGGTTCAACAACTTGATCTCCGGCTGGTACCTGGACTTCAAGAAGTGCGATAACGCTTCGATGGCATTACCGGTGTTGGGGTTGCTAACACCCATTTTGGAGGAAAACGAGTCCGCAGATGCTGCTTTGGTGATCCGCAAGGACTGGCCGGCGAATTTGACCCCCGACCAGTTCAAGAGGTCGTTGGCCTGGTTCATGGACTTGACGTAACCCTTGAGGATGCCGGTGTTGGGCTCCACCGAGTGGTTACTGACCACGATTTTGCATTTCCTGGAGATGAAATTGATACACTCTTCGGGGCTGGCTCCGTTCCATCCAAGGATCTCCACGCCCACCGAGTTCTGCTGGACAAAATCGTCGACGGCCTGTTGGCTGAAGTTGTTGCGGTTGTTGTATTGGTTGTTGTAACCACCGCCTCTGCCTCTGCCTCTATAACTCATGGCTGGTGATGAAGAAATGTTTTAATTTCAAAAAAGACGTGCGAAAAAAGGTTTGGTACGCCAGCCGCGAGTAGTGTGCGGTTTGGAGAAAAGGTGAGGGTAAGGTGCTATGCTAGAGGCTCTGGGGTAGTCTTGGGGTAATAATCTGCTACTGGATCTCAGGAGCTGCTAGCCCGAGATGATAGCTAAATAGTGGTAGTTAATGCGAGCTAGCATGTCATACAATTGATACTTCTTCCTCTTCGCACGGCGAGCTCTACACTTTTTCACAGCCGACATGGGTACTTTTCAGCCAGAAACTGGTCTACAGAATAAGCTAGTATGTGTTCTATATCGTATTGATATTTGCTATAGCAATGCGACGTATGTATTGATCGAATCGCCTCCATTGCCAATGCCTGAATAGGTGATTTCTGACGTCTTCCACTACCAATTCTGAAAAACTGCAACGCTGGGTGTAACCGTTTACAGGCCTACAAATGCCATTCGTAACGTAATATCATTATTACACAACCTTCCACTGGAAAAATGCCAATTGGGCCGACCGGGTCATCATTGTCCGGTTTCTCCGGTTTCTCCGTTTTCATGCAATGAGCCCACAATGGGGTACTTGTTCTCGAAGTGCTCCTCCCAGCCATCCAACGACTCGATCTCAGCGTCAGTCAAGTCCTTCAAGGTGTCGATGGGCTTGTTAATTGGGGTCAAAAGCTCGGCCTCAAACGAGTTCTTGGCCAACCCACGAGAAGCGTCCCTGCCTGCAAAGTTCTCGTAGGGTCCGCCAGGGCCGTAGAAAGAGGCTCCCTGGCTGACGTTATACACCTTTCCCTTGACTGCTATGAATATTTTGGGATCATCCGTACCGTTGTACTTTTGCAAAGTTTCGGGAGTGAACTTGCCCTCAACAATGGGTTCTTCTCGGACTTCTGGTTCCGCAAATGGGTTGAATACCGAAACATCCGAAAGGGTGTTTCTGAACAAGTACACAATAACTAGCACTAGAAGAATAGTGGTGATCATCTTGCAGAATCAGCACTGTTCACACACAGAATTTGTACCCCAGTGTGCGCACGTGATTGACACTGATGTTGGGAGCACCACAAGGAATATTGTGCAGCAACTAGAGTAGTTGGAAGTGGTGCTTTGGCGGTATGGCAGATGGTTGGGAAGGATTGTTTCTTCAACATTTGCTCCTCTTGTTGGTGGAGCTTGCCAGTCAACAAAACAGCATCAGTAATCTAGCCAATGCGGTTGCGATGAAATAATCTTGCTAGTACTTATCTAAGAATGTTAAGGATTGAACTTTCAGCTAGGTCAGGATTAAGCCTTCGCCAATTTCTAGCAAACGAACTGGAGTCGGGGGTCGCTAATCCGCCTTACTGTGTTCTTGGATGGCTTGTGATTGTGGAGAGGAGCAATTGCATGTGAGAGCATGTTAGAGTTTTCGCAACCACCGCGACTTACATTGTGTCAAGAATCCAAAGTGTCATGAACGTGATAAGTTCACCATGGTACAAATCCTCAAACAGTTCAGCTGCGGTTCCAGCCCTTTTTCGTACATTGGTGCTTCCACATCGAACAATAAAATGGAGCATTCCTTTCGTTTTACTCAAACAGGCTTCAAATTGAACGCAAATTGTTACTAAGCATTCAGTGACCATCAGTATGCTTAATTACAGGGCAAATAGCATTTGTTTGCAATTCTAGAGCCTAAAATTCTACTGTTCACTCAGGAAGGTTGGCACTTTAAACCATGGAAAATCCATAATTCTGGTACGGAGACTTAAGGCCAGGGAAGGAACATCCTCAACCCAGAATTTTTGATTATCCCAGCAGAAGTTTCTCTACCTGAATTGCTGCACTCAGACGCTCTTCCTGGTTGGCCCCATCCAACCTAACCTCGAAGGCCCAACATTCCAGCTTTGCTTGCACAAGTCAGTGTAGGTTATGAACATCACGTGATGCCATATTTCTCGAACTTTTCAATTCATCCAAGTTGATTCCAACCGTAATCACTTCAAAATGGGCAGAGACATCATTTCCTTGGACGATATCACTCCAAACAACATCGGGGTGCTTCAAAAAATCAACGAGGTCAGCTTACCAACCACATATTCCGAACAATGGTACAAGGACTCCCTCGCATCAGACCAAATAGTCAAGCTTAGTTTCTACTCGGAATTACCAGTTGGAGGAATTAAAGCAAAGTCTTTCAACAGTTCAAGCACAACCAACACCTACGAAACCACCCAGCAGTTACAGATCAAAGATCAGATTCCCAACGCAGTCTATATAGAGAGTTTGGCTGTTTTGGAAGCATACAGAGGATTGGGTATCGGATCCAAACTCTTGGAATATGCCATTGAAGAGACCAAAAAAAGGTTTGTTCACGAAATCATTCTTCATGCCCATGTTGAAAACCAAGAAGTCATAAGCTGGTACGAAAAACGGGGATTTATGAAGGGCTCCATAGTTCCTGAATACTACAAGGCCCAAGGATTAAAAAACCCGGATGCTGTGGTTTTGACCTTGAAGGTATAGACTACATAGATAATTCACTCAAGTGCATTTTATTTGCATTTATGTACTCTAATTCTCACCCTCGTCTTCAGTATCTGTATTTATATCCGTGAAGACACTCTCATTATCACTAACATCGTCGTCTTGTTCTTCAATCTTCGATGGCTGAGTACTCTGTCCTCTCAAGGCGGCCAAAGCTCCAGCCAAGGTGTCTTCCTCTGGGTCGGAGATGTCACTTTCGTCATCGTCAGAATCGACTTCTTTCTTTTTCAAGCTCATCAAGGATGGAGGGGTCTTAACTTCCAATTCAACAGGAATGTCAACGTCACAACCGAAGTATGCGTTGTTCTTTAATATGAGTCTGAAATGGTAGATACCAATGTTTTGTGGAGTTGGGACAGCCAAGTTAATTTTGAATGTTCCAATGGTAACATCTTCTCCCTTCTTCCAAGTTTCTTGATCTAAGGCCAAGTTACTCAAGTCGACATTTTCTAACTTGTATGATGTGGTACCCTCCACTAATTTTGCATCCTTCTGTGATAACAAGAAAGCTGTCCACGAATTACGGACATTGCTTGGGAAGAATGGAGAGTAACTATATGGAAGAACTGGTTGTTTTTCGTTGATAGAAGCTGGGTTTCTCATGTAATCCAATGTTTCCTCATCCTTCAATCTGGATTCGTCAATTTCTGGACATGACTTAAGCTTTGGAGACTTGACCAAGAATTTCAATGAGATGTGAGCATTAGAAGCAGGTGTAACCACGTCTTCGCCAGGAACTTTAAATTCTGATTCAAGTACTCTCAAAGAACCAATACTTGCTGCAACGCTGAGGGCAGCTTCCAATTTTGTCTTGTCTTCGATACCTAAAATTTTACCAGCTTCTTCCTTAGAGACAGCGAAAAGCTTACCCAATTTCTTGACACCAGATTTTTCCACGGCTTTTCTATCCACATAAGGCAACTGCAATAATTCTTGATACTTACCTTCTGGCTTGACAGCTTGGATAATCGATTTTTGCAAATCGCAAGCAGTCACGACAATATCAGCTTGTCTGAAGACCACGGCGATTTCAATCAATCCTTCAATCAATTTTGGTAACATGGCCACAATCTTGACCTTCTCGGCTTCCAAGCTTGGGTTGGTCTTGACGTACTCGAAGTTTCTGTTCAAGTGTCTAGCAATCAAATCTCTGACCTGGTTGTAGTCCAAATGCTTAAAAGTGGTTCTAACTTCGTTACTCAAACAAATCAAGTCCAATAAGTCGTAGACAGTGTAGATCTTGGTAGGGTCTCTGTTGGTCAATCTTCTGGTGAATAATCCGGCGGTTTCGATGTGCAAGCCCCTCTTGGTGTATGACTTGACATTGCCCCACCATGTGCCAACAATTGTTGGCAACAAGACACCGATCAACAAGAAATAGACAACGATCATCAACGAGGAGTACTTACCCTCGACCAAGAACTTGGGCAAGGCAATTCCGTGGGAAACATCCTGAGGGCCGTCAGGGTGGCCGTACTTCAAAAAGTTGTTTCTGGTGACCTCGTCAGTCAAGGACTTGTAGGCCAAATTGATTCTGATGAAAGCTGCTTCCATTTCTTGTTTGGCGGCATCAGTCAAGTCCTTTGGGAGCTTGTCAGGATGGAACTTGAGGGATAACTTTCTGTATTTGCTCTTGATGTCTCTTTCACTGGCAAACTGGGACACGTCCAAAATGGTGTACGGGTCGAAGGCGCCTTGCAAGTCGGCTTCCTTGACGAGATTGAGGGCCACGTAGACAAAGGCTGACCAGCCCACGACAATAAACAACAACGACCAGTTGAAGATCTTGGACGACTTCTTTTGAGCCTGGAAACTGTTGATCTGGGCGGCATTTTCCACTGCCACCTCCTGGGATATGGCGCCTTTGATGGAGGCGTTTTCTGACTTGGCGTCCGATGTGCTGCGCAAGTTGTACAAGTACTTCACGGTGACTGGCACCAATATGAACGACAACACAGCCAACAAGAAGAATGGCCATGTTTCGCCCTCTTCGTCATAGGTATATTCAGAGCCCATGGTGTATTAGGAACAGCCGTGTTTGCTGGTCTGTAGTAGGGGGAAGACCGGGTGTGGTGGTTCACGGGTTGTGTCGTTGACGAGAGGCAACAAATCCAGAATCAGTGATGCTAATTCCAGGTTCGAACACTGTGACTAGTACTCGGTGTCTTTATTTCGAGACTGGAGTATTGACGTGTTTGTTACAAAGTGCCACAAAAAGAATTTGCTGAGACCATGGTTGCAACTGGAGGGAGTGCAAGCACATGCTGAACGTGGTGGTGATGCTGGAGGGAGAGTGTAAGCACATCCTGTAATGTTGGATTCTATGTAGTATTACTGTCGCCAAAAATTTTGAGAATTGTGCCTCTAATTATGGCTACCCACTGGAAATTGCAATTGGAGTGGCAGGCTGTGGGAAAAATAGGTGTGAAAATATCCTGAAGCCAACAGCATGGTAATTCCCAGTAATTTTCCAATTGATTCGTGTGTATGTAGCAATTCGTTGAATGAAAAGTCCTACAAGTGATCTAATGTTATAAATGGCTATTTATATGGAGCTGTGAGAGATGTAGTAATTTTTCAGTTGGACAAACTCAATTAGAAGGCTATTATGAACCCACCAAGAATCCTGAAAGCATCAGGCAAGGGCATACCTACATCGCATCTCTAAAATTTCATGTAATTGAAAGAGGGCATAGAAGTAATTTCTCCACTGCAAGGGCAATGCCCTAATAAATATTGAAGCATTTATGCTTCAGGCTACGGCACACTAATGATGATCTTGATTAAACGTAACTAATGAAGTCTAGACTCCAAGAATTAAAATACACTAATGGTGGAACAAACGGATTGGGTTTTCGACGTAAACAATGTCGAAAGAGTCGGCAGCTCCGAAAACGGCCTTGTCCATAACGGAACCGGATGGGGCGGCAATGTACTTGACACCAGATCTGGCAGCTCTGTAGACATTGTCTGGGAATGGGAAGAAGGCATCGGAAGACAAGGCGACGTTTTCCAACTTGGCAGACCATTCTTCTCTTTCCTTTTGGGTTAATGGTTCTGGCAATTCAGCAAACTTAGATTCGTATTCGGTCTTTTCTGGCTCAGTGGTTGGTATTTGACCAGTCACATACAAGTCAATGGCGTTGGACTTCTCAGGTCTCTTGACACCCTTGGCCCACTTGAAGCCCAAAACCTTGGGGTGTTGTCTGAACCACCAGTTGTCGGCCTTGTCACCAGCCAATCTGGTACAGTGGATACGAGATTGTTGACCAGCACCTAAACCGATCACCATACCGTTCTTAGCGTAACACACGGAGTTGGATTGAGTGTATTTCAATGCAATGGTAGCAACGGTCAAGTCAATGGCACCTTGCTCAGTCAACTGCTTGTTCTTGGACACAAATTCCTTGAAAGAGGTACCCTTGATGATGGCGTCGTTACGCTTTTGTTGTAAGGTTATACCGTAGACTTGTCTCGATTCCAATTGGTCTGGGGTGAAGTTTGGATCGATTTGCAAAACACAGTACTTACCACCCTTCTTCTTCTTCAAGATTTCCAATGCTTCATCGGAGAAACCTGGAGCAATCACACCATCAGAAACCTCCTTGGAGATGATTTGGGCGGTTGGCAAGTCAACAATGTTGGACAAGGCGATGAAGTCACCAAAAGAAGACATTCTGTCGGCACCTCTAGCTCTGGCGTAGGCATTGGCCAATGGAGATAAGTTTTCGATGTCCTCAACGAAGTAGATCTTCTTTTCGATGTCAGACAATGGCAAGCCAACGGCGGCACCGGCTGGGGAAACGTGCTTGAAAGAAGCAGCGGCTGGTAAGTTCAAGGAAGCGGACAATTCCTTGACCAATGGCCAAGAGTTCAAGGCATCCAACAAGTTGATGTAGCCTGGGGAACCGTTCAAGACCTTGAAAGGCAATTCACCTTGAGAGACAAAGGCTTGTGCTGGCTTTTGGTGGGGGTTGGCACCGTATCTCAATGGCAATTGAGAGACGTTCTCCGAGTATTGCTTTCTGAAGAAGTCAGAAATGGCAACGTCGTAGTCAGCAGTGTGCTCGAAAGCCTTGAGAGCGTATCTGTTTCTGGCTTGGTCGGAGATTTCACCGCTCTTCAATTCTTCCAAGAAACCGGCGTAATCCTTTGGATCAGACAAGATGGTGACTCTGGCGTGGTTCTTAGCAGCGGCTCTCAACAAGGTGACACCACCAATATCAACTTCTTCGACGGCTTCCTCAATGGTGACTGCAACCTTGGAGACAGTCTCCTTGAATGGGTACAAGTTGCAGACAACGAAGTCAACCTTTTCAATTCCTTGGGCTTCCAAGTCCTTTTCGTCACTGTCCAAGTTTCTGGCCAAAATACCACCGTGAACGGCTGGATGCAAAGTCTTGACTCTACCACCCAACATTTCTGGGGCCTTAGTGATAGTGGAGACATCCTCAACTGGGAATCCAGCACCACGAACCAACTTGGCGGTACCACCAGACGCCAAGATACGAACATTGGCAGCAACCAATCCCTTGGCCAAGTCTAATAAACCTGTTTTGTCGTAGACAGACAAGATTGCTGTTTTAGTGTAGGTAGTCATAATGATATGCGATTGTATACCAAAGAAAGTAGAATTGGTGGAATTGAGCTCCTTGACAATCTTATAGATTCCAGGTCGTGCGCACGCCCGGCTAGAAAAATTTGGTACCGATTATTAGATGGAGTCAAATCTGACTCGGTAGATAACGTCAGCTGACCTGGCAAGATCAAGATAGGGCTGGGGGCAGCCAGTGGCTACGCCCTGGCGATTCCAGGCCTGGCCTTATCACTGGCAAACCTCTAGAAACTCACAATTGGACCTTCCATGTGGCCCGCGCACGTGATCTACACTATTTGATCTCGATATTCATTTACACAAATATACACTCCACCAGGCTCTGGCGAACCCAATGGCAAGCATCGCAGTATTAAAAACACTAACCCGCTTAAGATCTGTATCTCCACAAAGACAAAGTGTTTTGTCTCTTCCAGGTGTGACGACGACCAGCCTTGGTGTTGTTGTACAAGTGACCCTTGTTGATACCTCTGGACTTCTTACCGGTGGAAGTAAGACCTCTAGCTTCTCTTCTCTTGTGGACTGGGTTAACGATCCAGTTGTATCTGGCGTCGTTTCTGATAGCCTTGTGAGATGGGTCGAGCAAGATGACTTCGAAGTACTTGTAGGTGGAATCTTGGTTAACCCAGTAGGAGTTCAAGACTCTCAAGTTAGAAGCACGACGACCAACTCTTTCTTCAGCAGTAGATCTGGCAGATCTTTGGTACTTCAACTTGTTAACACCTTGGTTGGTTGGCTTACCGTAAGTAGCACCCTTTGGAACAGGTCTCTTTCTACCACCTCTTCTGACTCTGACTCTGAAGATAACGAAACCTTGCTTGGCCTTGTAACCTAATCTTCTGGCCTTGTCTGGTCTGGATGGTCTAGAAGCTCTGTGGATAACAGTCTTTTGTCTGTATTCCCAGCATCTAACACGATACAAGAAACGCATAACATCGGATTGCTTCTTTCTTTGCAATTCTTCTAAATATTTGTAGGCACCCATTTTTACTAACTTATGTTTGTCAACAAGGAAAAGAAGAAGAAACTTCGAAGCTGAAATATGAAAAATTTTTAAGGACCATACTCGATGTGGTGGAAAATGCCACAAAACGGTGGCCGGGTAACTCAAGTTTTTTTTTCGCGAGCCCCGGTCCCCAATTTTCCGGTCTGTAATCTACGCGTGGACTAAATGGAAGAGTCACGTGGCCACTAACTCTTCTAGGATGCAATGGCCCACCAGCCAACACCAACCGAGAATGGGAGCTCCAAAATGGTAAGCTGCCTACAACCAACTGTTCGTACACGTCTAGCCTATATCCAAACCGAAGGAATGGAACTGTGTTAAATGAGTTACTCTTTTTCATCTATCACAAGTATTGATTCCCAGTTCCAACTCTCCTTCAATATCACGTGATATTTCACCCGTGACCTAACATGGGAGCCATATCGAGAGATGAGCATCGCAAAAACAACACCACAGCCATGTCAGACGAAGCGAGAATTGAGACTCGTGAGAATGAATTCCAAGCGGATGGTGCGAATAACGACCCAATTAACCACAACCATGTGAATCCTGTTGAGGATGCCGTTATTGATGAAACTGCAACAAGCACTATCGATGAAACCAAGATAGACGAGACTGAATCGCAACTGAAGAGTACAGAGGATGCCATCGATACTGAAGCACAACCAACAACTGAGCAACAAGAAGTGCGTGTAGAGGAGGCTGCTCAACAATCTTTGCCACAACCGGAGAATCAGTCGAAAAGTGAAATTGTCAATTCCGTCCAGGACTCTCCAAACCAGCGTGAAGTACAAGCACCAACCACAGCTGAGACTGTTGAATCAGTCGAGCCAGTCGAGCCAGTTCAGCCAGTTCAGCCAGTCGAGCCAGTCGAGCCAGTCGAGCCAGTCGAGCCAGTTGAGTCAGTTGAATCGGCTGAGTCGACTGAGCCAGTTGAGCAAGCTAAGAAAGTTGAATCGACAGAGACAGATAAACCAGATCAACCGGCTGAATCACTGTCTGAAGTTGATACTTCCAAATCCCTTGAGGCCCCCCAAAAATCAGACATTAAGGATTTCATTAACCAAAAACCCGAGGAGGATTTACAACAATTATCTGACGACGACATAATCATTGATGGAATTAGCTCTGGATCAGATGATTCTGATTCGAGCTCTAGCTCCGACTCTAGTTCTGATTCAGACTCGGATTCAGACTCGGATGACGACTCGGATGGCGACTCTAATTCTGCACAAAAGGGGGACATTGATTCCGATGAAGAAGGGGAAGCAGTTAGTGGTCCTATCGCTTCGAAGAATGAGGTACTTGATGAAGTTGCTCCAAGCTTGCCCGAGGACTATTCTTTACCGGAAAATGCACCAATCGAACCAATCGGAGTAGTGACCGCCCTAGTGGAAAATAGTGTTATAATCAAGGCGACCATTTCAGGAGAGTTCAGAGTTTTAAAGGACCAATCTGTGTTGTGTTTCGAAGATCGTACCATTCTCGGTCCGTTGTTCGAAACATTTGGAAAATTGCAGAACCCCGTTTATCGTGTCAAATTTAACAGCACCGAGGAATTTGAAAAGTTCAAAGACTGCAAAGGAAAAGCTGTGTATTACGTTGTTCCTGATTCAAACTTTATCTATACTGATTCTATAAAGACCATCAAGGGTACGGATGCTAGTAATTGTCACGATGAAGAATTACCAGAAGAAGAACAGGAATTCTCTGATGACGAAAAAGAAGCGGAAGTCAAACAATCAAAGAAGAAGAAGAAGAACAAGAAAAAGGCCGAAAACCAAGAATCTCGTAAGAGAACTAACGGCTCTGCCGACTCTGATCCAAAGAGATTTCAGCCTTATGGTTATGCCCAGCCTCACGAAGAACGTACACAGCATCCAAGAGCACAATATTCAAACTATGCATCCTCCCAAGTCCAACATCCACAGCAAGCTATACTGCATGCACAACAACCAGTTGCCCAACAAAATTCACCATATGGGTATCCAAATCAAATAGGTCATCCCCAGCAATACGGTGCTCAGATTGGTCAAATGAACCATGTAGCTCAACCTTTTCATAACCAATCACCATATGGAGTTCCTTTCAACCAAATTCAATTTAATGGAACCCACCATGCTTATGGTCACCCGCAACCACCTTACCATAATGCCAATCTTCCACCCTACCCTGGCCAGTTCAATCAAAACCAACACCAGCAACCCGCAGGATACGCTCAACCAAACCAATGGAACCAACAAGTTCCCCAGCATCAAAGTTTCCAGGCACCTGGCCAATTTTACCCCCCAACCCACCAAGCAGTTCCTGCTCATGCATCTAACGATATGCAACAATCACAGTTGCAACAACTTCAACAGCTAATTGCCAATCAGATTCAACAAAACCAAGGACAGAATCAGGGACAAAATCAACCTCCTTCACAGTAAGTAAATTCTTAAGTACGCAAGTAATTCATGAAGTAGTATTGACCAGTCTGAATTGTATAGCAATATGTAGTTTTAAACTAACTCCTTTGGCAAAGAATTCAAAAAAACTCTTAACCAATTTCGTCTTGTTCACTGTAATGGTTGCGAAAAGGAATTCATTTTGAAAATTTAATATTTCGCAAAATTTTCACAATACTGGATATTCTTACAAAGATCGTATGAACAGGGAATGCGTTCACTTGTACATTAGTTATCAGAATGTAAAGGCTTACAGTCCATGCATGCCATATCTAAACTATATTATTAATTATTATATACTTGAAAGTGATATGTGATTTAAATAACTAATTTTTACCTACCCTTGTCTCTGTTTCCAATACCTCCAATGCTTTTTGAGCGTTCAATAACGCATGTTTTGGGAACCCGGCCATTTGTGCAACTTCTATTGCATATGAACGATCACTAATTCCAGGTTCTAAAGTATGGTCAATGATAAATCCCGACTCTGGTTCACCAAGGTTTCTCTCATGCTCCGAATTGAACAAGACCCTAGTCCTGAAGTATTTAATTTTATTTTGATTGATATTGTTTGCTACCAAGAGCAGCTCCAACTCCTTACCGAAATGAGTAGCGAACAAAGTCCGACATTTGTTGACTTGTAACAAACTTAAAAGTGTGGCATATGCTATCGCCAAACCTTCTTTTCCACTTGTGCCTCTTCCTATTTCATCAACAATAGCAAGAGAATTTGGGGTCGCATTCTTTAGAATATTGCTCGTTTCTACCATTTCCACCATGAATGTGCTGAGATCACTAAATAGATCGTCTGATGCCCCTATCCTGGTGAATATTTTATCCACAATACCGAGGCTCGCTTTCTCAGCAGGCACAAATGACCCAATTTGAGCCAATATGACAATCAATGCATTCTGTCTTAAAAATGTACTCTTCCCTCCCATATTTGGTCCCGAAATTATCCACAAATTCTCCGAAGTAGAACCGATTTTGGTGTTATTGGGTATGAACATAGACCCAATTTCTTTGAGGCCTGATTCTACCACTAGATGCCTTCCTTTTTTTATATTTAAACGTGGTGTTTTGGTAAATTTTGGACATACGAGATTATTTTCTTGTGCAAGAACTGCAAAAGAAGTAGTAATATCCAAAAAATCAACTAATTTGCTGACTTTTCTGATTCGTGGGATTGCATCAAGCACTTTAATTCGTAACTTATCGATGATTTCGTTTTCGAATTCTTTAATTTGATCACTTTTTTCATCAATTCTTGCTTGCAATCGATTCCATTCTTGAGGTTTATATAGTAGAGAACTTTTCCTCTTCTCCCGAATATCTGGCTCAAATAGCAGATGGGCTTCCTCAATCAGCTTTTGCTTTCCTGAAATATGTATCACATTGAGATATCTCCCATGCTGATGTTTTTTCTTCACCTTGATTTTTGGATCTATGGTAGACATCAGATCTTGAACATGACCTAAGAATTCATCTTCTTCCTGTAGGAAAGCGTCCATCTGCTGATGATGAGCAGCTAACTTCTCATTGAAATCTCTTCTGACACTAAACAAGAATTCACTCTCAATCTTGGGTTTGTCTGTTTCCTTGTACTTGTCCAAAGACAGATTCGAATATGATCCTGAATATCCAAAAATGTCAGATTCAATTTCGCTTTCATTGTATTCCTCGTATACGTCGGGTTCAACAGATTCTTCGGCCTCCACGTATTCAACGTGCAAAGTGTCTTGGATCTCTTTTGAGATTTCCCATGGAACCTTAAAGTCTTTTAATAGTGTTCCTAGAGTTTTGAACGACTTTGGATTCTGTTTGTATTCTTCAATCAAGAATAGTTCAAGCTCGTATAATTTGTCCACTCCATCTGCAATCAGAAGTAGGTGAACTACTGCGTCACCACTGCTTAGTGATAATCTTTGCAAAGACCTCACAAAATCTCCCAAGACTGACAACCTAGTTCTAATAGAGACTTTCAAGTATTCATTTTCAAGAAATAAATTAACGTAACTCTGGCGATATTTTATCTCATCAATATCAAGCATGGGGGACTTGATCCATTGAGTTAATAGGCGAGAGCCGGATGGCGTGACGGTTTTCTTGATTGTGTTAAGAAGAGTCCCAACTGTGGAATTTCTACCATTATTAGTTCTTTCAGTAAGTTCCAAGGCCTCACGACTTCTAGAATCAATTTGTAAGTATTTTTGATTCCAATACTGTGTGGGTAATTCTAGGGAAAGGTTCCTTTCAGGTAAATTAACGTTGATGTATGATAAAACCAAATTCATGGCAGCTTCTTCCCTCACACTAAACTCCTCTAATGATTTTCTAGTGGTTTGAATATTGGTCTTAAATTTGAACTTCAAGTCACTGTAACTGGTTTTATGGTACCTTAAAAAGTACTTCCTCAAGTCATGCAACGGCGCGTACCAGTTTCCATTGGTGATGTCTTCAGTTTGGAAGTCTTTGGAGATCAATACCTCGCTTGGATTTATCCTAGCAATATCTGTCATGAGTTCGTTGAGCGTTGTCTGCTGGACATAAAACTCCCCAACAGACACATCTATCCACGAAAGGCCAATTTTAAGGTCGGGATCAGCTGGGATCTTGGTACATTTTGGAGGAAGGGAAATGGCCACAAGATAGTTGTTCTGGGAGTAGTTGAGGAACGTCTCGTCCACCAATGTGCCTGGCGACACAATTCGTGAGATTTTGCGGTGGATTATGTTATCTACTGACTGGTCTTTGGAAGGGTACTGGTCGATAATTGCAACGTTGACCAGACAGTCTTGGACCAACATTTTGACGAATTTCTGGAGCTGAAAGACTGGAAAGCCAGCCATTGGGATGGAATACAGACTGGTTTTGCGGGTGGCGACCTTGAGGCCCAATCGAGGCCCGAACACAGAAGCCTGGTCGAAATAGAGTTCGTAGAACAGCCCCACCTGGATCAAACACACACAACCAGGGTTGGAGTCAATGAGTTTTTTCATGGATGCGTAGAGGGGCGTCAAACTATTCTTGTCAGTACGGCCTCCTCGATCCCACGACGGGAGAGTTTCTGGAGGTGTCGGCGTGATGGTGGTCAAATGGGGAGTTTCTGGTGGTTCGTGGATGGCCTTCAATGGTTTGAAAAAAGGCCGTGAAATGCTTAGCTGTCGGCGGAGGGTAGCACCCGTCGGCCAAAGCGGTCGTAAGGTGGCAGCTCGGAGCATTTGATGGTGCTAGCGACGCTAGCGGGACGTGTTGATGATGGGGCAGCTTGATCTGACGCGGTTATATGATAAGATGGCGCGCGATGAAAAGAGAGGGTACACTTTGACACCGTTACTTAGTTGGAGACTGGGGATTTCTTAGGATGTAGGCAGCTGGAGTGGTTCTCGTGCCAGAAAGCTACTGGTGCTCTACTAGAGAGAATCTTTGTAGTCGTTGACATTTTGGAATATAATACAGCTATGTACATGTTACAGTGGAAATAGAGTGCGAGAGGTTCTTCGACAAGAATGCTGGTTTCTATCACTGTAGTGAGCACTCAGTTCTTCCGAGTCTATCCTCATCGGAGCGTTCTTGGAACATCAGCATTGGTTCTTCGATTCTTTGTTGGGATCAACGATCCTCACTTCTTACGGGTACTTCTTCTCACCGGCATCTTAGGAGGGGGAGCGCTGGATCTGGTGTTTCTCCGCGTTGCAGGCTTGGGAGTCTCCTGCTCCTCGTTGTCGTCATCGTCTTCATCCTCTTTCTTTCCGTCAGAATCGTCCAGCTCCTCAGGAGGTGGATGTGTCCCTGACCGAGTTCGCCTCTTGGTTTTGGCCACCGGAGGAGTGGCAGCTCTGGAGTTCCTTCGCTTGGGTCCCGGTTCCACCAGATCCAACTTGGCCAAGGACCGGGTGCGCTTCTTTGTTGGCCGAGGCTTTTCTGGCAAGTTCTTCTTGACCCCTCTGGTGATCCGCCTCTTGGTGCTTCCTTCATCTTCTTCGTCTTCTTGGTTCAGGTCCTCTTCACTGTTATTAATCTCTTCTGTGTTACCTCTGGAGCCTCTGTTGTTCTTGTCAGTGTCTTGAGTAGATGCCCCTTCATTCGAGGAGTCCGAATCAACATCACTCAACCCAGACGAGTCATCCTTGGCCTCGTCTTTGATGCTGACTCGCTTCTTGTCACTCTTTACTTTGGACTCCTTCTCCTTGCTCTCTTTCGGCTCATCCTTCTCATCCTTCTCATCCTTCTCATCCTTCTCATCCTTCTCATCCTTTACTCCCTGTTCTTCTCCACTGTCGCCAGCCTTTGTATCCTCTTCTTCGTCTTCCTCTGCCTTCTCTTGCTCTTCATCCTCAGCTTCAGCTTCACTTTCTCTGTAGTCTTCGAGCGAATCGAGCTTGGGGAGATTGTAGAGGGTCTCCAATTTTGCCCATATATCGCTTGCACTGAACGGTTTGGGAGCATCCTTGTTGATGCTGTCTATGATTGACACCATATTCTTGTGCTTGTTTGCACCAGCAGGCTTATAGTCACAGATTAGACTGAGTAATCGTATCTCATCATCAAGACTCCATTCTCTGATTACAGACATGATGGACAGGTACCGTATTAAGCAAATACAGACCAAGAACGCCGCAGTTCGGGATAGGCACAAAGACAGTAGCCGATGGTGGATAGACCTGCTTATCCAGAGTGATGGAAGCCAGAAAGTGGTTTCAACGCCTAAACAAAGTCACGCGGAGGAGAGGTCACGTGAGAGCGCATTCGTCCAAATTATCAAAAATTTCACATCGCTAAATCAAACCCACACAGTCAGTCACCATGCCTAGAAAGACCCAGAACCTCAACTCTCTTAGTAGAGGTAGAGTAAGGGCCTCTATGAACAAGTACAACTTGTTCAATTTGTACAAAAAGGACAAGGTTTCATTCGACAGACTCACCCTCTTTCAACAAAAATGGAAGGCCAAGGCCGAAACAAGAGCATACCACGGAGAACATTTGACAGAGTCGAGATGGAAGACATTGTTCAACCCTTCGCTTGAGTCCGTTGCCCAGCTAGATGCCTCCTTGAAGGGATCCAGAGTGCAACCCACTCCAATGGTTTTACAAACATACGCTGCCCTCGAAAAGAGATTGGAGTTGGCCGTGTTCAGATCCATGTTTGCATCCTCCGTAAGACAGGCCAGACAGTTCATTTTGGGAGGCCACGTATCTGTGAACGGTGTTGTGATCAAGCATCCTTCATTCCCATTGCAAGCCGGCGATATCTTCAACGTCAAACCGGAAAAGGTTTTGTTGGCCATGGGTAGAGTCAAGCCAGGCTTAGAACAATCGGTGAAGGTGGACAACAAACAGATCATTGTGTGGAACAAGTACGTGAAGTCCGCTAAAGAGAATCCTAGAGATGTGTGGGAGTTGAAACAAGCCAAGCCAGAATCCTTGGACACCACCAGAACTGAAAACAATGCACAATCCATCAAGAGTTTCAATGATAAGTTGGACAAGGATATGATCAGAAAGCAGAAGGAGACAACTAGAGAACTGATCTTGACCAGAATTTTGACTCTTGCCTCAAAGCAAGAAGAAGTGGACGAGAAAGCATTTAAAGAATTCGGATCCCAAGCAAAGAAGTGCCACGATGTTTACAACTTGTTGTTTGACTCAAAGCACGATATGGTAGAGAACTTTTCTATTGAAGCCAGCACCGAGTTTGTCAACAAGAAAAAGCCAGAAATGGATGCTGGTGAAAAGCACTTGACTTCTAGCGTCAAGCAAATCTTGGGAGAAATCCAGAAGGTGACCGTTGAGTCGATCCGCGTCAAGGCCCAAGAAAGCAAGTTGCCAGAAGACGCGAAGACTATTCCATTCACTTCTCAGTTTGCTGAAAACTTGAAGACCCACAAGAAATTAAACAAGGATGAAATCATGGAAAACGAGGCAACTGCCGAGATAAGCTTGCCATGGCAAACTGGCTTGTTTGGCCGTCAAGACCCAACCAAGCCATACTTCACCCCATGGACCCCCAGACCATTCTTGGGTGCCTTTGCCATCTTGCCTTCTCACATTGAAGTTTCTTTCAACACCTGTCACGCAATCTACTTGAGAGACCCAATTGCCAGACCAGGCCACTCCGAGGTCATCACTCCGTTTGCCGAGGATGTCCACGAAAGAGCTTACATGTACTATGTTAGAAAGGGATTGTAGTATCGTTGTATATAGTCGCTGCATACCTTGTGTATTTAGGATAATAGTGAAACAAATCACGTGAAGTCAATGTAGTCGAGGACTTGCCAATGGCCGTTACATGAGCGTGTAGTCCCAGCGTGTTAAGATCGGTGTTCGATTGTAGTGCCATTTCTGGTGGAAGTCACGTGATGACATACCCCAGGAAGAGTCTCATCTCCAACCTAACCACGCTATGCAATGCCCCGAATCTCACCCCGCTTGGTGAGGGAAGCCTTGTGGCATTCCCGTTTGCTTCCACCACTTTTGCGTGCTAACCCAGAAATAGCCATGGCCAAGCAAGAGCTCCGGTGGATCAAAAATGAGCTTCCTCGAGATCAATGGAGAGATGCTATCACTCGAAGATCTAAACTAGAGCCCTTGCAGTACATCCTCGGAACACAGCCGTTTGGAGAACTTGACATAGAGTGTCGCCCAGGAGTGTTGATACCTCGATGGGAGACCGAGGAATGGGTTACGAAGCTATCAAATCTCGTGGCATCACGATGTCCCAAAAAGAATATCCATATCGTTGATGCCTGCACTGGAAGTGGATGTGTACCTTTATTGCTAAACCACCAGTTGAACGGACAGAGCGATATTTCTAGCCAAATCGTGGGATTTGACATCTCCTTGGAGGCATTTAACCTTGCAAACCACAACCTTGCCAGAATAGACAATAGCACACCGAACGTGAAGTTTAAGCAGTTGAATTTGTTCAGTGAGAGTTTGGTGCAAGAGCTAGCAGTTGACGAGGTGGATATCCTCGTGAGTAACCCTCCATACATTCCCAAGGAAGACTTCTACTCCTCTATGTACATGAATGGGGTCGAGAAGTCGGTGAGATTGTATGAGCCTGCATTAGCACTTATTGGTGAAAACGAATTTTATGAGGCATTGCTAGCGCAGTTGATACTTCCCATGAAGATAAAGGCATTTGTATTCGAATTAGGCTACCAGCTGCAGGTTGACTTCGTCAAAACCTTCCTTGAGGGAAAAGGCTGGGAGGTAGGCTCCATGAACGACGGAAGTGGAAAGATTAGATGCGTATTGGGTTGGAGAAAGGAAATGGATTTTATGCAAAAGTTAGCAGAAGAGAAAAGCTCATAATAGATAGATTATAGATAATTACATTATGAAGGGTATCGGAAGAATATTCATCGAACAAATTACAGGCAGCTTGTATGCTTAATTATCGTATTTGCTACATCTAAAGAACTAGGCCCCAATTCAATCAAGGTCTTGGATCATCTCCTAAATCTGGTAAAGGTTAGTTTTCAACTTCTTGCTTGCCTTCTTCCTTTGGCTTCTCAGTCTCGCTTTCCACCCCAACGGATTCCTCCTTCTTCTTCTTGCTCACACCCCTTCCCACAGCGGTGATATTTTCTTGGGGAAGAACTCTAGTACCCCACAACACGTAACCACCAAAACCTCTCATGGTCATCATAGGGTGCAATCTTCCAATGATGGTTTGATAAGGTCTAACCCTGGTCTCAAAAATGGATGGTGCTAATACTCTCTTATCGTTCGACAAGGAGTGTTGAGTTTCCAATAAAAGTTCTTTGAATTGACTGTATAATACAATTGGTCTTGAACCCCCAATAGCTGGAAGAACTTCTGGTAAAAGAGAAGGTAAATGAAGTGTGCTGACACTAATGAAGCCATCAAAATTGCCTGCTTGAACCATGTCAATTACCGAGTTAATGTCCTGACTTCTCTTTAATCTCTTTTCGTACTGAACTTGCTTGGTTGGCTTCAATGCATCGATTTCTTCTTGACTCAAAATTTCCAAGTCGATCTTTTCGTTTTCAGGCTCCAAAAATTGTAACCAGTTAATGGGCTTGACCATTTGATTTATTAACTCTTCGGGATAATCAGAATATCTTAATGCGATGTGGTTAGGATGCTCGTTTTCGTGTGCCAAAACGATGGTACCCTCACCATTCATTCTCTCCATCATGGCATATAGTATGACTCCTCCAGTCTCATCCACCAACAAGTATTTACCACCCGGTCTAACGTTACCATAGTTCAATATTAAACCCAATGTTTCTTCACTCAAGTCGAGCACTCTTGGAAGGTCTTTTTCGATGTAGTATTGAAGCAATTGTGACGAGCCAATGTATTCAACGGTGAATCTTCTCAAAAACTTTTGTTGCTTCCTTCTGAGGTACTTCTGTTGTGAAAAGATCGTCTTTTTATCAAATCCTCCATGTCCTGCAATGATCTTCTCAATGATCTGTTGGCCAATATTGGACGATGCTCCCGACTTTTTGAGTTCGTCAATCTCCTGGTTGGTGAGACTCTGTACCTTGGAGCCTATATCAATGATTTGTTGATTGTTTTCGGCATTGGTAGAGAAGAATGAAGTGAGATCTGCCTTGGAAAGCTCTCCCTCTGTCTCTGGTTCTGCCTCTGCCACTTCTTCAGCACCCTCCCCATCTTCTAATCCAGGAGCCAAACTTTTCACTGGCTTGACGTTGCTTCTGTCTAAAATTTCAAAACTTTGTCCAAAAGCATACCCTAAGATTGCATCTACATCGAAAGAGCCGAATTTACCCAAGCTAATGGTTCCTCCAGACCTGAGCTCGACGATCTTCAATCCCTCAGATGGCAACCGGATGAGGGCATGCTGGTTGGCAGTGATGATGGTCTTGCTTTTGACCATTGTGTATTGGTACTGATATGCTAGGTTGTGTGTCGAGTCTGAATCTGGCACAGTTGGCTCTCCAAGCTTAGCGACAGTATCGGGTCGATGAGTCGTGCGGCACCACTTTTTTTTTTCAGTCTCATCACTTCAGACATCTCAATCTTTCTATCAACCATATCAGCATAATGGGTAGAAGAGCCAAAAATAAGCAGGGTGTACCACCATCCTTTGAGGACTTCCAAGCAAAGAAGGAGAAGAAGGAAGCAGCAAAGAAGAGAAAGGCCGAAAATGTCGAAAAATCAGAGAAGCCTGTGAAGAAATCTAAGAGCGATGAGAAGAAGCCATCTAAGGAAACCAAGAGCAAGAAGAAATCAAAGAAGAACGACGAAGAAGAATATCAAGATCCCGTTGACTTACCGGAAGTAGACCTCGAGGAACTCTCTTCTGCAAAGAAGGCCTTGTTTGATGACTCCGATGGTGAAGAAGAATTAGAGGACGATGAGTTCGATGTGGGTGCTGAGGAAGAATTTGACTCAGATGAAGAAGCTCGTGCCAATCCAATGTTCTCTGACGACGACGAAGATATGGAAGAATTGAACGCCGCCAACATGGAAGCTTTATCCAGAAAGTTGGACGAAGAAGAAGAGTTGGAGGCCGAAGAAGCTGAAAAGGAATTGTTGGAGGGTGACAGAAACCAACCAAGAGCCCAAATTTTGCCAACCGAAGAGCAAGAGGAAGAACTTGCCAATGCACCAAAGGACATCACCGTTATCAGAACCAGAATGATCGAGATTGTGAAGGTGTTGGAAAACTTCAAGGAATTGGCCGAGGAAGGCAAGTCAAGAAACGACTACACTAGTAGATTATTGAGAGACATCTGTGACTACTTCGGCTACAACGAGTTCTTGGCCGAGAAATTGTTCAACTTGTTCTCCCCATCTGAAGCCATGGAGTTCTTTGAAGCTAACGAAATCTCCAGACCAATCACCATTAGAACCAATACCTTGAAGACTAGACGTCGTGACTTAGCTCAACACTTGGTTAACCGTGGTGTTAACTTGCAACCAATTGGTGCTTGGACTAAGGTTGGTTTGCAAATCTTTGACTCTCAAGTTCCTATTGGTGCTACTCCTGAATACTTGGCTGGTCATTATATCTTACAAGCTGCATCTTCATTTTTACCAGTCATGGCATTGGATCCACAAGAGAACGAAAGAATCTTGGATATGGCCGCTGCTCCAGGTGGTAAGACTACTTACATTGCTGCATTGATGAAGAACACTGGTACTGTGTTTGCCAATGATGCCAACAAAGCAAGAACCAAGTCTTTGATTGCCAACATCCACAGATTGGGATGTAAGAACACTATTGTCTGCAACTACGATGCTAGAGAATTTCCAAAGGTGATAGGTGGTTTTGATAGAATATTGTTGGATGCTCCATGTTCAGGTACTGGTGTTATCGCCAAGGATGAGTCCGTCAAGATCAACAGAACTGAAAAAGATTTCATTCAAATTCCCCATTTACAAAAGCAATTGTTGTTGTCAGCCATTGATTCCGTTGATGCCAACTCCGCCACTGGAGGAGTTATTGTGTACTCTACTTGTTCGGTTATGGTGGAGGAGAACGAAGCAGTTGTCGACTATGCGTTGAGAAAGCGTCCTAATGTTAAGTTGGTCGACAGTGGCTTACAAATAGGTAAGGAAGGTTTTACTTCTTTCCGTGGTAAGCATTTTAACCCTAAGCTTTCCTTGACCAGAAGATACTATCCTCACACTTATAATGTCGATGGTTTCTACGTTGCTAAGTTCAAGAAGATTGCTGCATCCCCACACGATATTTCCAAGGCTGGTGCCAAGGAGAAGGAATCATTGGCAAGAGCTGAAGCAGAAGAGGAAGGTATCATCCATGATGATTTCTCGGTATTTAACGATGATGAAGATAAAGATATTATTGACCTGGCCATTAAGAGAAGTATGAAGAGAAAGGGTATAAATCCTAACGCTAAGCGTTCCACCTAGACGAATAGTGCATCTCTATAGTATAAAATCAACAGAGATTGTATGAAAGAAAGTAGGAACACTCCTTAGATGTAACACGTAGACTCCAGGAATAATTGGAAAGTTGATATGCTAGTGAATTGATATAGCTGGTATTACTTCCTCACCTACAAATCCTACTCATGATAGTGCTAGCGTAGTGTACATTAATTAATTTACAAGATATTGAGACGTACTACCTTAAACAGACATTTCCTAACCCGTGTTCCTTGATGTATTCGGGACCATATTCTTCGTATTCAGCCTTAGAAACATAGCTGTGTTTGCTTTCTTCATCTTGAGACCATTTTTGCATACCTTTCCAAGCATCAGTTATAGGGTTTTTAGCGGTACGGACTTTCAAGGGTGCCCCAACAGGCAAGACTCCAGTGAGCTCAGTTTGGACCCTCTTGTCGAAATTCTTCAAGTTTGCCAAACCACCAGTAATGAGAATATTTTGGATGAGGTTATAGGCTTGACCACCGGGGTTAAAATTACCGTCTAATCTTTTCCAAAGAAGATCACTCAGCAACTCTATGATACCTGCCTGATCTAAACCAGCAGTGTGTGGTTGAAATAAAACTTCCGGCACACGTATTCTTTCGATATTCAAATGCATTTGATGATTTTTCAAGATAATTTCTGGATGATTTGCAATTTCTTCTGCTGGGATTCCTTCTGTTTGCAATGCCAAATTTAAGTTAGGACGGGGGCCATGAACAAATTTGTGTAACACCAGATTCTGCCAATCAAAAGTCTGAGATGCTGAGAAAGTATCCTCATGGTGGAAAGATGGATCGTAGTTCAATAAATCTTCTTCGATAGCAACAATTTGTTTGCTGATTTGATCGAGGTCTTCTTCCAAGCTGGAGTTTGTTATTTCCCTGTATACACCCCAGTCGTCATCATTTGCACCGAAGGTATCTGTTGGATCATTATCAATTGATGCAGCTGCTCTACGTCTTTTTCTATTACTGGCATTTCCTGAAGCACCTACTGATTGGTCATTGGCGAGATCGGTAATATTCTTCATTCTTTGTTGAGCAGCCATGGACTTCCTGTCTTTAAAGGATTCTAATAATTTGACCTTCTCCGTATGCTTTCCTATTAATTCTGCCACCTTTAATCTCTTACTATTGGACCAATCCTCCAAATCTCTTTCACGCCATTCGATTTCCTCCTTTTCACGTTGAAGTTTTGCTTCTTCCTCTTGTCTTTGGATCTCCTTGTTTCTTTCACGTGCATCGTAGTTACCCTTTAGCAATTTCTGCTTTCTTTTCTCTTTGATTTGCTCATCGTTCAATTGATCATCTGGAATGTCTACCAAGGGCCATGCTGTTGCTGGGTCTACTGGACCTTCATCCTCATCATCGTCTTTTGACTTTAAGGTCTTTTCCAAGTTTTTAACATACTTGTTAAACTCACCCAAGTCTTCGAATCCTTCGTCCACAACCCTGTCTAATTGTTCTTGCTTACTTATAGTAGCGATTTCATCTCTGAGTTTAGAATAGTAGTCCAATTCCTCTTGCTTTTGAATTTTCTTTTCTAGACGCTTCTGCTGTTGTTGTTCCTGTAACCTTCTGCCTTGTTCTTTCTTTCTTTGCAATTGCTTGGCCAATTCTTCTTCCGATTTCTTCTTGACTGTATGCAAGCTTAAATCGACTGGTGCCTGTATCACCACATCGTTCTGCTCCAAATTGGGCATATCAAGGAATCCTTTCAATTGGTCGCTGTAATTCTCCAGAATGTAGCAAAAGTCCTTAAACATGTTGGTAGTATGGTCGCTGGTGATCTTGGATGGGAAATATGGATACTTCATCCCCAATAATCTGGCCAAAAACTGCTGGGACAGATTTCCACCCCAGTCGATTCTCTTGGTTTGCAGAAGTATACCCTTTCCACCCACCACCGGAATGACGTGGGTCAGCTCGTGGCCGGTGCCAATGACGAGACCATCGGAGTTTGGCTTCGAATTTGCGTGAAATGCAAACAAAGAGTCTATTCCAAAGGTGACCTTGGGGGCCTGGTACGCTTCGAACAACAATTCGTACATGTTTGTTCTCTGGCTCAAGGGACAGCCCACGGGTTCGGTCATGATGATGGGGTTGTTCAACTTTCCGTTATTGCTGGTGACCCCCAAGTGCTCGAAGGTGTAGTCCAACATGGACTCAACGTAGTCCCAGTTGGTCAAGAGCGGACCATCGAATGGCGACTTGATGGACGTCTTGAGGAGTGGATCGCGGTACACATCATTGCCCACGATGGTCACGGTGACTGGCTTCTTTCTGTAGCGGTAACGCGCAAGCACCGATGGAAACACGTTGTTGGGCTCGTTGGCGTTGGTCAATCCCACTTTGAACGACGAGGCTCCGATGTCTAGGGCGATAGGCACGCCCTGGTGGTAGTTTGTGTAGAACGGCTCGGGTGTGAGCGGTGTGGGCGTTTCCTTGAGGTAGTACACCTCCTGGGGAGGCAACGCAGCCTCTTCCTGCTTAATCTTCGAAGGCGCCATGTCAGTCCCGGATAGATACTGAAACTAAATGGCTGTCTAGGTGATAAATTTGGTGGTCTGGCGGAAGTCGTGCTCGCGGCCACGCTTACGTAACCGCCCTGATCGTGATCTCAGCTTCACCACTCCACTACAACGCGCCAGGGAGACAACGAGGCTACGTCACCAACAATGTCTGCAGAAGAAACCAATCAATTCAACGTTCAAGGTTACAACATCGTGACCATCCTCAAGAGGTTGGAGGCTGCCACCTCGAGATTGGAAGACATCACCATCTTCCAACAAGAGGCTGCCAAAGAGAGGCCCAGCGAGCCAGCGGCTCAGAAGTCAATTGAGTCCAAACAGGCGGATGCAGCCGCAGCTCCGCCCCAGAAGGCAGTGCAGCAAGAAAAGGCCAAGTCCGTGGTCGCTTTCGAGCAGTTTTACAAGTCCATAGTGGAGCCATTTGTCACCAAGTCCAAGGAGATCGACCCCTTGGTGGCGGAAGCCGCCGAATCGTTGAGCCAATCGTTCGCCGCCCAGATCACCTTCCTCGACATCGTCAGCAAGGCTAAGAAACCCGAAATGAGCGACCCTGCCTTCTTGGAAATCTTGAACCCCATCAACGAGAAAATCAGCAAGATCATCGACTTGAAGGATAAGAATAGAAGATCGGAATATTTCAACCACTTGAACACCATCAGTGAGGGCTCTCCAGTTTTGGGATGGATTGTGACCGAAACTCCAGTGTCCTTGATCCCTGAATTTAAAGACAGTGCCAAGTTCTGGTCAGACAGAGTTTTGAAGGAATACAAACAAAAAGACGCCAAACATGTCGAGTGGGTCAAGGATTTCTCCAACATATTTGATGAGCTCAAAACCTACGTTAAGGAATTCCATTCTACTGGACCATCCTGGAACTTAAAGGGTAAACCCATTTCAGAGGTTATTGGAGAAGTGAGCAAGGACTCCAAGTCAAGTGCTCCAGCTCCAGCCGCAGGCGGTGCTCCACCTCCACCACCTCCACCACCACCTCCTGCCCTTTTTGAGGATCAACCAAAGCCTGAAGGTGGTATCAATGCAGTCTTCGCTGATTTGAACAAGGGTGAAAACATCACTTCTGGTCTTAAGAAGGTCGATAAATCTGAAATGACCCACAAGAACCCCGAATTGAGAAAGCAAGCAACGGTTCCAGTTTCCAAAAAGCCTTCTCCTCCAAAGAAGCCATCAAACTTATCTACCAGCACACCTCCAAAGAAGAAGCCAGCCAAGACCACATTGGTAGATGGAACTAAATGGATCGTTGAAAACTATACTGAAGCTGATATTCCTGACCAAAAGCCAATCACCCTTGAGGCCGAGATGCATCAGTCCATTTACATCGGTAACTGTACTGGAATTACCGTGCAAATCAAGGGCAAGGCCAACGCTATTTCTATTTCTGAAACTAAGAATACTGGTGTGGTTGTGGATTCATTGATTTCTGGAGTTGACATCATTAAGTCTTTCAAGTTTGGTTTGCAAGTCACTGGTGTTGTTCCAATGATCAGCGTTGACAAGTCTGACGAGGGTAGCATCTATCTCTCCAAGGAAAGCGTGGAGGCGGATACCCAAATCTTCACCAGCAGTACCACTGCATTAAATGTCAACGTTCCTGAGGGCGATGACGATTATGCCGAATTGGCCATTCCAGAGCAATTCAAGCACTCGATTAGAAACGGCAAGTTGGTTAGCGAGGTGGTTGAGCATGCCGGTTAGAACAACGCGATCAATGCCCTGTAACCCTAAATACACCAGCGATGCTGGTTCATTAGAGACATTACCTATGTGTTATTGTAGCAGTAAGCGTGGGGGTGATGTGTCACATGTCGCGCGTCACGTGCCTTAGAATCTCGAAGAATTTCAACGAAGCCTACGAAAAAAAAAGGAAAAAGGTGTTATAAATCAATCACATCACCGTTGAAAGACAGATCTATAGAAAAGTTCACATTTCAAATACAAGATGGTGAAAGATACAAAGTTTTACGACATTTTGGGAGTGTCTCCTTCCGCTGGAGACAACGAATTAAAGAAGGCTTACAGAAAGGCTGCCTTGAAATACCATCCTGATAAGAACCCATCGCCAGAAGCAGCCGAGAAGTTCAAAGAGATTTCTTCTGCTTACGAAGTCTTATCGGACGAACAAAAGAGAGAAGTCTACGACAACTATGGTGAAGAAGGTTTGTCCGGCCAAGGAGGCATGGGTGGCGGTATGGGCGCTGAAGATATCTTCTCCCAGTTCTTTGGAGGAGGTTTCGGTGGAATGGGTGGCGGTGGCCCACAACGTCCATCTAGAGGCAAGGACATCAAGCATTCCATATCATGCACCTTGGAAGAATTGTACAAGGGACGTGTTGCTAAGCTTGCCCTCAACAAGACCATCTTGTGTAAAGGATGTAACGGATTGGGTGGTAAAGAAGGCAAGGTCAAGAAGTGTACTGCTTGTTCCGGTACTGGTATGAGATTCGTCACCAGACAAATGGGTCCTATGATCCAAAGATTCCAAACTGTGTGTGAGACCTGTCAAGGTTCCGGTGACATTTGTGATGCCAAGGACCGTTGTACCGTCTGTAAGGGTAAGAAGACTCAAACCGAACGTAAGATCTTGCAAGTCCACATCGATCCAGGTATGAAGGATGGTAGAAGAATCGTTTTCAGCGGTGAAGGTGACCAAGAGCCAGGTATCACTCCAGGTGATGTTGTTTTCGTTGTTGACGAAAAGCCACACGACAAATTCACCAGAAAGGGTGATGACTTATTCTACGAAGCCGAAGTCGATTTGTTGACTGCCCTTGCCGGTGGTGAGATCGCCTTCAAGCATGTCTCTGGTGACTACATCAAGGTGACTATCATTCCAGGAGAGGTCATTGCTCCAGGTGCCACCAAGGTTATCGAAAACCAAGGTATGCCAATCTACAGACAAGGTGGTCACGGTCACCTTTTCGTCAAATTCACTGTCAAGTTCCCAGAAAACAACTTTGCCGACGAAGAAAAGTTGAAACAATTGGAAAGTATCTTGCCAGCAAGAACCAAGGTCACCATTCCAAAGGGCTCCGAAGTTGACGAAGTCGACTTGGTTGACATTGATCCATACAAACACCAATCTTCTGGAAGACGTGATGCTTATGACTCTGATGATGAGGAAGGTGGTCAAGGTGCTCCAAATGTCCAATGTGCTTCTCAATAGATTTATTTAATCAACCATTTGCTTTTTCAGAAGATTTTTGGGTATTGTATAGTTCTTTATTATTATTTATATACGCATTGAATAGAACTAGGAAGTGAATAGCGTGCTGGCGTGGTTTTGTGACCGGCTCTAGACTGAGCTTGGATGGCACTATTTGCATTACAAATAATATGAATTGAATTTATTCGCATCAAGTTTGAAGATTGCTTTTACTAGATTCATCGAACTAGAAATTTCACCTTAAGTGATAGCTGTCAATTTTGTAGGTATCAAGTATTGTATATTTTGCTACTTGGCTTCCTCCAGGGAAGCCTGAACATATCGCACCCGCTAGACATCATGTCAGCAGAAACTTTGCGAAAGCACCTAGTTGCGCTTCTTGACCACGAAAACTAAAGATAATCCACTCATCAAGCATAATCCGGCCATTAAAGTGTAAGTTCCTCCTTCGCCCATTTTGTTCACCATTTTCTGTAAAACACCTACGCCAATAGCCCCAATCCAGCATCTCAGCAAATTCATACAGCTCGTCGCAGCCGAGCCTTGACCAGGGTACATGTCAATCAATAAAGTGGTGGAGGCACTCATGAAGGATACAGCGCAGCAAGAGATGAAGAAGAGAGAGATCAAGATTGGCACCACGCTGAGCTTTTTGTCCAAACACCAACCAAAAACCACCGAGAATATTATTAGCAATATAGTCGGAATTGCTGCGAAATCGAGCCTGGCCCTCAAAAGATCGAATTCTGGCCTCTCGCTTTCCGACAAATGGGTGTACTTGTAGTCGTATTGGGCCTTGCGGCGTTTGTAGACCCAGTCGATGATTCTTCCGGTAAGAACAGCCCCCACCAAAGTCCCCAAACCTGGGGCCAAATAGCAAGCACCGACATGCATGGTTGAGTAGTTGTAGTCGGCCTGGAGGTTGGTTGAAAGGGTGGTCAAAGACATGGTCCAGGTGGCAAACTGGAAGCTTCCAGGTAGGAGGGCAAAAAATACCTCTTTTTCTGCAATGATTTTCCAGGAGCCAAAGAGCCTGATGGGAGTGACAGGCTCCTTAGTCTCCTTGTCGTCCAGAAGCCTAGACGAAAAGTACGACAGCGATAGAATAGGCAGCTTGTTCCAGAAGTTGGTGGGTATGATGCTCATATTTCCCACAAGAGACCTATTGGTCTCAGGTAGCATGAGAAAGGCGATGATCCCCACAAAACCACTTCCAATGGCCAAGAATACAAAGATTCCTCGCCAGCCCCAGTGAGTGACGATCCCAGCACCCAACAAGGCGCCAAACCCCTGGCCTAGAAGCTGTATTCCCGAGACCAAGCCAACAAACTTGCCTCGATGCGAGATGATCGACATATCGCCAATGACCCCCGAAGACACCGAGATCAACGAGGCAATGGTGCCTGCCTGGAGGCACCGTAAGAACGCCAAAAGCCAGTAGGCGTTGCATCGGGAGATCGCCACACAAACACCGCTATAAGAAACGAGGCATCCGATGACACACGGACGTCTGCCGTAGTGGTCGGAGACCGACGCTAACAAGGTGGGGCACACACCCTGGAAGAGCAAGTATGCCACCACCGAGAGGTTGACGGCTTCGGTGGAAACGTGGAACTTCTCAGCAATCACTGGGAGGGCTGGGAAGTAGATGGAGGTGGCCAACGTGGACCAGATTCCACTGGCACTCAAGAGAGCCACCATGAAGTACTTCTCACGGGAGGATAGAATGGAGTAGGGAAGCTTTGAAAACGAGCTAGTGGCTGCTAGCGAGGACGATGCCGTCTGGAAATCGACGCTGGCCTCGAAGTCCTTGAATTTGCTCGAGTCAAACGGGTCCACCATGGTGGGCAGGCTGGTCGCCAGCGACGTGGTTTCTTGCACATTTTCCAGCGATTTCTCGTCGACAGCAACAGCAGGGATAGCTATTGCCTCCAGGCCCACCTCGACGAACGAGGCAGGCCGGAACTTCGTGATGTGATGGGCCCTTTGCGGTGTGGTCATGGCCAGTTACTGATTGTATGGACCAGTTCTTTCCTGGAAGTGTTCCAGTTCTACAAACCACCGAGGGCAGGGGCTATATAAGAGGATCTTTGTTGTTGTGCATGTTGGTAATTGTCTTGATACGGTGGTGGTTTTTCGGCACTGGTGCAGGTCTTGTGATCCCTTCGATTGTTCTTTGGGTGAGCCACTGGATGGCATTGTTCGCAGCCATCTGGTGCGACCCAAAAGAGTTAAATTATATCGAGAATTTTGCGGCTTGAGGCCAAGGCTATTGTTGGACGATTTCGAGTTAAGAACGCGCACGTCTACTAGATAGGTGAAAAGGTGGTGGATGCCCGGAAACACTTGGCTCGGGTCAAACTATCCGTGGTGAAGTAACTGTGAGGGGTGCAGCACGTTCCAGAGTAGAGTGAAATGAGTGAAATTTAGAGCTTATTGGAAAATTGTCCCTGGATGATTCCGGAAAACACTGTAAGCGCAGTTAGTAGATGGAATTATTGGGAGGCCTTTGGGTCGATTCCATAATCGTGGGATCTATTCGAATTAGAGAGTAATATTGCAGTAATCAAGCTGAACAAATGCAGAGTTGTAGAGCGAAATGGAATCTTCGACGCAATTCATAACCCACCGTAAATCGTCCCTGGATCCTTGGTACCAACCTTCAAATTATGCTCAGATAATAGCTACAATCTACTGTGGATTTGCCTGTTAGTTCAGAAAATGATATGCTTATGATTAATGTATGTGTGGATTAGCTCAGTTTCGGCTGGCGATTCTCCAATAGTACGTTGCCAGTATCGATTGCCGACTCTTCTGCTTTTGATGTTGGCTGCTTTTCCGTTACCTCCTCGGACTCTTCCAGAGCTTGCTTCTCGGAGACTGTGTCAGCACTCATCACCTTTTTGGCTCGCACGAGGATTATGCACACTAGCATCAAGTCACTGAGAAGACAGAGGCCTGCCATAAAGGTGTAGCACCCTCCAAGCCCCATGGACTGGATGAGATGGTCCAAAATACCCGTGAACAACGCTGCCAACATGCAACGCACCAAGTTCAAACAGCTGATGGACGAGCTGCTCTTTCCGGGAAACAAGTCCACCAACAAGGTAGTGGCACACGAAATGAGCGACACCGTGGAGAAAGAAATCAACGTCGATGCGATAATGATTGAAATGGCAGCCTTGCGGTACTGCAAGCACCAGCCAAACATTAACAACCCTATCACCATGCTCGTAGCTGGCACTATGCAAATGTCAATCCTGGTTCTGGATATGTTGAAGCTTGGTCTGTTTTCGGGAGCAGTATCCTTGTACTTTTCGTCGTACTGGGCTCGACGGTAGCGATAATAGTAATTAAGGGCCTTTCCCGTCACCACCGACGAAACTAAGGTGGCTATACCCTGGGGCAAGTAGATTAAACCCACATGCATCACACTGTACTTGTACCTGTTCTCTAACTCGGTTGAGAGCGAAGTCAATGCAATGGTCCAGCCTGCGTAATGGATTCCAGACGGTACCAAGGACGCAAACACCTCGGGAACCACGAGGATCTTGTAGGATGATAAGAGGTCCAATTTGTTGCGTTTTCGCAAAGTGGAGTAGTCATTGGTGAGTTGTTTCCTGAAGTGGGGGAGCACCGAGAACAACAGCCGGTTCAAAATGCTCTTGGGCACGATCGAGCCGTTCCCCACGATCAGTCGGGACGTTTCTGGCAAGAGGAGGGCCGAGAGCACCATAGCAAAACCGCCCAAAATCCCCAAAAACACGAAGATGGCTCTCCAAGTGTTGAAGCCCAGAATGAGCGCAGCACCGATTATTCCTCCGAATCCGTTGCCCACGAGCTGCATCCCAGAAACGGTTCCCACAAACCCACCACGATCTCGTGGCGTGCACACATCGCCCGAGACGCTTGCAGCCACCGCCACCACGGGAGCAATTCCTGCTGCCTGAATACATCGCAACACTGCAAAAAGCCAGTACACGTTGGTCTGCGATAACGCAAAGCACGAGGCAGTGAACACCACTGCCGATAGCACCAACACAGGTCTCATTCCTATGACATCAGCCACGCTGCCCACAAAGGTGGGAGCAATACCTTGAAAGACGAGGTACGCCACAACAGAAAGATTGATCACAGCCTCCGACACTTTGAAGTAGCTGGTGAGCGTGGGAAGCGCTGGGAAGTAGATGGGACTGGAGATGGCGCTGCAGAACCCGATGAGCGAGAGGATTAGCATGAGGATGGCCTTCTCGCCCTTTTGGAAGATGGTGTAGGGAGGAGGGTCCAGCGGGGGTGAGAGCGCAGGGGTTTTCGGCTGGAGGGCGCTGGCGGACCCAGCACTGGGGTGGTTGGTGTCCATAGCGATGCCCGTTAGTGACTCGTGGAGACGTCGCTATTATATAACACTAGCGTCTTCCTCATAACCGTCTGTACGGCTCCGATGACTAATTTGGTGGTAAGGATGGTCGCATCTGCTTAAGTAAGCGCGTAAAGGGTCCAGCAAGCAGATCCCAGACAGCTGGCAGTAACCCGCTGGTTTGGATGAAGCAGGTTTTGCGGCTCGGGGTAAGCGGCCGTGGTGGCGTGTCAGGCAATGCTTCTGGAGCTCAGGCAGTATTTCGCTGCCCCTATGGGCTGGGAACGCCACTGTCATCCTGTCCTTGACGTAACGGGAGTGCACATTGCACCGGAAAACGGTGATCTCGATCTAAAGGGGTAAATCCGCTCGGAGTCGCAGGTTGTGGGAGAAACGCTTTTGGTTCTGGATGGAGCAGTGGCTCTGTTCAAGCCAGTGTAGTTGTTTGTAAGGTAGTTGGATGCAAGGCATTCGGCAGACGGTTTAGATGCTTATAGTTGGAGTGATTCGCTTTAATTAGCTGGTCACGTTCGTGCAGTTATACCCGGTATAGTTCAGATCACCTGATATGACCGTTGAAGCAGCATACTTACTTCAAAGGATGTGAGTAATGTTTTAATTGCATGAGATACCAACAAAGCGACTGTTGCCACGCTAAGCAAAAGCAATGAACTTGAAGTAGCTTGGCCACTAAAGAGAAACTAAGGAGATCCACTTTTTGTTAATGGGCTTGTTTGAGGTCGTGTGATAGCATGGCCAGGCAATAGAGCCGGATAATTATGCCAGCAATATTTCTATCGACTTTTAAAAGTCCATCTTTTCCTCTATAGGAGTTGTGCGTTCATTTCAGATAATTTAATTTGCCCCTAGTACGGATGTGACTTAGAGTAAGTTTCTATCACCAGACTTGGACACCACTTGGTTCCAATATATGGTTAACGAACACTCCACCTGGCATAGCATAAACTATAGTTAGTGCTAGTGCTAACTATACATAGTGAAGCTAGTGTCGATATTTATAGCATAATTGGTGGTCATAAAGGAATACTTTAGCTGGTGCTCAAAAATAGCACTTTAATGCTCACATAGTAGTTCTGAAAGTGCTATTAAATATTCTCCCATGGATGTACGTCTTGAATGCTCATAAAAGTCGCTCAAGAATGTGCTCGCAAATTATCAGGAGCCAAGCTGTCGCATAAATAGCTATATTACTCATCGCAATAGGTACTCAAGCTAGTACTGAATCTCAAGGCGAAGTTATTAAAAAGGTCGTAATTGACCTAGTTACCACACATAAGTGCGCAAAGCCTGAAATTTGCCACTTCTCTACACCCCCATCCCTTCTACAAACTCGATTGTTCGTCCTTTATTGGTGCACAGCGAATCCTCGCCATCCCGATCAATTCTGTTGCAAGTATACCTGAATATTCGTGCATCCTCGGTCCAAGTGCAAAACAATAGACAGGCATATTTATCGGCACCTTTCGGAGAATGATCCAATGACTGGAAAATAGCCCATCGTGCCGATTGCGAAAATAGAACAGGTTGGTGGCATGCTCACGTTTCGTCTATTCCATCGAAGTGATCACAATTAAACCTATTAGGCAAAAAGGATAATTATTCCTATCAGGCAACAGTGTCGGTAAAATAGTAGGCCTCCTTCGTAGGTAGAGCTAGTACTGCCTAGCAGTGCTACATCACTGGTGATTTTCTTCAACCCAATGCCAGATTATCTGAAATGTTAAAAAGTGCATGTGAAAATGCAATCACAGCCGCATTGATCCAGTCTGATCTCAGGGTGATTTTGCCACCATTGCATGGTGAAATTACCCAAATCATCTGAATCAAGCCCCTATCAAAAATCTTGCATTGCCCCCTCCTTTCTCTCCCCTCCTTTCAGGCCCAGACACGGGCAAGACCCATCTCGAAATGCACTATTCGGGGATAATTTCTAGCGATGACGGCACCAGAATGGATGTGCATACCGATGCCCCTTAGTGCAGTCCAGATTACTCTTCTTACCGCGTAAGGAAAATACTGCACTTCCGACTAATGCCTACTAGCCACCAGGATGCGTTTGGATGTCCAACAATACCACCAGCCAATTTACTATTTGCTACACTGGTTCGGAGGCCGTTTGGTTAACCTTATCGTGGGTGGCTTCCGTTGTTCGGAATAACTCACAGCAGCCAACTGAGAGTGGCCCGGCGCTTCCCACTATTCTGTGCGGCATTATCTCAAAGTTAGTCCAGTCATAGTTGGCGAGCTTGCTCGGTAAACATCCCTTCTAACAAGCCCCTGTACTCTGCTCATAACGGTGAAGAATACGGAGGCGTTGCCGAAGGAACGGATCTATTTCGGCAAGCTTGTGCAGCTAGAATGATCCCATTACCGCATTAGGTAAAGTGCACTGCGTCATCTGGACCAAATAGGAAGTACCATTTCGCAACTGTACAAGGAACAAACCACTCAATATTGACAGCAGAGAGCCACCATGTGAAACGACCCAGACGGTGCTACTTTCGTAATCTTGGTCCTGGTTGTGTGGAGAACTTAGGTTCTCCACAGAATGCGAACAATAACACTCGCACAATAGCCACCTCGTGATAAGGGGGCCCCAGCTCTGGCTAGGTCGTTACAAGGGAGGAATTTTCGCTGATAAACTACATCCGTTTGCAGTAATTTTCGATGTGCATTGCTATTTCTATAATTATAATCCAAGAGAAAAATATGTTACATTTAGAATTGAATAGTTACTTCTCCTTGTTGGGATTGTTGTACTTCCGGGCAGGGGGGTTTTTGGGCGTGGTGATCATGAAATTGATGTTGTTGGTTTTTCCAGTGGATTTCTGTTTCTTGTAGGGGCTGATGTCATCTTGGGGGCTCGATCTACTGGTGGATTCAGATGCAAATTGGTGGGTAGGAACCTGAGCATGTGAAGGTGGAGCCATTCCCATCCCAGCAGGTACTGGCATCATGTATTGCGAGGGTGGGCCTCCTGGGTTGGACCCGGGTGGCACAAAGTACTGGTATTGCGGCTGAGCAACGTAGCCTGGTGCTCCTGGGCCGTACTGTCCGTGGTGAGATGCACCATCGTACATTACCTGGTTGTACTTCTGGGAATATGGGGACCCCAATGCCTTGCCTTGCTGCTCCTGAGTAGGCTGCCCTGAGGCTGGAGGCCCCATTTGGTGCGCAGGGTATCCAGGAGCACCACCTTGCGGTTGGCCAGGACCAGGGCTATAATACACAGGATACATGGGTGGCTGGGCAGGAATCTGGGGCAGGTGCTGTTGGGAACGATGCTGGGGTGGGTGTGCAGATGGAGGCAATGGTAATTGGTAGGTGGGAGGGGAGGTAGTGTTGCTTCCTCTGTTGGTCACCTCGCTGCTGTCAGAGACCACTCTTCTGTGGCTGGTGACAGGCAGCTTGTTTGGCGATCTTAAGGGAGAAACAATGGTCTTTATGCTTTCAGCGGTTTCCGAGAAAGAAGGCAACTGGGTATCAGAGAATTTTCTCTTGCCGTTCGGTGGGGTGGTTTTGGGAACCTCGAGCGGAGGCTCCTTAGACTTGTGTAGTATTTCATGTATTATCTCGTCAGGTTCATTTCTCAATTTATGGATCTTGTCTTTCAAATCGTTAATAGTGAATTGTGGTGAAACAAATAACAAGGGTATCAAATCGCCGTTGATGTTCATGGACTTGGCTATTTTCAAGAGCTCGATGGCAGTGCACCCGAACTCGTTCTTGGCAGACTCCTGTCTAGTTTTCTCCTGCTCCACCTTGTATCTGAGGATTTCGTTCAAGGTCTCCACGTTGTAGGGCCAGAAGTCTTCCTCTTCCACCACTTGCTGGGGAAGACCAAGGATCTCGGAAATCCTCTCATCTATAATTAATCTATTGTTGGAGGTTGGAGTCGAGGATTTCTTAGCTTCGTCCACGATCTTGTCCAACTGCTGGGAGGTCATCAGCGACTGGTAGCCATAGTGCTTGTACCTGGACTTCTCGATGTTGAAGGTCTTGAGGGTGTCAAGAAACTCCTTGTTGGTGGGTGAAGGCTTCAACTCCTTTTTGTCTTGCTCCTTCTGGTCAATGGCGGGGGATCTCGGCTGGTGAGCGGAGTCCTTGATGTAGTCTTTGGAGATGAAGGATTTGGGCTGGGTGGATGGGGATGACGACAAAGCCAGGTCTTCGGCTTGTTTATCGTTCATGAGGTTGGTTAGAGATAACAACTTGGATACTTGTGACATAAGGAATAATAAGAAGGTGTCGAAAGTGGTTCCCTATACATAAACGAAAGACAAGAAGGAATAATAGTGATTGAGAACTGTCGGGACAACGGATCAATTTATGATGACGGATGTCCAACAGATAACGCCACGGACAAAACTGACCAGAACCAAAATGTGATGCAGAGTGGAAATATTTATAGTTTGTATCAGGATAGCCCCCAAATTCCGGCGTAAACTCCTTCCCACCGTGACAATATCACTTTGCAATCGGACCTGCAATCTGTGGTTCGCAAAGAACACTTCCTAAATAGGCAATGTTAGGTTATGCAGGCTTTGTCCTCAGTGCATTAGCCTGTTTGGGCATCCATGCTGGTGTCCCCATTGGGAAATTCCCACCTGGGCACCAGACGGGCCCCTACAGTTACTGTTCTGGGAGTCGGTTGACGGGATAGATAACATGGCTGAAGGCGCCAGGCGACCCAGGCCGCCGTGTCTCGTCTCGCCCACCCGCCGTTGCTGCAAGCACTGCCGGGTCCCGGTCCATGGACGCTCGCCTCCACCGAGTTCGCAGGCCCGCAGTACGAGCCCGCGCCCTGTCCAAAATCGTAGCTTGCATATCTGAATTACTGCAAAAGGAATAGAGTGGGATTTCGCAGGCCCATTTCTGGAGCGCAGATGGCCCTACCAACAGGGACACCAAATGCACCAGAACAGCATTGCAGATATGGCGCTCGTGCTCAGGTACAGCTAGCAGCCGGCTGGATCTCCGACACTTAAAAATATGCCCGGAAGCCACCTGAAAGCCTGGCCTGGCCCGGAAGGGCTCGTAAGTTCCCCTCTTCGCTGGCAGCGATGGCAGCTGGTTTTCTGCCCCGTCCGCCCACCTCCTTACTGAGATTAGGTTGTGATTAAACATTGCTACCCCTTTACCACTGCCACCCATTCTTATAGCCTTCTCCTCATCGTGGTGGAAGTGGAAGTGCGGCTGCGTGCGGGTGACTCGCTTACGTAATCGGCCCACCGTTGGCCCAACTGGTCCTAAATGGGCCTACACCAAGTGTCTCTGCCCCACCCCCCAGTCCTCCCTAGCTCCTCCTGCATGTCTGCCGTCACCTTGATTGCCTTCGGGGGCCCCTCGTCCTCCGGCAAAACTACAGCCGCAAAGGCTGTCCAGCTGGTCCTTTCCCACGCCTCCGTCCTTCATCTCGACGACTTCTACCTCCCGGATGAGCTCATCCCCGTGGATCCGGCCACAGGCGAACTCAACTGGGACTGTCCTGAGGCAATCGACTTTCCCAAGTTTATTGCCCACATCAAACGCCTCAAACATGAAGGAATAAGCCTGGAGTTGCACTCTATCCAGCCTGGAGTGGACATGAGTCTTACCCAGCAACAGATCCAGGCATTGGCAGACAAGGCAGACCCCTTCAAGGACAAGCCCATCGTGCTTGTCGATGGGTTCATGTTGTTCCACGATCCTGCGCTTCTTGAGCTTTTTGACGTCAGGTTGTTCTTCCATGCGCCATTCGAGACCCTCAAGCACCGTCGCGAGAGCAGAAAGGGCTATAATACCGTGGCGGGCTTCTGGGTGGATCCTCCAAACTACTTTGCCGACGTGGTGTGGCCAGCGTACCTGCAAAGCCATAAGTACTTGTTTGAAAATGGTGATGCCAATGCAGGTGTCAACCACAGGGTACAGGAACAATTGCGCTTCTCTGAGTTCAACAACGTGGACGGCACTTCCTTGCTGGAGTTGGTTGACTGGTCCTTGGACCGGATCGTGGACCATTTCAGCAGTTAATCGACTCGTTTCTTGCTGGTGGTTCCTGGGAACACGCAATGGTAATATTAGAGCTGTTTGAGTCAACTGCATAATACAATAGATAGATTGCTGACAGGGCTGGCACCTCTTAGAATCCAGAACCACTGTCTGGCACTTCATAGACTACAGTATTGACGGGCACGTAGATCTGCCTTTGGCACTTTCTGAACTTCAGTGTATTTTACATGTATTGCCATCAAGGATGTGATACTTTTCTATTTAATCCAACGGATTCCCTAACGCTTGGACTTCTTGCCCTTCTTAGGCTTCTTCAGGGCCTCCTTCATTTCTTTCTCATAAATTTCATCGGCATTCTCAGCTGCCTTTCTCTTGGAGTTCTTGTTCTTGACACTGACAACACCCTTCTTATCGACAGCCTTCTTGACTGAGTCGTCGGCTTCATTCCATTCAGCATCATCTGCAATGGTGTACTTGTCTAAGTTGATAGCATTAATCAATTCTCTTTGCTTCAATCTCAATTCCTTGATAGCCTCGTCACCAGCCTCATCCAAATCATCGTGCATTTGCTTTTCAATAAGGTCATAATCAATATGTTCGACTTCTTCACCATCCAATTCCTTCACATGGTCTTCTTTAAGTTCTGGCATGGTCTCTTCAATAGCCTTACTGAGAATAGTTCTGAAGTATGAGGAGAACTTCCTCACAATCTTGGCAAACATTGCCATGGACTGATTGGAAGGTAAGTTCAATTCTTTGGAGATTTCATCCATGTCCTTATGCTGTAAACCAATGGCCAACAAAATAGCTGACTGGATAGAAGATAAACTGACCTGGTTGGCAGTTTTCTTGGAGAAGTATAAGTGAGAAATTAACGGTAACATATCAACAATAACGTGGTAATCAAGTAAGTTGTTGGCATAGGAGTCTAATCTCTTCAAATCAAATGGCGACAATATGTCGTCCAATTCGTTCTTGGTAATCTCTTTGGTCTTCGAAGTTTCTTCACCACTTTCAATAGCTTCAATAATGTTCAAACACTGAACAGAAGAAAACTTTTTGAATTCGTACGATAAAAGCTGCAAGAATCTCTTGTGGAAATCCTTGGAGAATTCCTTCAACCAGTTGTTTTCACGTCCTTCTAACACATTCATCATGACCATGGTATGTTCACCAGTTAAGTCATTAGCAGTTTGTCTGAGGTAGACAGGTACAAATCCTGATCTCTTCCAGAATTTGTGCAATGGAGCAGTCAAACCGTATGACACACCCAAGTAATGTAAGTAGTAAGGAGCTTTTTCGGAGAGCTTTAACAACAAAGGAGGCAAAGACTTTGCATCTCTTAATTTAATTTCATCCTTGAGGGATGCATTTTGTAATTCAGCGTCAGTAACCCTAGTCAAGGTGTGATCATCCAAATCATTAGATTCGCTAATATTGGTGAACTTCCCTTGGAAGTAGTCTTGCAAAAGCTCCAAAGCTCTTGAACCGTAACCCATGGATGCATATTCCGGATTAGTTGCAATTCTGACAACTCTTCCACCAGATAATGAAGCGAATTCCTCGTCTTGGAACTGTTGGGAAATTAACCATGGGATTAAATCACCCCCAGATCTTTGACCTCTAGAAAGAGAGTTTCTCACGGATTCCTTCGAGATTTCACCTTCCAATGCTAACTGAATAACACACAAAGGATCTGGGATTCTATTATCGCCTTCTTCAATTGGTGGCAACAAAACGTATAATTGATGGGCAGGTGCATCACTCATTAATTGAAGATCGTTAGGTGTATTCTTGTAGTGGGATGAAACATATAATGACATCATCTTTTGAAGGAAAGATTCCGAAACTGGATGGTATGAAAACAAGGTGTCTCTGTTGACATAGAACAATTCACACTTGGATGGATGTGGAGTTCCTTTGGTCAAAAATTTAGAGTTCTTCAATGATCCAACATCTAAGCACAAGAGCTTGTTCAACCACTTTTCTACCGGATCTCCTGGGGCGTATCTGATTGGCTCATCCAAGACAATTTCCTTGAGCGATCTAGAGGTTGGAGTGCTGTCGGCAGTCTTGTTGTCTCTAGAAACAATTTCGGTGTCTGTTCTACCGGACAGGTTTGATTGCGTACGCAATTGTTGAATCAACTTCAATGATAAAGATCTACCAGTACCTTCGTAACCGTTAATGGTTGATGACATGAAGACCAAGTAAGGACCCAACAATCTCTTGACAATTGGTAATGGAATGGCAGCAGCTTCATCAATAATGACCAATTCAGCTTGGCCTAAAACATGATTATCGTTAGGCGAGATATATTGAATTGTTTGACGATGTTCTCTCTTAATATCAACTCTAACAATTGCCTTGTTAAAAGATGGGTTAGTGGATTGGATAATATCGTAGTCCATGTGTTCTGTGTAGCCTAAAGCATCGAATCCCTTGAAGATAAATTCGAACAAAGTTTTCAAATTCTCGGGAGAAGGAGAGGTAACGAAGATATTGGAGTAGCCGTGAGAAACAGCAGCTGCAATAGCAATACCCAAAGCAGCAGACTTACCACGACCTCTACCAGCAGTTAAAGTGACAGTAGAATTCAAAGACTTTTCACTGATGACATCCACAAAGGTTAAGATAGCCTGGGCTTGGTTGACTGTTTTGGCCAAGCTGACCAACGAACCAACTGGCTGTATATCGCTTAAGGAATCTTTGAGCTCCTTCAATTCTTGAGCCTTTGGTGACAACTCATCGTCGTCCTTAGGGGGCAAGGCCTTAATATGTTTTCCACCCGAGATTGGTAAGACGTTGAGCTCATCGTCAACAACTAAACAGTTTGCGCAAGAACCCAAAGATAACAAAAATCTTTCATTGAATCTAGCAACAACATCGTTGTGAGCCTCGGTTCTGTATCTGGAGTGGATATCCATAGACATAGTGTACAATTGTTTCAAAGAAGTCATAGATTTCAACAACACAATGACCAAACCACCACCCTCGACGGTTTCAATGGTTCTAGCAAGCAAGTTTGGAGTCAAACCTTCAAAATCTTGCAAGATCATCATACCGTAGGTGTTACCCAAGATCTTCTCGGTCTCTTTGTAGTACACATATCTGATGTTTTGGTTGGAGATGAATGCCTCGAATGGATCTTGGTCGTTTACTTCTCTGATTCCCCTTTTGATGTCCTTCTTGATCTTGGCTTCTCTCTTTTGTCTGTGGGAGGTAAATCCTAACAATTTTTTCTTGTAAGCCCACAATACTGATTTATTCATCTTCAAGTCAGCAGACATCATCAAGTAGTGCAAGTTTGGTAATTGGTTCCTGGCCTTGTCACCAACGATGAAGAAGAAACTTCTTTCTCTCAGCTGGACCCCATTACGGATAAGTGCCGGAATACGGGAATCAATAGCCTTCTTACCCATGTTGATAGTGTTCTAGAGAATGAATGGTTGTGATGAGCTCAATTTTTTTTGGTGCAGATGAGTAGTGCACCAACCGGGCACTTTTGCACCCAGATGAAGAGCACAGTTGATGGGACCTACCTTAATGGCTCAAGGGAAGGGCAACCTTTCAAGTTATGAGGTAGAAGTAGAGGAAGAGGTATGTGATGGGCTGTTAATGCCAGTTCTTTTGAGAGGATCCTTAGAACCTTTTTTTCTTGTACAGTCGACTTGCTAAGGAACAACTACGGCATGGCTAGAACGGGGCATTATGGCATCAGTACTTGCTTCTGGAGAATCATAGGAACTTATCTATCATGCTTCCACTTAAGCGTAACTCGACCATCCGAACATTACTTTTTCATATATAATATCATACCTGTTCCTTTCCAAAATTCATCAAAATGCGCATTTGTGGCCGATTGCAAATTAAACGCCTGGCAATCACTCTTCAAGAGTATGGGATTCGGCGAGAGGGTTTATAGCATCGCCGAATACGGCGATACTCTGGTTTCCTCTAATCCAGTGACATTCGTTAGTGAAAGTTCCGTTCAATCTAACACCACAAAACCCCGATCCAGAATTGCTCCCCGATCGGCCAATCAGTTCAAAGTCGGGCCACCATTCGAGTCGACCACTTTATTAAAACCCATTATACTGAGCCCATCACTCAAAAAGGTGCATCCATTAGTGACAGCAAGAATAGATAGAGGTTTTGACCTCATTGACAACGAATGGATAGGCTACAAAAGAAACTACTTCACTCTTGTAGCCGCGTTCGAGTTCAAAAACTATGACTTGGATATAGTCTGCAGACTGCTGTTCTCTACCATAGATGAAAGTGGAAAAACTGTGGGGATTCGCTATTTTGCAATCCAGTTGAAGTCCAAATGTTATGAAGAGGAGACCGAAATAGGATTGGTACAACACACGGCAAAGCGTGATAGGGGACCCCAGAATCCTCCTCCAATTTTTAACGCCATCCCTGGAATACTACCCAGCCATCAAGTCATCAAGCAAAGCTCAAACATCCGCAATGAAGATAAAATATCCTCTTTCCATCGAGTGTTTTACCTGGATATCGAGAATATGAAATGCAGTGCCTCCAGTATATTGAAGACCTATCCAACAGATTTACCGGTTGCTTCAGTTTCCAGGTACGAAAGAATCCAGTTCTCTGCAGCAATCACTAATAAGAAATCAGCTAATGCGAACGGTCGGTTCATACTAAGGGTTGTATTACTTGGAGTTTTGGAGAATGGAAAAACAGAAGAGCTTGCCCACACTGAATCCCGTCCACTTACTATCAGAGGAAGATCTCCATCAAATTACCCCAAACCGATGAACCCCAATAGAGACATCAATGTTCCCCCACAAAAATCACCACCCAGGCCCATGGAACCCAACTCTCCAAAGAAGATAAAGCACCGGGTGGATGCGTTACCGCACTTTCAATCTTTCAGTTCTTGCAACGATAATTTATCCTCAATTATTTTCAAAGTTGAAAGCCGGCACTCGGACACCTGTCATCACTCGGATAATGAGCTGATGATTCTTTTGGAAATGGCAAAGGAATCAACAGCAACAATAAACGAACCTGGCCCCTGTTCTTTCAGTACCTGCTTTAAGCAAATATCTCAAGCAAATCAATTTTTTGAAAAAATTGACAAAAAATTACAACATACTAAAACCCATACTGAGCACCAAGTAGATGGCTCTATTGATCCTTCGGTTCTTGTAAAATTTTCAAAACGCAAGAGAAAGAGAAAGAGGAGGGGAAAGAAGTATAGAAGAAGGCGCAGGCGGCTTTCAGAGAAGGACGAACAATCGTTCTTGGAATTTCAGCGAGAGCTCCAATCCCTACTGACTATGGTAGCCCCACCTTGTGTAAGCACGGCGTTGGTAGCGATACAGAATCCCGAAGGGTGACTTCAAGGCAAATGAACGGTAGAAATTATGGATAGCTTCTAGAAATTTTAAGAAAAAGAGCACTGAACCACAATTCCAATTGCATAGCACACCCCGAGCCTTCAGAACGTCGCCAGACCACTAGATTGACACCACAGGTCGGTTTGGGCCATTCTTGTGCTGCGCTACCAATAGGCAAACCTTTCACGCCTTTGTGTCACCTGGGCCAGTGCGGATTTTCAAAGTGAAATCCAACCAAGCCATAATCACCAACACCGATACACAGAATGTTATTCTTTAGTTTTTTCAAGACCCTTGTGGACCAAGAGGTCACTGTCGAATTGAAAAATGACATAGAGATAAAGGGAGTCTTGAAGTCAGTTGATCAATACTTGAACTTGAAGTTAGACAACATATCATGCGTCAATGAAGGAAAATATCCCCACTTACAATCAGTCAAGAACTTGTTCATAAGAGGATCTACTGTTCGTTACGTCCATATGAGTCCAAACTCTGTGGATTGCACTTTGTTGCAAGATGCATCTAGAAGAGGTATGTATGATGGAGAAGGGATAAAAAGGTAGTCAAGAGTTCAGGAACGAAAGTCGACGAGAAGCGACATCAGTGGGACGAAAAAGGAACTTAGTAGGAGTGGCAAAGCAGAAAGGTTCCATAATCCAGAACCTGATGGAAGTAACACTTAGCGGAAGGAGCATCACCAGGAGAGAGAACTGAACACGGCTCTAACACTATTCAGGGTAATAGTTGGTGGCAGTATAAGAAAAGAGTGCCGTATAATATATTGGGCTTGAAATCAAGTCAGTACGCCAAGAACTCTCTAGCACCTGACACCTGATCCTACTTTCAACAATTATCGAAATACTAACATTATAGAGGCATTGGCTCAATCAAGCAAGTAATGTATTTTAAATATGTAATATAGATCATTCCATCGTCCATCTCATGGTGTATTAGGCGCAGGTGTCAGAAGTCGTACTAGACACTTCGCCCTAGAGTGCCCCGGTTTCTTGCAATACGAGCAAATCTTCTTGGATTTAGAATTATGATAATGCTTGGTGGGGTTTCTGGGGTACTCATGGCCTGTAGCCTGTTCCTTGGTAGTAGATAACTTGAGTGAAGCAAGCCTATCATCGATTTCAGGTGTACTCTCTATCCCCAATAGCCTGAGCTTCTGCTTGGGTATAAGTATGTAGTCAGAGTCTGCGCCATTCAGATAGACTTTGGATTGACATTTGGGGCAGTCCATATCTGCAGAAACAGCCTCGAGAAACGCTTTCTCGTCAAGTTCATGCTTGCCCAGTCCTAGTACCCCATGTTGTGGTAGTTGCTCAAGATATGCATTGATGGTCTGTAGTTTGGCATTGTAGTCCTGCTTTAGCTTTTCGAGCTCTTGTGTACGCTCAGTGATCAACCTCGCCAAGGAGTCCACGGATTTCAGTAGCTCTACCACAGACATGCCGTCTGGTCATCTCGAGCATGAATTGATGAGGACGAACAACTCCTGCACATAACCCACTTCCACGACACAAGCAGTTGCGCAAAAAAACAAATTTTTCGGCTGTGATGGCCTGTGGCAGAAGCGCACTGATCGTTGAATTTCGAATCTTGAACAAATCGAGGTCCGTTTCGATCCTCGCGGTACGTCCTTAGTCGGTTCGAGTAATCAGCCTCGCTAGGACGGGCAATGAGTAACAATACCCTGGAGGGAAGCAATTCAGCACAGACTGTTACCCGTGAGTAGGCGAATACGGATGGCCTCGAGTTAGATCGGGTCGGAGTTCACTGGTGTGACAACTCAAAGATAATTTTTTTGAATAGAATTAACACCTAAAGAGTAGATTCGTTAAACATTACCGAGAAGAAATGGGCGAAGAGTTACTACAAATTAGTTTTTTTATTTATCATCATGGAAGTCACCCATGATGGTGTGTTGATTTTATTAATATTATAAAATACAATGCTGTCTCCAATTTATGGATTTGAGGTGAGTATAGAACGGGCCAATAATGGACTTCACGCACTCTTCCTCTTGATCTTCTGCTTGATGCCCACCAATTGCTTGCCGAGAAGGTCTCTTTCTAAGAAGCACAATCCGCCGAGGCAAAGAACGCAGATTAAAAAGCTCTGGAAAAACTGCTTGAAGGTAGTGGTGTACCATACTCCAGTGGTTACCACGTAAATAGATTGGAACACAACCCCCACAGAAATAGGTTTGCAGGCATAAACAAAGACTCTAGTGGCAGGAATACGGACATGGTTCTTCTCAAAGAACGCTTTCACAGATACACAAGAATACCCAATTCTCATCAACATGTTGATTGCATTTGACAAAATCAAACCACTCAAACCAAGTCCGAAGTAGTCAATAAACACGTACGAGCTCACTAGCACAACGACGCTCAGGAAAGTCATGAATACAGAGAATGCCTTGATATCCTTGGTGGTTGCAATACTGGTGAAGAATGCTTCAAATATGCCATTGAATGCCAACATTGGCAAATACATGATGTATCTTGGGAAAATGTCAAAAATATTGGTGTTAGCCCATTTTGTTGATTTTGATCCGAGGAGTATCTGCAATAAGAATGAGGCATTAGTAACACCAGCAAGGATAATAAGTATTGACAAATTAAGATAGAACAAACTGAGATTCCTCATCACAACGTAGGCATCCCCGATGTCTTTCTGGCCAGGCTTGGTGGATGATGATAGCAATCTTGTGAACAACAATCTGACCGACTCTTCTATGGGTTGGAACACCAACCTCGCAGCCATGGAACCATAGTTGGTCACCACCGAGTATACCCCCTGCTCCTCAACGGTGCACAAGTAATTGATCAAGAGCTTATNTCCCTCTGTCAAGAACTGCTTGAACAACATCTGAATAAATAGACTCTTCCACACGTTGACGATCTTGCTATTGAAGTACATGTATGCATTCCCCGAGTATATCTTTTGAAGGGAGAACTTCAATTGCTTCTCTGATTTGAAACTGAGATGGTATGCAATGGCTAAGGTCAGGGAGTATGCAAACTGACCCAATGCAAACGCCATTACTGCAAACCCATCGAAGTTAGACGAATTAGATTTCTTGGAGAGCAAGACTGCTCCAACAGTTACCACACACCGGAGGAATACGGCGTAACCTTCGAATTTGGATCTGGTCTTAAAATTCAACCGAAATTGATTGAGGGCATATATTGGCTCAGCACTTAGTTCAATCAATATTGATATCCAGATCAATGCTATTGTAATCTGGTGATGAGGCAATGAAAGAATCGATTCTTGGAAGATCCCGCTGTTATACTGCCAGTAAAATATTACAACTGATAAGGGCAACCCCACAATGAGAGGAATGAATCCAAAATTGACTATACTTTGACTCACACCTGTTGCGTTGTCTAGAGTGTATTTTCCACCCAGGGTCTTGGTCTCGCTGTCGACAGATTCGGTTCTTTGAACAGAAAGTCGGGCACCCTCACGACTGAAAAAGAGGACCGTGGACACCAAGAACTCCAAGTAGGTGGAAATGCCGAAGATCTTGGGCGAGATGAATCGTATAAGCACCTGGTTGAGGGTGAATGTGAGGAACTTGGTGAGGAATTGGACCAAAATCAAGAGCGAAGCTCCGCCAGACTTATTGATGAGTGCCTGGGAGCGGCCGACAGCCTCCCCCAGCGCGTTTCCGGGGCTTGGACTGCTCATTGGTGATGGTGTATGCCGTGGTACTATTAGTGGAGGTGCACTTAGTCTGGAGGTTTTGCATGTTATGACTGCAGGTTACGCTGGCAACATTTCGCTCAAAAACGGGTCCAGAAAAATTTCCAACACATAACTGTCCTAGCCATTAGCCATCGAGACAATAGTAATCACACATAGGAACGTGTGGTGAGTGTCATATTGCAAAATACGTGGTGTCCCGCAAGCCGTCACGATAACCGTCCAGCATATCATTTGCCCAAAAATCACCTATTAGGGCTGGAACACCCCTCACAACTCGCAGCACAGTCATCTAGTAAATAGTGCCAAAATGGACCCTAATATCAACCCCCATGATGTTGAGCTCAGAGAACAGGACCGTTGGTTGCCTATAGCCAACGTAGCTCGTCTCATGAAGAACACGTTGCCGACCACCGCCAAAGTGTCCAAGGATGCCAAGGAGTGTATGCAAGAATGTGTGTCTGAATTCATATCGTTCATAACGAGCGAGGCCAGCGATCGGTGTGTCAGAGAGAAGAGAAAGACCATCAACGGTGAGGACATATTGTACTCCATGCATGACTTGGGCTTTGAAAATTATGCCGAAGTATTGAAGATCTACTTGGCCAAGTATAGAGAACAACAGGCTTTACGCCAAGCCAGAGGAGAAACCCGCAGTTCTCAGAAACAAGCCAAACAAGCGGCTGCCGTGGCAGCCGCCTCCGCCACCGAGGGGTCTAGTGTGGGAGACATGAACGAAAATGGGGCTGATTTCAACCAATCCCAAACAAACTCACCCCGTTCCAACCTGGAGCACGAGCAAGCACATCAAGGAGCCGCTGCCGAGTTCTTAGAGGAGGCCAACCATGAACAATTCATAAACGATAACGACCTCGAACCAACCCAGATAGGTGCACCAGATCAACGCGAAATTGATTCCACATCAGTTACAAATGTCAGTAGCGCGGTGGGGTCTAATCCATCGTCAACAAGTTCCATCAACTCTCCTCAACACTTCTACGATGATTTTGGAGATGACAGGCAAGCAAAAATCAAACAAGAGGGTGAAGTTGCTGTGCCGAATCCAAAGGTGCTTCCTGAAGATTATCAGTACGATGATTTCATCAACGAAGAACCCAACGAAGAACAGCAAAGTAATAATGGCCATCATAACATTGATGAATTTACTAAGATCACTCATGACGAACCTGATATCGATAACTTGACGGCAGGTATAACGAACTCTACCTCTAATGGTTCATACTTCTGAGTTCATACTATCGATGGGCTTCCATTAAGATACATTTTCTTGCCAGAAAAGGACCAAAAAGACCAACCCTTCAATTCTCTCTATGTGTTAAATTTAACCGGGTATGTAATTTACTGAATGTACATTAAGCTAACGCACCATTAAATAATGTATCCCACGCCGGGGATGAAGAATTGAACTATTAAATATTAGTAAGCAACAGGGCTAGGTAGAATGAAACCAATTCAGATCTTTTCTCTGCAAATTGGGCAAGATGATGAATACTCGATCCAGTTTTTGAGACAGCTGTAGTGAAATCTGTGATTACAGCGTAATTGTCTTACCTCCGTGTTGATCTTCATCATATCATAACAGATAATGCATTGAACTGAGTCACCAGGCACTGATGGAATTTGTAACTTTTTGAGAGCAAATTGTTTCTTCTTGAAGTTTACAAGACACCTGGTATTATCTATTAATATCCTGAAACTTGAGTATGATGATGGGAGTATATGGAATGGGAATGTGTAGACGTATAGGAATATCAATGAGAACAATGCAATCATTAAGAACCTGAGTAAGTTTACGAGGAACTGACTAACATAAATGATTTTCAATTTATTCTCCTTCCAAATAATCTGGTCATAGTTGTCTTCTTCTCCTTCCTCGTCTTCCTCTCCGAAATGTGCTGACAACTGGGATTCAAATCGTAAGTATTCGTAAAAGTTCACTGCAAACTTGATGGTAGTCAATACGATTAAGGGAAACATGTAAAGGATTTCAAATCCAAAAATCGCCAAAAGAATATTATCCTCGATGTAGATTGTTGAGGTCTTGGAAACTGAGACTGGGGCAGGTACTGAAATTGGCCTGGATAACTTGGATACGAAGGTAGCGTTATATCTTTGACTCACTTCGTGGATGAAACGGACTAATAATAGTCCGTGAATGAAATTTAACAAGCACAAACCAAGGGCAAAGCGCAACCCCATGTACTTGATCTGTCGGCTAGTGGCATAGTGGGTATACCTTGAGGACGGGAATATGGAAGAAACTCTTTCTGCCGAAAGATGATGAAAGCCCTTCAAAAGTAGCACGCATAGAAATAAGCCTGCAAACTTGAAGAGTTCGCTTTGGATCAACGTGAAATCAAGGGCAAAGCACTTGCAGTAGAATATCATGAACCCAAAGCAAAATTCCCATATTGTGTAGGTGACTTTGTCTCGAAGCGACTGGATTTCGTTGGGGGTAAGCCTTCCAAAAATCACCCACTTGATACAGTTCACCATGACCAAGGCAGTGATGAGGAAGTACTCTTCGGGGCGGAGACTGGCGGGGATTTTGAGGACGTACTCCTCTAGAACTTTGCCAGGATTGTACTTGTTTTGGATTTCAAGCCGTTTGTAGGCAGATATGCCCACGAAGGCACCGAACTGTGGGTTAGTATGACAGAAAAATAGAAGGGGGGGTGGCATAGTGACGGCATTATGATGGCTAAAGCTCCATGGATATCTGAGAGGGAAGTCTGGGCTTGATTTTGAATTGTGCTCCATTCAGGTACTCAACAGTGAATCTCGGGACTTCCTTGATGGAACTCCAAGGGAAACTTTCAATATCAAGACTTGATGAATAGAGGCCTCGGTAGGACTTCATGGTTCCAAGAGAGGAACTCCAAGCTCGAGAGAGACTCCATGCAAAATATCCATAGTGGTCACAAGATATATCCCATAATGGCATCGGAGATATCCATCCTGTGCAAGTCCACCAAACGGAGACCACCGCTATTGACACACGAGAGAGTGTGTGATATACTTACTGCACCAAATCGTAGTCTCCACTTGGAGGTCATTTGGGTGTGGTGGGTAGAAACAGACGGCTTGTGGCGATGATGTGGAATGTGGTGGCAGGTGCACGTGAATCTGGGGATACCGATATGGACCGACGGTTACTCGGTTCGTCGCAGGAAATAGAGTGCAAGTGGCTGGAAACAGGCCAGTTTTGGGTGGTACGGCAAGTTGAAGTATTCCGTGTGGTTGAAGGGCAAGAACCGATTTTTGGGACCTGAAATTGCTGGTGGCTTAACGGCAGCCTACGACAGGTTCAAACCGTGACTATCGCCAAAACGCACAGATATGCGTGTGTCCTGCATGGTGAGGGATGGCTAGGCGGGCATCGATATTTGCGGGAAGTACAATTAGAAGAATGGGCCCAAATTGATATAAATTACGGAGGTTGGGGTGCATGGGCTGCATCAACAGTTCTGGAATACTTCGTAGACGTGAAAGCCCGTCCATGGGCTGCAACAGTCCAGACTGGTTCCGTGGCACAGCGGAGGCACTGGCAGAAGCTCTTCGCAGGCATCCCGGCTGTGTGCAGGACGCGTATAAGATATGAAAAAAATCGGGTGGCCTCGTGTGCATGCTCCTATCAAGAACCTACAGCTGGTGCACACAAGTAGTCAACATGGGCAAGAGGAACTTTAGAAACAACAAGGGCGGCGACAAAAAGAATTTCGGCAAGCGTGGCGTCCAAGACAGAGACGCCTCCTGGACCGACGCCGTCAGAGAGAATGAGAAATGGGAAACCTACTACAAGGCCATGAACATCATCCCCGAAGACGAGTGGGACAGCTTCAAGAAGCATTGTCAGGAGAACTTACCTATGACCTTCCGTATCACCGGTTCCAGGGCCCATGCCAACGAAATCAACGACATCTTCACCAAGAACCATGTGGCCAAGTTGCAAGATGTTGAATTCGAAGGAGTCAAGTTGCAGCCAAAGAACTTGGCGTACTACCCAGGCAACCTCGGTTGGCAGATCGACGTGTCCAAGGGTGTGATCAGAAAGAACAAGGAGTTTGCTGACACCCAGAGATTCTTGGTGATCGAGACTGAGGTCGGAAACATTTCCAGACAAGAAGCCGTGTCGATGATCCCACCATTGTTGATGGACATCAAGCCTCACCACAACGTGTTGGACATGTGTGCCGCTCCAGGCTCCAAGACTGCCCAATTGGTCGAAGCTTTGCACGCTGAAGAAGAGCAGCAAGCCCCTACTGGATTTGTGTTGGCCAACGACTCGGACTACAAGAGATCCCACATGTTGGTCCATCAGGTCAAGAGATTGAACTCTGCCAACTTCATGGTGGTCAACCATGATGCCCAGTTGTTCCCAAGAATGAAGTTGAAGGGCAGCAATGACTTCTTGAAGTTCGACAGAATCTTGTGTGATGTTCCATGTTCGGGAGATGCCACCATGAGAAAGAACGTCAACGTGTGGAAGGACTTCACCGTCAACAATGCCTTGGGCTTGCACACCTTGCAAGTCAACATCTTGAACAGAGGGTTGCAATTGTTGAAGAAGGGTGGTAGATTGGTCTACTCTACCTGTTCGTTGTCTCCAGTTGAGAACGAAGCCGTGGTTGCTGCTGCCTTGAGAAGATGGGGCAAGCAAATCAGACTTGTCAACTGTGACGACGAATTGCCTGGTTTGATCAGACGCAAGGGTCTCAATGACTGGAAGGTGTTCTCCAAGGACATGACCATCCAAGAGAAAGGAGCTGAGGGAATAGCCGAGTCTGTGTTCCCATCAACTGAAGAAGAAGCCAAAGAGTTCAACTTGGAGAACTGTATGAGGGTCTACCCCCACCTTCAAAACACTGGTGGTTTTTTCATCACCGTTTTTGAAAAGATCGACCCTGCTGGCTCTACCAAAAGATCTGGCGAAGAAGAAGCCGAAGAGGCTTCCAAGAAGCAAAAGGTAGAGACTGAAGACTCAGCTAAGCCTCAACAACCTGCCCTCAAGCACCACCCACAAAGAAAGGAAAAGATGCCTAGAGATGCCAACGAGGAGCCATTCATTTTCTTGGACCAAAACCACGAACAATTGAGCAAGTGCTGGCCATTCTATGACATTTCCGAATCCTTCGCCCGTGAGTGTACCTTGGTGAGAAATGCCACTGGTGAACCGTTAAGAACCATCTATTACGTGTCGCCAGTTCTCAAGAGAATTCTTGATGCCGAAGAGCAAAAGCTTAAGATCATCCATGCTGGGATCAAATTATTCGTTTCCCAAAGAAACGACACCGGTAACTGTCCATGGAGAGTCCAAAACGAATCGTTGCAAACCATCAAGCCATTTTTGGGCACCAACAGACAATTGACTTGTAACCTCAAGTTGTTGGAAATGTTGTTTGTTGAAGCTTTCCCAAAGATCAACGATATCCGTACATCTGGTATTGATGCTGAATTCTCTGCCAAGTTGGACGAAATGTCCGAAGGTTGTGTCTTTTTGACTGTTAACAGAGGCGAAGGTTTAGAAAACTTGTTCTTGCCTTTATGGAAGGGTAAGTCCAATGTCAACCTTATGGTCAACAAGAAGGATACTCACGAATTACTTTACAGAGTGTTTGGAATTTCCACCTCATCCAAGGATGAAGGCAAGGAAGCTATTTACCAGAAGAAGCTTGAAGCTGTCAAAGCCGCTCGCGAGTCTACTGAACCTGAGTCTGCCCAAGACGAAGGTGCTGCTACTGAAACCGAAGCCACTCCAGCCGTCGAAACCGAAAGCTCGGAAAAGCCAGCCACTGAAGCTTAGATTTGATCAGTGGCCATGTAAATTAAATCAAGTCGTAAATCATTAAATGTACACATCGAAAAGTGAATAGAATTCGCCACATTGGTAACACTGACATGCTATCGCTATGGAGCTGTAATCAGAAACCACTTGACCAAAATCAGTGGAATAGGCTGAATTATTGTATTGAGAATCGCAGCCTCGTACGTCCCTATTCAGAATCCTCATTCTCAGAAGACACATCCTCCTGTTCTATGTTCTCGTCAGTCTCGCCAGCCTGGTCGTCCAGATCCGTTTGACCAGTCGCCTCCTTCATGACTTTGGTCTCGTCAAATGCCAGATAGAGTTTCACTGCCTTTTCATCCACTACTTCGTCTACCCATTGTTCCACCAACATTCCCATTGCAAGCAAGGCAGTTTCGTCGAACCTTCTTGCCATTAGGGGCTCGTCACTGAACTTCTTTGCTGCGTAGTGATGTAGCACCTTGAGGAGTTCTGAGGGTGGGAGGTTGTGGCCTTCCGGAAACTCGTCTCTGAACTTGACTGGGATCTTTATGGACGAGGGTTTAATGGAGTCCAACATTTCATCTGCAGGCACCACATTTCCTCTTCTGTAGATCATTCTGTCCAAGTCATCGGCATCTCTGTCGATGACAAGCAGAATCTGCTTGTTGCTCTCTAGTACTTGGTGATGGGGGGACTTCAAGAGCCTGTCTCTGTAGTATGCTCTTCCCTTGGTGTACTGGCTATCACATGCCTGGTACACTGTGAGAGGTGACATGCGGCGAGTCTGCTTTTTCTCCTTGGGCATGTTGCTGACACTGAAGTGGGGGACTACCGGTGTAGAGTAGTTTGGACTGTACCTTTATTGGGTTTGGTGATCCAGGTATAAACTGTAACAGAGTGAGATGGGGTCTGTATGCAGGGCAATCCATTTTGCAGCTGGTGTGGGTAAGTTTTAGCTGCCGTTTACAGCAAGACGTTCTTTATCAAATTGGATACTTAGAAGTGATCTTTGGGACTCCAACCGCAAGCCTGGCTGGTAGGGAGCTGGAATGAGGCCTTACTTCTCAGTGACTATCTGAAAGGCTATCGCCCTTACCAGTGCAATTATCACACATAGCTCTGGATTCTGAAGCCAGAGTCAGCTTTCGGGTATCTTATCAGCAGCTGATCCCTTAGGGCCTTACCATCATCAAGGGAACAAGCTGACGGCGTACCCTTAGCTGCTGAACTTGCATTATCTACAATGTTGCAACTGTGAGTATACGTGGGAACAACACAACAACAAGCCAATACTAATTAGCCCGGTTGATCTCAGAAACACCCGTCACGTTCAACAGACGTTTGGCAACTCCTCAGCCATTTTTCTGCAGCTCCACAGCTCCTAATCGTTTCTTCTGTCCCGCCATAGCAGTCACCTCACTATGGCGCACCAGATCAAATCTCATCACATGAACGCGCTCGTGTGTTGTTTACTTATCACAACAAGACATGGCAGTGATGGAAAAGGTCTTGGGCCATTACAAGCTTAGAGATGAGCTTGCCGAGCTCCAAAGACAGAATGACAGACGAAAACATCTCGTGATGCTTGGAATCCAAAAGGTGGTGTTGTTGTCACAAGCACCCAAGAAAACCGCCAAGGGCACCAACGAGGCCACGAGATTGAAAACTCAGGTCAATGATTATGAGCTATACACGAATAAGCTCAAACAAGAACACTCCACGAAGATCAAGCTCCAAGAAGCAAAGTTGGAGGCCTTGAGAGAGGAGAACTCAAAGTTGAAATCACAAATAAAGTCGCTCAAAGACTCAGTTATCTACAACAGGGGCCCAGGAAATATCCTCTCAAGTAGAACGATACCATCGCCATTTACGTTGCCCAAGTTCAGCTTCAAACACGATGAGTTGAATCCATTGGGAATAGCAAAACCAATCCTGAAACTAGACAAAATCTTGACACCTGTGGCACCCAGAGTGAAAAAGCCTAAAAGAACATATATAACGTCGAAGAACATTAATCAGTTTGACTTGTTGATGAATCCGGGATCTACTCTAAACAAAAGTGAAGACATCTTGGCAGATTTACTGAAAACTAAAGATTCTTCTACCGAACCACCAGTACTGGAATCTACATCAGTAAAAACGTCAGTGCCGCCCTCCTCATCTGAAGGGAATACTAGTGTGGCAAATGATTTGAAGGCGAATAACTTTACTTCTACTAATGCTGCAGTGAAGCCTTCTTCGGAAATTTCGTTGCAACATGAACAGACTGACAAATCATCGAATGAATCACTTCCTCTTATACCCCCAGCATCGATTGAAGCCAAAAGTACTCCTTTGAAAACTCCTTCAAGGCAATCGTTTATCGAAAACTTTGATAAATCATCTGATTCAAATTCGGCCTCGCCCGAATTCACCCCTTCACGAGCCAAACCCCAGGTAGGCTCCCTCAAAAGGATAACTTCCAGTGCAGCGGTGTCTGAACATAAAATGACTCTGTTTTCGGTAACAGAAGAAGATACTTTCACCAGTGCAAATTCAACGATGTTGGGCATGAAATCCGATGACGAGACAACCAAAAGAAGGAAGAAGAAGTTACAGTTGTGGAAGTCAAATGCAACTAAGATAGATTTGGCTGCCGACAAGAAATCCAAAAGCTTTGGACTTGAGGATGAGAATTTGAATTCTTTGAACTACTATCAGGATGAGAATTTTGCCTTGAACGATGGGGATAGTCCATTGAAATCTACCAAGAAACGTGCTGCCGAGGACGATCCTTTGCCACGAGAGAACGTCAAAAAGAAGAAAAGAAACATCTTCAAAATAGATTAACTTTCAGGACTTTCTTGATACCCATAGATATCCGATTGAAGCCACGGTATATAAGAGGATATAATACTAACGACCTTCACGACCCAATTAGATACTTGAGACGCCTAGCACTGTCTTCACACTGATGATTCGCCTACGCAGTAGATATTCAACCTTGGTGTAAACGTACCGCGTAAAAGGGACCTTAAATTATGCCCAATAACAAGCAGTTTCTGCTTCGCCTAGAAGCAACTCCGCAACTTTGGTCTTCCCGCCATTCGGACAGCAGTTCCCAGAGTCGGCCGAGCAAGACCCTTCAACAGCCACAAGTGAGTTCCGGTCGCAAGAGCGGTGGTGGCGCACGTGACTTCACCGACTATCGCCAATTCCCAGGACGCCCATTGTCGATCTAGCAGATTACTAATTCCTGTTTCCCAATCCCACTCTGGCCATCCACCTTCTCAGACAAGACAGTTGCATCCATGAGGTCTGGGAAGCATTTAAAAAACCTCGCGAGGTTTCCGTCGAAATCACTCGTAAGTGTCAGATTTGCCACCACTGCATTGAAACCGTTGCCTTCGACGTACACTGTGAACGATTTCAATTCAAGGTATGAAATTGACAATTATGCCCATATCATAAAGCCTGAGCATGTCTTTGGCAGCGTCGCAGCCAAGGAGAAGGAGGGAGGTGAAGAAACTCCTGCCGAAAAGGCCCCAGAGGAGAAAGTTCCTAAAGACAAGGAGGAGAAGGAAGACAAGAAGGTTCCGGAGGAAAACAACGAGAAGAATGATGATGTTGAGACCAAGATAGAGACAACCGAAGCAGAGAATGAGGGCAGCAATGTTCCACCATCAGCTCCGGCAGGTGGTGCACCTGCTGGAGGTGCACCACCCACACCTCCTGGAACCCCTCCAAACGGTGGCGATGATCCAAAGGACCAGAAACTTGTTCCAAACGAAGTCACTGGCATGTACCCACCATTATTGGCCATCCCCATGAAAGATCGTCCACCTCTTCCAGGTAGGCCATTTGCAATTAATATCACCGACGCCGAAGTTATCAGATCCATTTACACTATTATAGACAAACGTGAGCCTTACTTCGTTTTGTTCCACGTAAAGGACCAAGGTGAGGCCGATACCGACGTGATCAGAAACAAAGACTCTGTTTATGACATTGGTGTTCACTGTCAGATTATTAGACATAACACTCTTAGGCCAGGTGTTTTCAATGTCTTGGCTTACCCTCTCGAAAGATGTAAACTCGAGAGCTTGTCCACTCCACATGACAAGAAACCAGCGGAAGAAGCTAAGAAGGACGAGGAAAATTTCCCTACTTCATACTTGAAGGGTCTTAAGGTCTCTTACGCTACTGTGAAGCCAGTCAAGGAAGACCCCTTTGACAAGTCTTCCACCGAGATCAAGTCATTGGTGGAGGCATTGAAGACCCTTTTGAGTAAAATGGGAGGTAAAAATCCTCTTCAAAAATTACAAATCAAAGAAATCACTGATTTGGTGAATGACCCTCCCAGGTTTGCTGATTTCGTTGGTTCAACTATTCATGGTGATCCTAAGAAGATTCAGGATATTTTGGAGTCGCTCGATGTCGAAGCAAGATTATCTAAAGCTTTGGAGTTATTGAAGGTTGAGATTAAGGCGAACCTGATTAAGGAAAGCACAATTCACAATTTGAGCAGCAAAGCTGATGAACACCAAACACGTTTATTCCTTAAGGAATTTATCAGAGAATTGCAAAAGCGTGCTGGCTTAAGTGACTCCGAAGACAAGAAAACTCAAAAGTATGATGAACGCCTCCAGCATTTGAAAATGACTGAGGAAGCATTGGAAGCGTACTATGCTGAGAAATCCAAGATTGACAACCAAAGTGAACACTCAAGCGAAGTAGGTGTGAGTGAAAGATACTTAGACTGGTTAACTTCTATTCCATGGGGTATCTACTCCAAGGATAGATTCAATGTCAAGCAAGCAAGAGAAATCTTGGACCGTGACCATTATGGTTTGAAGGATGTCAAGGACAGAATTTTGGAATTTATCTCAATGGGTAGAGTTAGTGGCAAAGTTGATGGTAAAATCTTATGTTTGGCCGGACCTCCAGGTACTGGTAAGACGTCCATTGCTAAGTCTATTGCTGAATCTTTGGATCGTAAATACGTGAGAATTGCTATGGGTGGTATTCAGGATGTTCATGAAGTTAAAGGTCACAGAAGAACATACGTGGGGTCTATTCCAGGTAGAATCATTTCTGCATTGAAGCAAGCCAAGACTTCGAATCCATTGATGTTGATTGACGAAATCGATAAATTGGACTTGAGTAGAAGTGGAGGTGCTGCTTCTGCATTCTTAGAAATTTTGGATCCCGAGCAAAACAACGCCTTCGTTGATAATTACATTGATGTCAAGGTTGATTTGTCTAAAGTCTTGTTTGTCTGTACCGCTAACTACTTGGGCAATATTCCTGCTCCATTGAGAGATCGTATGGAAATTATTGACGTTCCAGGATACACTAACAACGAAAAGATTGAAATTGCTAAAAGACATTTGATTCCTGAAGCCACCCGGAAAGCCGGTTTGGATGAAGGTAGAGTCCTCATCAATAGCGACACTATTTCTAGATTAATTGAGAAGTACTGTCGTGAAAGTGGTTTAAGAAACATCAAAAAGTTGATCACTAGAATATTCAGCAAGGTTTCTTTGAAAATTGTTGAGCAGGTTGAAGGACTTGAGGAGAAGGAAAAAGCTTCTGAAGCAAAGGAACCCGTAAAATCTGAGTCTGAAGACAAGCCTGCCGCGCCAAAGACCAAGGAAATTAAAGAAGAAAAGACTGCTACTGTGGAAAAGACCGATGCTGAGGAAACAGAGGTCTCCAAAGAAAATGAAGAAAATGAAGAAACGGAAGCTGAAAAAGAAACTGAAGAGGAACCTGAGAAATTGAAGATCCCAGATGATATCAAGTTGGAAATCACTACTGAAAACTTGAAGGACTTCGTTGGCCCTGAAATCTACACTCGTGATCGTGTCTATGACGTTCCTCCACCGGGTGTTGCTACTGGTCTTTCATACAGCACTTCAGGAAATGGTGATGCACTTTACATTGAATCTATTCTTACCAACTCAATCAGTTCTGGCACTGGACATTCAGGAATCAGTGTGACTGGTAGTTTGAAGGATGTGATGAAGGAGTCTGCTTCAATTGCATACTCATTTGCCAGACTGTACATGGTCAGACAGTACCCAGAAAACAGATTCTTTGAATCGGCTGAAATTCATGTTCACTGTCCAGATGGTGCTATTCCAAAGGACGGTCCTTCTGCCGGTATAGCATTTACTTCCTCTTTGGTGTCTTTAGCACTCAACCGCTCTTTGCCTCCAACCATTGCCATGACTGGTGAAATCACTGTCACTGGTAGAGTTCTTGCAGTTGGAGGTCTTCGTGAAAAGATCTTGGGAGCTAAGAGATATGGCTGTGACACTATTATCTTCCCTAAGGATATTGAAAATGAACTTGACGAGATCCCAGAAGAAGTCAAGGAAGGTGTCAAGTTTATTCCTGTTGAATGGTACCAAGATGTGTTCGATGTCATTTTCCCAAAGGTGTCGCAACAAGAAGGAAACAGCGTGTGGAAGGAAGAGTTTTCCAAGTTGGACGCTAAGAAGAACCTGAAGAAGAAGTAATCACGAGAAATGAGTTGTTAATAGTCATCATTACATTGTACATATTGATTATTACGAGCCTCAGGCTGTATAAGAACACCTGTAATAAGCACACAGATAATTTCTGGACCTATTTTTGCGTCCACAAGAATGATCCTTCATCTTACTCCATTTTTCTCTATACACATACACCATTCCTACTTCTTTTCCATTGAACCAAAGAAATCCCTTACCTCCTTCTCAGTAACAACCTTTCCCTGCTCTGCAAATGGTTTGAAGAAGTCTTTCAACTTAGACCTGATTTTATCATACGCCTGTAGGCCCTCTATGGCCTGCTCTCTAGGTAATGACAGCAATGCGTCAGTAGCTAAATCAAATATCGAACCAGTGGAAGCATCATCGTCGTCCTCTGGAGGCTCAAACACAGGATCATCCTCGAATAGGTACTTATGATTCTCAAGAAACTCGCCCATTCTAGACGTTTGGGGCACCTCCTTGTTCAATTCGGTGAGACCATCACGGAATCCGTTGCTCAAAAACACGGAATAAGGAGTTGCCCCAGCTTCGGTTTTTATTCTCTTCACTTTGGGCTCGTCGTCCTCATTCTTGACTCTGTACGCGTCATACTTTTTCTCCCACTCCTCTACCGAGCCCACTTCTTCAAAATGAGGAAGAACTGTGTATACGATGTCTGGTTTCTTTGCCAACTCGACGAATATATCTTTAAAGGCATCCACGCATTTCCAGCATATGAACAGATCGAAATCATCGAGATCAGGAAATCGCGGCACCGAATCCACCTCCTCTTCTTCGTCTTGGTCTTCTGGGGAAGTGGTTGGTGCATCTGTTGCATCTTCGCCAGGAGGAGACAACTTGTCGAGCATATTTCCTGAGTCTTTCACCTTTTTGAATAGTCCTCTCTTGTAACCCAAGATGCATTCCTCGTGATACCAGTCCTCGCCACAATTGAAGCCGAAGTAGCACTGGATCATGTTACCTGTTTCTTCTAAGGGGTTGTAAGGTTTATTGCAGCAGCAAAACAACCCGTGGAAGTTATGGTTGTATTCGTTTGACAGCGAAGGGATATCTTCGGCCTTTCCCAATGCCAGCGACTGCCTGGCCTCTGGCAACAGTGAGAGCAAGGTGACAGAACCCGTTCTCAAGCGTGGGGCTTCTGGGGTTGTGCCACCCTGACGCTGTCTCAAACCACACGCTCCATTCGTAGAGGCACCCATCTTGCTGGTGCCGCAATCACACACGAACCGTCTCTTGCTGAAAAGCTCCACTATCTCGTGAGTCGAATGGCATTGTATAGAACACGAATAGCACACTCCAATTGGGGTATTGTTGTTCTGTCTGGAACACGTCAAACAGGCAAAAACAGGCTGCCTGAGTTCTCCCAGGTGGTAAGTACACTCGTTGGGGTCATAAGGCATGATTCTGCGTGCCTCGTTCTCCAAGGTCTCCTGAGACTCGATGTACTCCTGGGCGGTGACGGAGTCAGTGGAAGACATGGTGCGAAATGGAGGAAGTAGAGGATGAACACAGCTGAGTCAGCAGTTGATAGGGTGATGGTCTTCAGTGAGGGAGACTAGCTATGGTCACCAATTGTGGGGTGGGCCAAGTGGTTCGTGTTGATCGATCTGGTGGATTATTCACTATACGCGCGAGTCTGTGCAGACTGATTGTGGGGGACTTGAACTAACTAATGGGGGGGGGGGGGAATGGTAACTGGTGGTAGAGGTAGCAGCGTAGGAGGGTAAACGTGGGCCAAGGTGGGTTTATTCAAGTGCTTAATGATCACTTAAACGTGTAGGTATGTTCTGGGCCACGAACCTTGAAGAATTAATCTGAAAATAAAAGGTAACACCTGATAGCAATTAGTGAGATCTACAACGTAAATGCCTGTTCCTTAAACCTATCCTTCAATTGCCGAGTGCTCTTTCCTTGGAAGTAGTCAGTAACCTTGATGAATATTTGTCAATGTCCATTTTTCACTACTTTTGGTGTACGTTAATCAAGTCCGCTCGTAGCGTAATACAGACCTGTTGATAACGCTAAGTCAGTGTTTGGCCATTTTTCACACTACGGCGCCGCTGAATGATCAGGACCATTTTTACCACTGAGGTGATCCTCCTCCATAGCCGGTACTTCAACCAGCCCTACAAGCATTTCGTAAAATTTTATTTAAAGTACAATCCGCCCTCGCGGCATATGATACACTAGTATCTACTGTGAACATGCAAATTACTCCAAAGCTGAAATGTCCTTGACGATTTCATCATAACCTTCTCTATACTCATCGGTCTTGTCAGCATTCTTCTTACTCTTACCTCCACCTGGGACAACCATGACACAGGAAGTAGGTCTCTTGGTAGCACCTGCGGAGCCCAAGTCTTCCTTGGATGGGATGAATACGAATGGAACAGCAGTGTCTTCACACAAAACTGGGATGTGGGAAATGACATCGGCAGGGGAGATGTCACCAGCAATGATAACCAATCCCTTTTCACCCTTTCTCAAGGCCTTGACCACTTCCTTCACACCTCTCTTGACATGCTTGGCCTTGGAGGCTTTCTTGACGGTCTTCAACACCTTCTTGTTTAACTTCTTTGGAGCAAGTGGCTTGGCAAACGGTAAGACCGCGCTCAATCTCTTCTCGTAGTTATCTTCAGCCCCGGCTTCTTCGCTCTTGCTAACCTTTTCCTTCTTGGCCATTTTGTTGTTGTAGTTGGTTCAGATGCCTTTTTCTCTGAAAAATTTATGGCGATGGGCTCCTGGGCTGCGCACGCCCGACCATCGATAAGGTGCGATTCGCTATAGAGGTTGAACTAATCCCGTGCTGTAGTCCCCTAGAACATGAGCTCATACGACCGCTATAAGAGGAAGAGAAAGCGTACCGCTCCCGTAGAGGAAGTCGGCCCCAAGTTGCGCTTAGAATCTGTCAAAAATGTGCCAAGCCACGACGAAATCCCCGAGGACGAGAAGGTAGCCAACTACCTCAACAAGCTCAGGAAGGATGTGAATTCCAGCACGTTTCTCAAGTTGGTGGTATCCTCGTCCGAAGCTGAATATTTTGATGCCGAAAGGGTCCAGTATATCAAGGAAACCTTTAAAATCCACGACATCACTGTTTCCCCACCGGTGGCTGGATCCATCGATAGATTCATCTCCTTGGTGGGAACTGCCCAGGAAATCGTCCGTGGAGCATTGTTTGTTGCATTCATCTTGAATGCCAAGTTGAATAACTTTGCTAAGAACCAATTGTACACCTTGAAGTCCAACAACTACAGATTATCACTATTGGTACCACCATCAATCCCTCCAGCCAAAGCCCCCTCTTCAGTAACCACGTCGATCACTTCATCTCATCACCGTAATGAAAGTGAGGTCCTCAGTTTGCACGCCATTTCCGGTGATTTCACAGGCTGTTTTCACGCATTAATGGGATTGGCTGAGGTGATGGCAAAGGCCAATTATCTTGAGGATGCTAAAATCACTCACTTGAGACTATTCGGTAATACCACAGACCCCAACTTTTTTCAAAGATCGGAGACCAAAGAATCCGTTCTAGTCAAGAACAAAAGCAGATTGTTGGAATTTGTGGGCGAGGCCAGGTGATGGGAATTCCCGTCCATCGCATCTAAGATCCTTGTATTGATTATGAGGCAAGCATAAACGCAAATAAATCCATCTGTATAGTAGCATAACTCATAGGAATGTATTTATCCCACTTTTCAAGCACCTTTTTCTCCGTAGTCTTACATTATGAGCCATCTCTATCGACATGAAGATCATCTAGGACATACATTCATCCAAGAATACCGACCAAGGACACTTGGCAGTGGATACTTCTACAGCATATTCTGAATTGACTAAAAACATTTTATGGCTAGGCCTAAACCCTAATTAACTATACCTTCACAGCGTCAGCAGTTTTGGCTTTTCTAGAAATAGATGCAACTCTGTCACCCAAGGACAATGCCAAACCTTGACCCTTGGATCTGATTCTGACGTGACCAATGATTGGCCCATCCGTTTGCTTCTCAATACACAAATTGGCTAATGCGTCCTCACCAAACGAAGATCTGGAATATAAATTAGCTGACAAAAACTGGCATTCTTCTCCGATGACAGCTCCTGGAGTCAAACAGTTCATGTTAGTGCCCTTCAACAATTCTTCCAAGTACTCCTTCAAAGAAGTAATTTGAGACTTAATGGTAATCTTGTTCTCCCATTCAAACTCATTCCACATCTTACGGAATTGACTTTCAGTACATGTAGCAGGTTTGATATAATCCATGATATCCACATGCACATCGTTTAAAATAACAATGGTTGAGTCATCTGAGTGTTGACCATCGTACACGATATTACCGAAAATCACACCAGTATCAGCAGAAGTAACCTTGACGGTAGTCTGAAGCTTGTAGAAACCATGTGGCCCAATGTTGGCAGTGGCTGGCTTGTCAACCACCTTCAAGTCACCAAGGGTAGCGAATTCAACAGATAAGTTTCTCAAGGTATTGGTAGTCTGATTAACCAACAAGACATCCAAAACAACATCGTATTGATGAACCTTGACGAAAGCCTCGGCATATATAGGGTCGGAGAAACCAGTCAATTGTAAAATCTTGTTCAATCTGGATGATAAGTTTTCCTTCTTCAAGTCATTACCAGAAGCCAATGTGATGTCATCAATGTTGGATGACTTGGATTTTGAAGCATCCTTGTCAAACTGTCTGAAAACGATGGAGTCGTCAATTTGTTCAACATGCTCGTTGAAATCCTTAGCTTCAAGCTCGGACTTCTCGAGTTCCATAGTCTCGATTTGGGACTTGAAAGCTTCCTTGGTGTCTTCCAAAAATCCTCTTTCGATGATTTCAGCATCTTCCTCATCATTCAAGAGTCTGATGTAGGACAAAATTCTGTCTGCAGAGTCTTCATCAATCATCTTAGTGACATATTGGGACTCACCGACTCTTAAAATAGAAACCATTATTAACAAGGCTTCAGCTTTCAAAGCATTCAAGAACTTTGGTTGAGTTTTGAGACGTTGTAATCTCAAGACAAGCTTCACTAAAGTGGAGGCAAGAACAGCACCGAGATAGAAATCTCCAGATAAAATCAATTTACGGATAGGTGGCTTTTCGTCATCATCAGTTGAGCTAGAAACCTCAGCAGTTAATGCATTTTCAGTGGCATAGGTACCATCTGGTAAAACCACTGGACCCTTCTTACTCTTCTCTGAGTGTTCATGTTCTTCTTCTGACTCCTTGTGAGTACCTTCAGCTGCTCTCTTCTCGCTGGCCAAGATTGGCACTTCACCAATACTTGATCTGATGTACTTCCAAGAATCTTGGATCAATTTTTCTTCCAATGAGTATTCACCGATGATCCATAATGAACCACGGAACACCTTGCCACTCTTGATGACTGGCAAGACCTCTATCAACTTGGTGACGATAGCTTCTCTTAATTTAGGGAACTTTTCGATCACTTCCTTGACGAAAGTGATAACTTCATAAGCAGAAGAGGTGTTCAAATCACCTAAGGATTCCAATAACAAATCCACAACATTAGTAGCCACTTCAACAAACTTAATGGCCAATTGATGTATAGCGTTGATCAATAATTGTCTGTATTCCGAAGTCTTGTCTTCATTAATGGATGCAGTTCTTTGAAGTTCGTTTTTCAACAATTTGACAATATCTTCGACATTTCTGTTTGTGACAAACTTCAAAGTGACTTCAAGAGCCTTTTTACGGACATCAATATCTTGAGAAGATAATACCCTCAAAATTTCTAAGGACAAGTCTTGTAAAACACCAGGGTGATCCTTGTGGAGCTGGTTGATTCTGTCCAATGTGATGATCTTAACGTTGTTGTTGGACTCTTTGATGGCAAGGTTAACAAACTTTTGGCCAACCAATAAGATGGATTGTTGGTTAGTGGTCAAGGTGGTCAAGGTGGTGGCAGCTTCATAGATAACAACGTTCGAAGAAGCACTCTCGATAATTTCGGTAACCAATTGGGTATATTGTTGCTTCAAGGAAGGGTTTTCCACCGAGTCCTTACGAATGAATTCAAGGAAAGCCAATTGTAACAAGGAGTCCAAGGTTTCGATCACTTCAATGTTGTCTTGGATGTATTGCAAAGCGGCGGTTCTGTTCAAGTCACCCAAACAAACAAAGGCGTTTCTCTTACACACCGAGTCGGACTCGTCATACAAGAATCTGTAGATCAACTCGTCGGTATCTGGGGACAAGTGATCGGAGACCTTGTAAATGGAGTAGATGGCAAAGATGGCGTTCTTTCTGACGTAGGCGTGACGGTGCTCAAGACACTGGCGCACGTTTGGCACCAAAGTCTCCAACAACTCAGGCTCCTTCAACTTGGTCAAGTATTTCAAGGTGCTACCTCTGATGTACTCGTTGGGATGCTGCAAGTCCCGTTGGATCGAGTTACACACCAAGATCATTTCGTGTCTCATCTTTCCGTGCTCGTCCAACTTAGGACACACTTCCCAGTAGAAGTATAATAATCTCTTCAACTCTTTGTTTCTGGAGGGCATGACAAATCTGATGATGTGCATCAACAAGTCGGGCAATGCATCCCCGTTGAGAAGCGTGATCAAGATCTTCTTCATCGTGGCGATCTTGAGCTCGTCCAGACCTTTCTCCAACGCATTTTTGTACTCATTGACTGAGGTCTTGGTGGCCGCATTCGGGTCGTGAATCAACGTGTAACCGTCCATGGTGTAAGGCGGGCGTCTGTGTCAATTGGGGATACGAGGGGAAATCTGCCAATTGGGGGACGTCGTGGCTGTACAGGTTAAGGGTGGGATGGAAGGAGGCGCTGAGGGAAGGGGCCGGAGGTTGAGTGTTTAGTTGATCTCAGTCGACGTGTTGGCTTTTTCGTTGTGCCCGCACACGCAGACGCGGATCACGTGACCTGTTTCTAGGCAAGCTGAGAGTGGATAGCTAGTGCCGGGGGTCATCTACATGGCCATGGGGCGCCTTTTTAATCGCATTGGTATCAGTGTATGAACTACTCTATGTGCCTGATTTTTGGTGGTACTCTAGACCAAAGGAAACTTTTTTACGGGTAATCTGAATGTACTCTTCACCAGCTGAATAAATGGACTGTCAGTGCTGGCACTCGCGCTGCTTAGTGGTACGAGCTAGCCACGGACCCAAACCTCAGACCTATCACAAAAGGGACACCCAGTTTTTCAGGCTTAATCACTGTCGGAGTTGTCTGGGTTGGCAAGCACCAACCGTGGCCGCTCGTCATACTCGTCCTCGTCATCCAGCAATTTTCTTGGTGCACCCTCCACGTCGGTATTATCTTCATCGTCCTCATCTCCCGAGGCTCTTCCAAATTCGTCCTCACCATGTTTGTAGCCTGGATGCTGGTAGTATCCACCCACCCCTGCGTCTGAAATACTGCCGGACGAGGAGGAGCCCACCGATCTTCTTCTCGACTCACTTCTGGTAGAACTGGTCACAACACTCTGAGAATCCGACGTTAAGCCAGATACGTCGGTAGTTGTTCTCACGAGGGAGTTATTCCTCGAGACGTTGGCTAGCGATCCTCCTGGTGCGATACTTGAGCTGGATGATTTAGAGTCGTTAAATGGACTCTTGCCTAGGCTAGTTGAAGTCGAGATCTTGGGGCCCAATCTGACCGATACCACGTCTCCATCGTCAATTTCAGACGCCAACAATCTTGGCTGCAAGTGACCGTGCTTCAACTCCACACCGCTGGCCTTCTTGGTCCGTTGCAAGCCCGTGGCTCTTCTGGCATACTTGCCGTTGGTGCTATAATGCGAATTAGCATCCATAGGTGCAATTCCGGTGGGAAGTTTCCATTTGCCAGGTCCAGTATCGTTGAAAGCAGTACCTGCATTTCTGCGGATATTCTGCACATAGTTGGACCTTTCACCCTCGCCTGGCAACAAATTCAAGCTCTTCTTCAACGAGGCAAGATTCACGTTTCTGTACGAATTAGAGCTCCGAAGCGAGCTAATGGAGGTTGACTGTCTGTGCTTTTTGATGGAAGACATACCCGTCAACGTGGAAGGCGTGGTAGCCGAAGTCTTGGTTCTGGTGATGAAGTCGCTCGAGTTCGTCGAAATAGCATCAAAGGTGCTGCTGTTGGTACGCACTCCCATCCTGGTTGGTGTCTGTGATAGCTGGTTAGATTTAATCAATGGCTTGGGGCCAACACCCGAGGGGGCATTCATGTGGAGGATTTGCGACAGGCTGGAGCTTGATCTTCTGTTTGACTCGATGGTATCGGCGCTGTTGCGGTGTTGATAGGGTCTATAAGGCGATGCTTCTAGTGGGTCTTCGTCCCGGGGGTTTCGTGGTATCTCTGCAGCGTATGTGTCGTAGGAGATGTCGGGGTTGAAATTAGATTGCACAGGAGACTCGAATGGATCACTAAGTGGATATGGAACGTCGGAAGTGGGAATTGAATTAGAGTTCGAGTTGGATTGCGAGAGCGAGCTGGAAGTGGTTTCGGTCTGGCCAATGGAGTTGGAGATCGAGTTTGTGTTTGAGGAGTCCTTGGGCAACTGGACTGAGGATGTGGAGTCGTAGAAGTCGTTATTGTAGTCGGAAAGCTCCATAAGAGGAGGGGACCGTGAGAGTCGTAAATGGGAGGTCAAGCTAGTGGTGCTGTAGTCATCGTTGTCGAACTTGAAAGGCTCGCCTCCGCTGGGCTTAGGGTCCTCCATCCTCAAGTAGGTATCTATTTCGTTCTCCAAGGTTCCTATTATATCGTTCATGTTGGTGTCATTGATCTTGGAATTTGAGTTCGGGTCGTGGACATCTGCTGACAGGCCCTGGCTCTCTAGCGGAGGGGGTTTCCTTCTGAGGCTGGGGGCAGATCTAGGTTGCGACACAGAAGGCTCGGCTGAACTGGCCGACGAGGGTGCTGGCGACCTGGCAGTGGTTCGTGGGAGCGTCAGTGGAGGTTCACGCTTCAGCCTGGGGGTGGAGGGAGCCTGTTGGCTGGCATTCAGCCGGAGGGAAGCGTTGGAGGCCTTCTGAGTTAGTGTTGGTTTCACCAGTTTCAGAGACCCAGAAGCAGGCTTGTTGGTGGGAGTCGACCGTGTGGGCTGGAGCGAGGGTCCGTGGGTGTGGTTGAACATGGAGGAGATCCTCGATCCGAAGATCAGTCTTCTATCTTTCTCCCCAGACATGGTAAAGAGTGTATGGCACGGGTGCTCGATAAATTTTAGCGAGACGCTCACCAGTGAGGTAGTGCGATTCCGGGGAAGATGAAGTAGGGTGAAAGGAGTGGTGGTAGTGCTGGTGCTGGTGGGAGTCTGGGAGGACTAGGGTGGTTGTGGTATGGTGGTGCTAGCCAGTGCTGGCCGGTGCTGGTGGTTTGGTTTCCTGTGAGTGCTGTTCTGGAACAGTGAGGTGCTCGGTTGTAGTATCTGGGCTAGTACGAATAAACAACCTAGAGAGATTACTCAAGTTTCTAAATACATGACTGTGAACAATCGCATCAGCGACTTGCAAGTTGCTACCATGAGCCAATTGGGTCGCATCCTTCCTGAAAGTCTGTTGTAGTCGTCTGTGGCATGTTCTATTCTACAGAACCGTCACCATTTTGCAGTCTGGAGAAGAAGTGTCGTAAAAACGACACAGCTACATTGACACCTGTCCTGACAGGCGGAGCTACCCTGGTAGCACCGCAGCCTCCTTCTCGCAATCTACACCACCTGATTATAATTACATGGAACCGCTTAAGCCACGAATGTTCAGTTGCAATGGACAGGCGAGACGAGATATCATCGTCAGCCAACACGAGCTTCGGGCCTTTCCATCGCCTACTCCCACAATGTCATTGAGGTCGCCCCATTGGGTCTCTCCATTGCAGTCTCATCGGTTTATCCCCACGATCTCCCATCCTCACCCACAAGCCCCACCCGGTAGTGCGCACTAGCGAATGTTCAACAAATACATCCCAGCACCACCACCATGAACCATGAAGGAAAGGTCCAGAATATACGGTCGATTTCCCTTCGCAACCTCTACCTCTCGTCCAGCCACCACCACGACGATGCCCACCGGTTCAAGGCGGTCGAAGACGTGCAGCCTCGCCGTATGAGTCTCATCCAGACGGTGCCTGAGCTTGAGCGCCCTGGCACCCACACAGAGCTCTTCGACATCAACAACCGCACATTGGTGGACTCGTTCGTCACCTTGCACCTCGCAGAGCCGCTGGAGCGGCTCCTCTACGTCAGCGAGGTCCGCCTGTGCACCATGAACCCCAGCTTCAGCCAGATATCGCTCCCGTTTGTGCCCAAGAACACCCACCGGGTGGTGCTCCGGGTGTGGTGCAAGCACCACTTCGTGCCGCTGGCGTGGGTGCTCCATACGGAGGCCAGGATCGACTTACGCAAGCTCGAGTACTTTGGCGACTCCACCGTCAACTTGGAGGACTTGTTCCAGCTCAACTCAGTGATCTTCGACCTCGGCGGCAAGTTGTTCACTCTCCCTCAGTCGCTAGCAGTCAACCCCGCGAGATTCCTGCCAGCGACAAAACACACCCGCACCATGTCCACCAAACAGGGCCACTCCTATACCATCGACGACGTGAGGGCATTGAGCAGCCTCTCGCGGTCGCTCCAGGAGTTGACGGTAGCAAAGCACCGTCTAGCACGCGACATACATCACCACATGGGTGTGCTCCACGACTCTTCATCCCTCAACAACATCACCATGGCCGTGGACAGGCTTCGCAGCCGGGTAGCGAGCCTCGATTCGGCTCTCGCCAGGCAGCGCGCGCGCAACGACACCTTGTCGTCCGAAATCCTCGCTAGCCGGGTGCGCATCAACCATATTACCGAGATGAGCCAGGGCAAAAAACGGTCGCTAGCGGAAATGAGCGCCCTGCAGAGCGAGCTCGCCCAGGCCCAGGTGGACCCCATCCAGGAGTCGCTCCAGGCGTCGGTGTTTCCGTCGATCATGGGCCAGTTGCAGGCGTGCACCGCAGTAGTGAGCCAGATGTTCCCTATCGCCAATGTCAGCAACAGCGTGCGGTTCACCATCATGGAAATCGCGTTTCCCGCCACCATAAAGGAGCTCTTGGAGATCTGCTACTACAACAAGGGTCCCAGTGCTGACAGTGCAGACGGCGCAGACGGCGTGCTGCACGAGTCACGGGTGCTGGCCATCAATAGCGCTCTCTCGTACATCGTCCAGTTGATCAACGTGTTGGCAGACATCACCAACACCAACCTCAAATACCCCATGGTCAACTGCGGCAACGCCAGCGTGATCCTCGACCCCGTGATGGCAGAACGGCTTACGCTGGGCGACGCCAGCGCCGACACTCTGGCTTCATACCCGTTGTACTACGACCCGTTGGCCACCGAGCGGTTGGCAGTGGACGCAGAAACCTTGGGAGGGCACCTCATGAGAAACGGAGCGTTTGAGCAGGGCCTCAACATGATGAACAAGAACCTCTTTCTCTTGATCAACAACATCACGCGACTCTACAGCGAGTTCCGCTGGGACAGCCACGGCGGCGTGGGCACCTCCACCGTTCCTATTGACTGTCCCGACAACTTCTTGTGGAATTTGCAGTATTTGGTGCTCTTTCTCACCGCGCCTGCGTAGGGGGCAGGTGCGACATTTCGCTGGGGAGGCCGTACTGGGGAACTTTCTGGAAGTGATATTTTCCCTGGAGGCAGTACTTCGGCCTGTCTAGGACTGCGACATTACCCCTCGAGTCAGCATGATGAGCATTGCCCCGGGCGCAGGTCCGAAAAGCATGTGGAGGGAGGCACAGCCAGGAGTGGCACGCCTGGGAGACCAGCAAGGAATGGCATGCCTGAGAGGCCAGCCGTGAGTGCCACTCTTGAGAGACCATCCAGCAGAACCCAGGATACTAGCCAGGGGGATTGGACACCATCAGTGTGTGTTCCACGCGGTGCTTGTCTACCCATCACAAACACTAATTACGCTTATACAATAGGCTGATCCGCATTGTTATGAAACTGGGGAAATTCGTGCGATATTCCAGTGACTGGTGCCATGCGCTGCTGCCACCATTGATCCGGTGCCATGAGGGGATGCTTCCACCACAAAACTGGCCCAAATGTAGCCGCTTCCCTGGACTCGGGTCGCCAAACTAGCATCCCTAGCCCGAGAACTTATCTACATGACTAACCAATCTTCGTAATGACCATACATTAATATACAAGGTATTTTTCTCGACCCTTACAACAAGGCAACGGCAACGGCGCCGAGAACAGCACCAGCAGGCGCAATGAATGCCACGCCTCCGTTGGACGAAGACGATTGGGCGCTGGACGAGCCCACAGACGCTCTGGTGGAGGATGAAGAGCCCAGTCTGCCAGCAGAAGCCGACGAACCGGAACGAGATGCAGCGGCTGTGGTGGAGCCGGAGGTGGCCACAGAGGCAGTGCCAGAGGTGGAGGCAGGAACGTCGGAATCAGAGGCCAAACGAGTATACCATGGCAACTGTTCAGCAAAGCTTCTCAAGTTGTTGACGTTGACAGCGGAGTTGTCCAACAAGGTGGTGTAGCCCAGATCGGTGTATGTGATCACGGTCTTGGCCAAGTCGGTAATGCCAGAGGGAACGTTGTTGGCGGTAGCGAAGAACCCGATGTACTGCTGAGGATGCTGTCTGAAGTCCGAGACGAAGGCAGTCAAGAGAGCCACGTCCAGGGAGTCGGCAGCGTGGACGCTGGCGACGAGGGCTGCTGTGATGAGATAAAGAAGTTGCATTTTTGCTGCGACAACTGCGAGCAGTTTGTCCTAGCTATATAGTGCCACCAGTTTGCAGGCATCATCACCAGGATCCAAATCCATGACACAAACAAAAGAAACACTCGTCGACGTGGGGTGCCTGCACAAGACTTGCCCGAAATAGCAAAAAATTAGCCGGCATGCCGCGGGCTCCTAACCGCATCCTGTGTGTCGCGCGACATGCGCCTCCTAATGGCCCATCGCTGGCCTTTTTAGTAGGCGTAACGAGCCTCGCTTAGGCCGTAGTGACCACCGCCCACCGGTGGCCCCTTGTTCTCTCCGGTGAATCCAGCCCCTGGGGCCCCACCATCCGGTCTCTGAACCCCTCCCAGTGGACTTATGGCCCTGTTCGACACGGAGCTGCACCTGCGCCTGCAGGAGCTTGGCACACTGATCGGTCGGACTGTGCGTGTGATTGCGGTAGGATGCATTTCCGTGTGGATCCTGAGGCTGTAATCGGTCACCAGTATTTTGGGGCCTGTGATTCTGGCGCCTGCACGGCCAGCCCCCGCTTTCACTGACTGCTATATGGTGGGAATGGCTGCGAAGTGGGCGCTGTCATTTCTGTCGATGCACAAGGACCCTGCAACGAAAAGTGCCAACGGCAAGTGATTTATCTTGCAGGACAGCCCGTTTTGATTGTGTGCTCCGAGCTGGAATTAGGTTTAGAGGCGAAAATCAGCACAAGCAGGTTAGTAGTGGTGGGGGCTCAAACCACCCAGATAAGCCCACGCTAGGTGCGCTCGTCGCTCTGCCGGGGTGGTACAGCGTAAGGAGCCATATCACGAAGTGTAAGGCAGAAAGAAACCGGTGGTAAGGTGATCGAACTCTGAGACTTTATTGTATGGTAGCGAAAAGAATTCTGAAGTGCTATTCCTAATTCAGCCACAATAGAACAACAATAATGCATGTCAGTCTACCAGTTCCGCGAGGTCGTAAGATTTGAATTAATCCGAGAAGATTCCGATTCAACTGGGTAAAGAATCAGAAATCCATCTATGTAGTGCACATATTGTATTCTCTCCACATCTACAATGCTGATGTCTAATTTTATGCATTTCGTGTTGAAAAAGTCCAAAATCGAGAAAATCTGAACTGTTCGAATTAGTGTATCGTTGTTTGAGGTAATAGATTTAAGGCATGTGGTGGTGTTTAGTGAACACGGGTGATTGAATTAGCCTGCGAAGTGTCATGCTACTAACAATTGAGTGAATCTCCCTTGAATAAATTCCGTGCAATATTACAATACTTGAACCAACCGTTCGTTGTAATCGTACTTAGTAGCCTCACAGTCCTGCTATCAGTCTGGCCCCTAGTAATCTTTGAAGCCCCGCAGCTTCCTTATCAACCGCCTGGACTCCAAAGTATGGCTTTGAAATGCACACCGCCTCCAGCAACGAATCCACAAAACAAAACACAATTAAACTATCTCATATCGCAGCCAATAATGTGACCAGATAAAAGGCGCCACATGGAAACTCCTTCAGCTCTGGAGGTTCTGAGGGATGGCTGGAACCTACGGAGCAAGAAGTATCAGATATGCTCGTTTCTTCTTTGCACGCTATCAAGCATGTATACCCAAGAGTATTGTAGTGTGAATATTGACGACTAGATCGATGCATTTGATCTCTTGGCTCTGCACAAGTCAGCTACACGACCAAGTATACGAGGGAACAGAAAACTTTGTTTACTATCGCAATTTCTTCCCTATATGGCTAACGATGACCCTAATTCCAGGACCACACTACTCTGGTTGAAAACGAACTGTTTTCTAGTGGAGAGTCTCGCCCGCCACATCGGCGTTGTCTAGTCTACGAGCCTAGTACGAGTGGACCTTGGACCACTCGCCACACCAGAGTTCGTGATATTGGCCGAAAACTGTCAAATTCTTGACAGCTCGCACAAAAATGACTCTGAATCCCATTCGCAGCTATAATGATAACATCCAGGACCAACAACAATTGGAGTGGTTATCTCGTAGTTCCCACAAACAAACCGCAGTTCCTGTTCAATTGCTCAGGCGAGAACGACCCAGTGGCTACGGTGTAATTGACTAGCATACGTATATTGATACCTAAGGCTTATAATAAAACAAGGCCGGCTAAAACGGCCAAACCGGAAGAGCCGTAGGCAGCAGCGGCAGCTCCATTCTTGGAAGAAGAACCAGACTTGGAAGCGGAAGCGGAAGCAGATGCCGACTTGGAGCCGGAGGAAGCAGCAGCGGAAGCAGAGGACTTGGCGGCAGAGCTCGACTTGGCGGAAGAGCCGGAGGAGGAGTCAGCAGCGATGGCGACAGAGACGAGGGCTAATAAGGCAATGGAGAACTTCATGATGAAAGAAAGACAACAGATAATGTGGAAGAGACGGGGGTTGGGGTGCAATTTATACCATTTCGCAACCCCAGCCGGGGTTAATTTTAGAACAGCAAAGCTCCCAAGCCACCCTCAGACGGCTGGGACACGGTGCTAGACTGAATCAGGGCTGTGGTCCACCACGGGGTTTCAGTTGGTACTGCCTCAGTACATCACCTGGAAAGGGCCAGGTGCCATTGGCTTCCAGACGCTCTTTTTGGCTCGTAGACATCTGCCAACAGCCACCGCACCAGTGATCTTAACGTGCACCAACGACGCCAGCAAATGCTTGGCAGGGTCCAGCCGTCCCGCACTATTACCAGGTAAACACCCACGGTGGGACAGGCTGGGGAATCCACACCACAAGGAGGCTGAAGCTCCAAAAATAGCAGGACACTGGATTATTTCACGGAACGCGAACGCCTGAACAATTACGATTACGACAAGTAGGAAAAGCTGGTGCCATTCCCACAGCCGAGGCGATTGCGGCTTAAAATAGCCCGGTGGAGCAGATTTAGGGGCCGGACTGGCAGATTGGTCGGTAGATGAGGCATTTAATAATACTAGAATACAAACAGACGGAGCTGGTCTACCCAGAGAACGCGCCTCCCGCGAGGCAGAGGTTTCTGCGGGTGAAGTGGACGTTGTAGACGGGGGTCTTTTTGGTGAAATACGCCGTCATGTGGTCGCTGGTCGCCACAATCTCCTTTTTGGCCTTATCACTGGCCTTGGGTCTGGTTTCACCAGAATTGGGCCCATTTGCGGCATTTCCATTTTCATTGCTTCCTGTGGCACCGCTCGTACTTCCGTTGGCGCCGCTGCCCTCGCTGGAAGCAAATGCTTCCGGCTGGGGTCCTGCATCGTTGGTGTGCCTCTTGACGTCCCACACTCTCACCGTGTTATCGGCGCCTCCGCTGACCAAAACTCCTCCATCGCGAGAAAACGCCAACGAGTAGATAGAAGATCTTCCGTGGCCTCTCATTGTCTTGAGACGCCTGCCTGAGCCCGCGTCCCAGATGTTCACCACGCTGTCCTCACCAGCACTGGCCAACCAGCGTCCATCCGGAGAAACAGCCATGCAATTGACTGCTCCGGTGTGTCCCATAAACATCCGCACGCAGTTACCACTTTGGACGTCCCACATCCGGCACGTCTTATCCGAGGACCCCGTGAAGACGTAGTTCGAATTGGGATGGAATTCCACACAGTCCACGTCGTTGATGTGTCCAGCAAAGATCCTTAATGGGTATATGTGATCGGTGGCCCAAAGTCTTGCAGTTTGATCATGTGATGCGGTAGCAAAATAGTGCCCCATGGGCGAGAATTTCACGTCCCAAATAGGTTGGTTGTGACCTTTATATGAAACCAAGGCGGTGTATGAGTCAAGGGACCATAATCTCACGGTTTTGTCTTCGGAACCCGAAATTAAGTATTTGTTATCAGGCGAGAACGAAACGCCATATACTGGTCCGCTGTGCCCAATCAACTTTCTAGTGTTGCTATTGTTGTTGGTATCCCTCTTGAAAATAGACTTCAATGGCTTGCCATCCAAGCTCCACAACTTAATGAAACTGTCTTCGAATCCAGCAGCAACCATATTCGAATCTTCATTAAACTCAATGCATGTCATATCGTTGTTTGTGTTATGGAATGTGTACATACACACCGAAGGGGCGCTGGCTTGAATAGCTCCCAATTTTATTTTGGATCTCGAATCCTCAACTGCTAGTATGGATCTCTTGATATCGGAATAGTCTTTAATAGGCAAAGGCAAGCTTTCTCTAGCAGGTGAATCGGCCTCTGGTTTTGTTATGTCTTGGAATTCTTCCACTAGGGTCTTACCATTCACAGGCGATGATTTTTCATCCTTGATCTTCAACTCAGCTTCAATTTCTTTTTGAATCTCAGGTTCCAATGGAAGTTTACCCAATTTAACAGGTTGTTCGTTAAATTTATCAATTTCATTAGTCTTGGTTACATATTCTGGGATACCTTCGTCAGGATTAGCTTCTCCCTCTTGGTCTATTTTATCTGGTTTGGTGGTGGAAATAACTGGATTTAAGTATTGGTTGATGATACGGATCAAAATGGCTCCTCCAACAGCTTCGTTCTCGTGCAAGAAGTACAATAACAAATTGATGGAAGTCTTGGAAACAATAATTCTATACTTGTTTCTTCTGTATGCCAAGGCCAATTCGTTTTCCTTCAAATGTTCAGGCAATGATATACCCGCAAGACTCTTCACTTCAACTCCATGTAAAATGAGATGGTCGTTTTTGAATCTATCATAAAACTTCTTTGATTGCTGGATGTAATTCTTGGAAACCAACTCGAGAAAGCAATGGATAAAAATTGGGTACAAAATCCTGGATAATTCTGGTTTGTAGAGATCCAACGAGGTGTCGACCCATCTTCTCAACATCGAATAGGCAGTATAATAGATATCTGGGTCATTCTCTCTCTTTTTCTTCTCTTCCAAGTCCTTGAGTTCCCTCAATTCTTTTTCTTTGCCCAACCTCGTTTCCCTGTCTCTGGTCTCTCTCAATTCACGCTCCACTCGGTTCTGCTTGTCCCTCAAATCTCTGATTTCACGTTCATGCTTGGATAACTTATCCTTCAAGTCTTTCTCTCGCTTGGTTGCTGCTGCAGACCCACCGATTTCTCCGGGGTCCGCCAACTTGGTATTGGCAGGAGTAACGGCTGGCACAGCTGGGGTCGGAGTATTTGAGCTCTCCAACCTCAACATCGATTCAGTTTTGTGATACCCCTTTTTGTTGAGATACTCCAACACAATCCGGTTCAATTCAGCCTGAGAGAACTGCGGTTGAGGCCCTCTGGCTTGAGCAGGTCTAGCGCCACTAGCGTTTGGTCGCACTCCTTGCGGTTGTGATGGAGAGCCCGCTCCTGACCCAGAAGAGAGGCCAGCATTTCCTGCTGGGACCCCTTTGCTATCGTTGCCTTGGTCCACCATAATTGCAGTATTTGATTGGCAGGATACTTTTGATTACGATGATGGAGGTCGTGGTGGTTGGGAGTAGTTTTTTCGAGTTTGTTGATGGTGTTGCGCGACACGCGACACGCGACATCGGTTTGGTGTGGTTTATGCTATGAGGACCAGGACTCGAACGGCATGTGCATGCGCTTTGGGAGAAGACATCGTGGTTGACTTTGGCGGCCCGAGTGCAAAAGATTGGAAAACGGCTTAGATATCTATTTTTGTTGCTATAAATTGCCCGTTGTCGCGTGCACCTACATGAAATCATTAGCTTGATGTTGATAACAATCCTTCATCCATCATTCGGGATTCACCATGAGCTTGGCAGGGTCCCACGGACCCTTGAGCTCGTTTTTGTATTTTTGAATGAACAAAAAGTACGCTGGCATTAGGAATAAGATGCAAAATGCACAAACCCACCAAAAGAAAAGGATCTTAAAGCCTAGCAACACGTAAATAAGCACATTCACGGTCTGGAAGTTCACAAAGAAAACAAATCGGTGAAAATTGGTGTAATTGTGACGTCTGATGTAAAAATCGAATAATGGAAGCAAGATGTTGCTCTGGATGGAAAATAAAATGAACGAGAACACCTGCGAGGTGGAGTTGAATCTGGAGGCCAAGACAATGGAATGCGAGAGGGTGATGTTGGTCGACACCACCGGTTTGTATTCAATTACTGTGGATGATGTGCGGGATGCCACTGAGGTGTTCATGCCATAATCGTGAAGAAGAGTATTGGCTAAAAACAATATTACTGACAACGCCCAGATCGAGTCGGATGACGTAGACCTTGTGAGGGATTTGAGTGCCGGCGATAGGATAGATAACATGAATATAATGAGACCGTACGACTTCACATTGGCGTTTTCTTGTTTTGCTCTTGCATGGGGACGGCTCTCCTGCTTGGTGTTATGGCCTATGAATAGCTGTATGAAGAAGGCTATGATTGTGAGTGCCGAACTGGTCATCGCAGGCACAAATGCGTTCCATTTGTGTAGATATATCCCTGCAAAGGTGAGCACCATGATCAACTGGCTACTTAGGTGGAATACTATGAGGGAGAAATCACCCAACAACTTGATATAAGAGTATTTCACCACCGTTGAGTTTCTCTTGAGCTGCGATAGAAACGATTTGTCGGTGTAATTGTCTGGATATGGTTGCTTCAAGTAGAGAAGCTTTTTCCAGGAAGGGAGTTTTGTAGTATGATTTCGTGGATGTAGTCTGTGCCGGAGCTCATCGTGAGCAGATCTGGAACTGGAACCAGTGGCAACTGGCTTCGAAGGCCGTGGGCGTTGTGGACTCCCCAGTTTCGGTTTCATTGGTGGTGATGGAATGCAGACGTGGTGTTTGAATAGTATGCGTCACGTGCACAGATAAGCTCCAAAAAACGCACCATAACCGAAAGCTGCTAGTGGTATATTATCGGCTATCTGGGTAGTTTTGGACCAAAACGTATTGGCATCTCACAAGAGCAGCATAGACCAACTGAGAATTTTCCACATTTAGAATAGCTACTACGCTAACCGCCGACGCAACCCTCCAAAACGTCACAGCAAGCAAATCCTTTCCGTTAGAGAAAGATACAGGTAAGCTTACAGCCTTGTCCAGCCCTTCAAATAAGTCTAGAACTACCAGAGGTCGAGCCGTATTCACATTACTGTTGAGCTATACGTTAGATACACCAGAAGATTGGATAACACCTCATTTCAGCATTATTGTCACAACTCTCAAGTATCAAGATGGAGGACACTAAGAAGCTTCTATTGCCAAGGCACTCTTACAATGCTTCGGTGTCGTCGACAGGATCCAACTCAGTTCTCCCCAAAAACCGCTCGGGCTCGAGGTTGTCACGTACCAACACTAACGTCACGGATGCGGGCGCCAGTGCTGCACCACCCAATGATTCACATAGTATAAGGACGGTGGACAAGATTCCCAGTGCCAGACCCAGTGTGTCGTACCTGGACAAGCTCTGGACGCAGATCGACGTGTTGGACGACGTCAAGACCATGTCTGGAGAAGTGCGTTCCAAAGGTTCCTTTTTCAACGACAAGTTTGATGCCGAGTTGAAGCGGTTGAAGCAGCTGCAGAATAGGTTGCTAGAGACGTTGGCTACACAGCAGTTTAACAACTCCAGCAAACTCGAGCACAGGAAGCAGTTGAGCAGGTTGAACACCATGAACGAGCCTATACCTCAGGTGTCGACCTCTACGTCAGCATCGGCAACAGGTGAGGACAAAAAGAGACAGGAAAAAGCTACCGAGTTTTTTGGAATGGATGATCTCAGCAAGTACTCACAGGATATCTTATACCGTAAGCAGAACTTCGAGGAGATGAACCAGTATGTTGCCGAAATTAAGGACAACTTGGATCGGGTTGGGGAGAACATGAAGAAGTTTGATGAGTCTACCAGGGAGTTGTGGTGAGTAAGAAATAGAGGATTTATCGGACTCCTCGAATTGGGTATCTGATGAATGGTATTAAACCCACCGAAACTAGCATGGGTTTACCAGTCACAAGAAAGGAGTATCAAGGACTATGAGTATCCGAGTCCAGACTCTATCAGCCACAATAGACGTTTCAATCTTATCAAAGCGTTCATCTGATGGACACACATTCACAAAGACTCAAGGCAAAACATCGCCAATAACAATCAGGGTGGCGATAGCCGCTGCCATCCAGCCACGGCTAGTGTTTCCCCTCTACTCGTTCATTAGATCTCAAGTCTTGTTGGCAATGATAAACCCCATTAGGGACTGTAATTCCTGAAGAACAGTGAATTTTGCTAGAAACAGGAATTACTAGCAGTATGAACACAGAGTCTGAACACGTACAGGTAGCAATGATCATGGCCTGACTATGAGTGGAGCACCACGAGGAAAGGTACCAGAAAGGACGGTTCTGTCAGAGGACCGAATATTCGTACATAAGCCCAATTTGTGTGGGACCACCATGAGAATATTAGTTAATGGAAACCAATTTGCGTGGGCACCACCTGACTCTCCCCAGACGGCACGGAATAACCCCCTGGGGCTATATGTGTGACGTGGGCTAACGTATGCAACGTTATGTATGCCCGAGTTTATCCGACGCAGTCATTTCACCGTCAGGGCTCACCCAACCAGTTTCCAGGGCAATCCTGGCATTTCTTCCGGCCACAGCTATCAGCTATGCAAGATTACGGTACAGTAGGTGCACAACGAAACAGGCCAACTTTGCTCCTACCAATTACCTATGCCCCTTCTGACTTCGCTACCCTTACTGGTCGTTGTGGTCTTTGTGCTCCATCCCAATTCTCCAGGCATCTCGTGATCCAGGCTCGTAATGCCACCAGCAGTTCTACCGACACTCATCGGGGATTCTCCACCCGCTGCGCGCACTGGCGGAAAAATCGCCCCCATCACTCACCTGAGTGCGCATCCACCTGCCTGGCAATCGACGAACCACGCCCAGAAAGGACGAAAAGGGAACTAGAGGGCACGGAAATGGCACCATAAGAGCACCCAAATGGCACAGAAATGGCACCAACATGGCACCAAAGAGACCCGTAGGCGGCCACAGTACCACGTGCTGGGTGTTCCAACCCATCTTGCGGTAGCAGGACGTTATCCCCATCCGCCAGTGATCTCCGACGTCTCCTCGCCGCACGACCACCATCTGGCACAAACGCGTTTGTGTGCCTGTTTCGGAGGAATGGTTGTCGGAGCCCACACCATATATAACCAGCGAAATCTGGTATTTGCAAAAACCATCACGCACAACAATCATGGTTCACTTAGGTCCAAGAAAGCCACAGCACAGAAAGGGTACCTTCACTGACGTCCCCGAGAACTTGCTCCAGCAAGTCCACGACATCGAGCAACAGTTGACGGTCAGCGGAGACACCTTGAAGAAGATCACCGAGCATTTCATCACCGAGTTGGAAAAGGGGTTGTCCAAGGAGGGCGGCAACATCCCCATGCTTCCTGGCTGGGTGTTGGACTTCCCCACTGGTAAGGAGAAGGGTGACTACTTGGCCATCGACTTGGGTGGAACCAACTTGAGAGTCGTTTTGGTCAAGTTGGGCGGAAACAGAGACTTCGACACCACCCAGTCCAAATTTGCATTGCCCTCCTACATGAGAACCGCCACCCTGGACCAGTTGTGGGACTTCATTGCCAAGTCGTTGAAGTCGTTCCTCGACGAGTTCTTCCCCGATGGCGTGTCTTCGCCTTTGCCCTTGGGGTTCACCTTCAGCTACCCAGCCTTCCAAAACTCCATCAACGAAGGTGTGTTGAAGGCCTGGACCAAGGGTTTCGACATCGACGGCGTGGAGGGCCACGACGTGGTCCCTATGTTGCAGGCTGCTATTGAAAAGTACGACCTTCCTATCAAGGTCGTTGCCTTGATCAACGACACCACCGGTACCTTGGTCGCCTCCATGTACACTGACTCTGATGCCAAGATGGGCTTGATCTTCGGAACTGGCTGTAACGGTGCCTACTACGACGTGGTCAAGGACGTTCCAAAGTTGGAGGGCCTCGTTCCAGACGACATCTCTCCAGACTCCCCTATGGCCATCAACTGTGAGTACGGCGCCTTTGACAACGAACATGTTGCCTTGCCAAGAACCAAGTACGACATAACCATCGACGAAGAATCCCCAAGACCGGGCCAACAAGCTTTTGAAAAGATGATTTCGGGCTACTACTTGGGTGAGATCTTGAGATTGATCTTGTTGGAGTTAGCCGAAGAAAAGAAGTTGATCTTCAAGGACCAAGACTTGTCCAAGTTGAAGGAGCTCTTCATCTTGGACACCTCGTTCCCAGCCAAGATCGAGGAAGATCCATTTGAGAACTTGAGTGATGTCCAGGAACTTTTCCAGACCGTTTTGGGCATCCAGACCACCGTTCCAGAAAGAAAGATTGTCCGTCGTTTTGCCGAATTGATTGGGGAAAGATCCGCCAGATTGTCCATCTGTGGTATTGCTGCTATCTGTAAGAAGAGAGGCTACACATCCGCCAACTGTGCTGCTGACGGTTCTGTTGTCAACAAGTACCCAGGCTTCAAGGAGAGAGCTGCCAAGGGTTTAAGAGACATTTTCGAATGGGAAACTGAGGAAGACCCTATCAAGATTGTCGCAGCCGAAGATGGTTCTGGTGCCGGTGCTGCCATCATTGCTGCTTTGACCGAAAAGAGATTGGCCGCTGGCTTGTCTGTTGGTATCAAGAAGAACTAGACTGTATAGTTAGCATGAGTGTATGAACTGAACTTGACAAAAGTAGAATGATTGTGTTTAAATTCCAACATTACCTAACATAGACTTGAAGAACTTACCTACACTGTTTAATGTGGGGGAAGCGTTTCTGTAATAGAAATTAGAAAATTTACTAGAGAGTGTGTACGGATTGTAATGGAATGAAGTACCTTTGGGTCAATGAACCAGGCCAGAAAGATTACAATTGTAACGGCCAAAAACATTCATTTATAATTCAAGACGGAAACCTCATTTCAGTGTACCAATAGTCTTCGTATTAATTATTTCGCAAAGCTTGTTGGTACTAAGAGAAGGAAGTAATTCCTCTTCGGATTTTCTTGCATCAGAAGTTTCTTTTTCTTGGAATGCTTGAGCTGAGTATAACCCCAACTTTCGCTAGTTATAGGAAAGAGAAAACCTTCTAAAGAAGCATTAGGTTTGTGGTTTTCTCAAATGATATTGGCCAAATTGCGGGGTAATGGTGCCATTGCATAAAAGTTCAGTTATCATGCCAGAAGCTCTGCATTACTGCTAGGAATTTGATTGCATGTTTGTAATTCCGTGATTGCAATTTGATACTGTATTTCCCAAGTGAAACCCGCATCACCAAGTACTCAATTTATAGAAATTAGTGTGTAATCCGTACACCCTGGATTGCGCTCTACTTTTCCCCAATTATCAGCTGTTTTGAACAGCTGGACTGGCGAAACTGTCTTTGGATTACTTTCGAAAACCAAGTACAATACTGACGAGCATTGTGAACCACCAAATTTTAAGTGAAAGGTAGTTCACTTTCAGCTGGAGGTGAGCAACTTCGTGATACATCCATTGGCGCTATTCACCTGGTGAATACTGTCCCATACCTCGACCATCCGAGACCATATTGTATCACGTGATTCAATGCCCCGTGACCAGAGCTATTAATCGTCATGATTCAGCGGCAATATCTTCCCAAGAATGGCTGCCATCACGAAAGAATCAGACCTCATTGAGGCCGCTGAAGTGGAAACCCCTCTAGCAAGCGTCGATGCTCAACTTCCCACCATCACTGGTGATGTATCAGAAGTGCACACCATTTTGCCTGGGTCAGACGGTGCCAGGGACTTCGCAGAGCTGGACGTGATAGTGTTGTCTTCCCAAGACACCACCGACTTTGAAGAGTTGCTGGCTGGGCTCCATGGCGAGGTTGCCGTGCCCCAGCACTTAGTGTCGTTCTCAGTGTGGGATATACTAAAGAAGTCTGCCATCAACTTGGTGTTGCCGTTCATCAACGGGATCATGTTAGGGTTCGGCGAGATCTTGGCCCATGAGATCGGGTTCAGGTACAACTTCGTTGGTGCCAGGGTTCAGCCCCCACGCAGGTTGCAGAAGAGACAGGAATCGAGGTTCTTGTGATGGGCAAACCACTCAAAAGAGGTCAACGACTTCACCCCTGAGCAACAAAGCAAAAACCGCTCCAAACAGCTGCTTGGCAGTTGATTCTCCAGGTACGTTCAGAGAACAGCCAATGGCCGTGACCGCGACTTCAACGGCCATGGACCACCCTCCCAGTATATAGCCAGCTACGGGTGTGCTGGCCCGGCTCTACAGCGTTCTAATACACATTAGTGACCCACGAGGTCCATCGAAACCTCGATCGGCCTCCACAACAGGCCCGGGACCCCAGCGCTCGTCCCTGGTAGCTCCCGGCGTGTCCCGGCTACTAGCGGCATTTCCCCGCTTATACAGGCCATTCTTCGTGTTCTACATGGCCTGGTTCTAACCGCTACCTTACCACCTCAGCGCACCCCGAGATTTTCCGGGCCATATAAACTCCGAAATCTGGAAAATTTATCCCGCACCACCTCAACATGTCTAGAATTGAAAGCGACGCCTTTGGCGAGATCTCTGTCGCCAGTGACAAGTACTGGGGCGCCCAGTCACAAAGATCCTTGGGCAACTTCGACATTGGCGAAATCAGAATGCCAGTTCCCATCATCAAAGCGTTCGGAATCTTGAAGCAGGCTGCGGCTGCTGTCAACGAGGAGTTTGGACTTTTAGACCCTAAGCTTGCCTCTGCCATCAAACAGGCTGCCTCTGAAGTCGCTGCAGGCAAGCTCAACGAACACTTCCCATTGGTGGTGTACCAAACCGGTTCTGGCACCCAGTCCAACATGAATGCCAACGAGGTCATCTCCAACAGGGCCATTGAGATCCTAGGCGGAGAAATGGGCTCCAAGAAGCCTGTGCACCCAAACGACCACTGCAACATGTCCCAGTCCTCCAACGACACATTCCCTACTGTGATGCATATTGCAGCTGTGGTGGAAATCTCCAACCAATTATTGCCAAAACTCAGAGATCTTCGTGACGCCTTCCAGGCCAAGTCTGACGAGTTCAAGGATATCATCAAGATTGGCAGAACCCACTTGCAAGACGCAACCCCCTTGACTTTGGGCCAGGAATTCTCCGGATACGTCCAACAATTGACTTTTGGGATCGCCAGAATCGAAGAGACCTTGCCCAGATTGGCCCTTTTGGCCCAGGGTGGTACTGCTGTGGGTACTGGCTTGAACACAAAGAAGGGTTTCGATGTCAAGGTTGCAGCCAAGGTTGCTGAACTCACTGGATTGTCGTTCGAAACTGCTCCCAACAAGTTCGAGGCTTTGGCAGCCCATGATGCTTTCGTCGAGGCTTCGGGTGCCTTGAACACCTTGGCCACCTCCTTGTTCAAGATCGCAAACGATATCAGATACTTAGGTTCCGGCCCAAGATGTGGTTACGGTGAATTGTCTTTGCCAGAAAATGAACCAGGTTCGTCCATCATGCCTGGTAAGGTCAACCCTACCCAGTGTGAAGCCATGACTATGGTATGTGCCCAAGTCATGGGTAACCACACCACCATCACCTTTTCAGGGGCTTCGGGCCAATTCGAGTTGAATGTGTTCAAACCAGTTATGGCCTACAATTTGTTGACCTCCATCAGATTGCTTGGAGATGCTTGTAAGTCGTTCAGAATCAACTGTGTGGAAGGGATCGTTGCCAACGAAGACAAGATTGCCAAGGTGTTGCACGAGTCCTTGATGTTAGTTACTGCCTTGAACCCAAAAATTGGGTATGACAATGCCTCCAAGGTGGCCAAGAATGCCCACAAGAAGGGCTTGACCTTGAAGCAGTCTGCCTTGGAATTGGGAATTTTGACTGAAGAGGAGTTTGATGAATGGGTCAGACCAGAAAAGATGATTGGACCAAAGGACTAGTGTCATATAGTTACAAATATACTTCAATGCGTACCGACACCTCTGAGAGGGATGGACACTTGTAAAAAAAGGACAATATAGCTTTGAGTGTGAACAACAATATAGGTCAAATGTTAAATTCCTGGAATCAGATCGTTTCAAGCTATCGTGATGAAATAGTGAAAGAGTGTTGAACCAGTTAACTTCTAATCAGTATGAAGGAATCAGGCTACACTTTTCCGTCATTTCTACAACATATTTGATATGGAGACTCGCCGAAAGAACTTACAATTTTCACTGATCAGAATTTGAAATTTAGGGAACATTAACGATACATGTATTGGTAATTAGTAATTTACTCGGTGGCTTTCAAGCTCTGAAATAAGAGGAGTGTAGGCAGCATACATAAGTGATATTAACGGAGACTAAAGCTAAAAACTAATGCATGAACAGAAATATTAATAAATAGATAGTTAGTCATTATTAATTAAAATTGATTAAATGTGGTTTTGGACAGATCATACCTCAGTCTTTGGGTTCTCAGCTCATACAGGAACTCGAATTACGACCAGATTACAACATACGAAACCACAATTTTGGATTGGAGAATTACCCATGATAACGTGTTCTGCCATTATTATGGGATTTTGTAGGCAACAGATGCAGTCCAAACTTCATATGATGAACCAATTTTTTTACTCATCTGTCGTCTCTATGGTGTAACCGTCAGGTTCGACAGATTTTGCCTGTTCTTTATGTTCTGTGAAATTATCATTATCATAACGTTAAGTCTATAAACCTCGCAAATTCATTGCGAACCGAATACCAACCAAAGACATGCACACTCTATAATTGCATCTACGATCAGCATCCATCCCAATCAGCCTATTCTCCGAAACTCAGGATAGAAAAACGGAAAATAATCCCCAAGTGCCTAAAGGGCGGGGATTTTGACATCCTCCTTCTCGCTGAACAAGACATAGTCTCTCTGCTGTCCCACTGGGAACCTCTTCTTCTCGCCACACTCAAGGCACTCATTGACCAAGACGTCATTCCGCAGGCTTTTTGCCTTGGATAGGTTCTCGATGTGTATTTTGACAGTGAGCCCAGGGATCAAAAACGTGTTGCACTTCTTGCAGAGCTGTCTTTTGAGGGCTGGAGTCAACTTCAACACCGTTTTCTTTGCCACCAAGTCCAAGGTCCGGGCGTAGTGCCGAGATAAGACATCGTACTGCGGATTCAAGGCTAGGTGACTCGACGCCTGGAAGAGATACGAAATGCGGGCGTAATGGTCCTTGTGGGGGACCGACTTGGGGGCCTTGGACACCTTCATGGAGTATGGTGTGCACAGTAATGGAGTATGGATGAGTGCTGATGGGTGCACCCAGAATAGGTCCTGTATTCAGGCGTCACGTGTCGCGGTTTAGAGGCAAAAAGTCGAAATCGACCATACCAGACTCCACCCTCCAGTACCCAATCCGTCAAGAACACACCCAATAGAACCATGAGTGGATACGATAGTGCATTGTCAATTTTCTCGTATGTATCCATTGGATAGCCCCAGCTCGATTTGGGGCAAAATTGGCCTCCCGCCACCGAAACCAATACTAACGTCTCCAGGCCTGACGGACATGTTTTCCGTAAGTACCATTGAACGATGAAGATCGCCCAGTAACAGTCATACTAACTATACAGAGGTCGAATACGCATCCGAAGCAGTCAAGAGAGGCACCTGTGCCGTCGGTGTCAAAGGAAAAGACTGTGTTGTTTTGGGATGTGAAAAGAGAACCACATTGAAATTACAAGATCCAAGAATCACTCCCTCCAAGATATGCAAGGTGGACAACCATGCATTGTTAGCATTTGCAGGTTTGAATGCTGATGCCAGAATCTTGGTGGATAAGGCCAGAGTTGAAGCACAATCACACAGATTAACATTGGAAGATGCGGTGTCCATTGAATATTTGACCAAGTACGTGGCCGGTGTGCAACAGAAGTATACCCAGTCGGGAGGTGTGAGACCCTTTGGTATTGCCACCATAATCGCTGGCTTCGACAGCAACGACACCGTGCCCAAATTGTTCCAAACCGAACCTTCTGGGGTCTATAATGCATGGAAAGCGGGTGCAATTGGTAGATCGTCCAAGACGGTAAGAGAATTCTTGGAGAAACAATACAAGGAAAACTTGGACGACGAAGAGACCATCAAGCTCACCATAAAGTCGTTGTTGGAAGTGGTGCAAACCGGGGCCAAGAATATCGAGGTTTCCGTCTTAAAGTCCGAGAACAGAATCACCAAGTTGACTATTGACGAAATTAAGAAGTACGTTGATGAAATCGAGGCTGAAAAGGAAGCAGAGGCCGAAAAGAAGAAGCCTAAGTCAAAGGATTGAGGAGTTTATAGTTGTATTTATACATTAGTATACAGATAATTCGAGCTATTTACTTTTTCTTGCCTCTTTTGGCCTTGGTGTCTTTGGCATCCAGTTTTCTCTTATTATCCTTTGGTTTATTGGAGGGCACCACCAGGAAGAACCCGTCTAATCTTCCTTGAATGCCACTCTTCAATCCCTTTTTCAACTTCTCGGCACCACTTCTTATTCTGTCTTCACTGAACCCCTTGCCTTGAACCATGTACTCAATTAACCCGTCGATGTTGGGCTCCTTCCACTTCAAACTCACATCTTGTGCACGGGTGACTTCCGGTTTCTTGAACAACTGCCTGGCCTCATCATATGGCCAGTTCTCGGGAATCTTGTACTTTGTCTTTTCTGGGTTACTTTCCACCCACTCCACGATCTTGTCGATGGAACCATGTTCCTTGATGAGCTTGAAAGCAGTGACAGGACCAACCCCCTTGATTGTTTCACAGTAGTCACATCCCAATAATATACACATATCAATGAACTCGTCCTTGGTGAGTCCCAATCCTTCTATGGCTTCAGAGTAGGTTATCTGGTCAATGGGCATTTTTCTGGCCTCAGCAAACGTCAAGTGTCTCAAGAGGTATGGTGGCTCGTAGCACAAGGTGTCCATATCCTCGGATGCAGCGGCGAACACCTTGCCTCCTCTGGCCAATTCAGCACACTGTGCTTCAGCCTCGCACGGAGCTTCCACGTAGGGTATTCCCATCAACTCCAACAACTTCTTGGCCTCGTCGTTCTGCTCTCGGCTGACCCTGACCAATCTCTTCTCGAATTTCATCACTTCAGCAACTGTGCCAGTATCTTTGATAGCATCAATCTGCTTCTGAGCTTCCTCTCTCTTGAGTAATCTCTTCTCGAGCTCGCCTCCCTTCAACACTGGGGGCTTGCCGTCAAACACATACACCGGCTTAATATTGTTTTCCACCAACCGGATGGTTCTGTAGAACAATCCCAGTAGGTGGGAGGTGGTCTCTCCGTCTTCGTTTGTCAATTGCTGGCCATCCGATTGTCTCACGGCAATCAAGAACTGGTACAAGCACATCGAGGCATCGATGGCCACCTTTCTTCCGAAAAGGTTCTTCAACTGGAACTCCTTGAACGATTGTGGAGAGTGCTCTTTGATGAGCTGATTGAGTCCTGGATAGTTAGTATGGAAGAATGGAAAAAGGCGCACATGATCAAGTCATATAGCACCTGACTTTCAGGTGACTGTTCTGGGCCCTCTATGCTGGTGTCGCTTACCTTTTACTCCCATGGCTTGCTATTCTAGTTATTCGTCTGTTCTTACTGTGAAGCTGTTTTTGGAGCCGGATAAGATGCGATCCACACGCGACGCGTGGGGCGATAAAGTGCGACATCCTACAGACCCGTGCGACATACTGGTTCTAAAGCACCATGATAACCAGAGGAAAGACAGTGTGACAAGCAGTAGAGACAATGTCTCAGTTGGCAATTGGACAGGACTTTGGAATTCCCTGCTTTAAATTTGAAAATACAAAGTTGTTTGCGACAGTAATCCCAGAATTAGGACCCATTTCAGCTAAACTGAAGGTATCATAAAGGCCAATACCGGCCAATACCGGCTTATGGGCTGTTTCGCATCAGGAAGAGGATTTGCATATACATTTGGCTTGTGTAGCAGGGATTTTCCAGTATTTTTGACCGGTCTAAACAACCTCTCAGCAGTATTTTTCGGTTTTTCAACCGTTTCTCCCCTAAAGCGTTACACTAAGCTGCTCGTGGCTGGTTCTGGATGACTATCCTCGCTAGCTACACCTTCATCTACAATAGTTCTTTTCAAATATATTCACAAACAGGAGGAGCAAGAAATAAAGCGTTCAACTAGGACGGTGGAAACCGTTAAGGTCGCCCAGGGATTGGGTAGAAGCAGGCTGAGAAGGAGCAGACTGTCTATTTGGGTGGTTACTGGCGTTTTCCTTCAATGCGATCAATTGCTTGGATCTGAACGTCTCGTAGTGAACCAAGGCAGTGGTTTCAATCAAGTCTTGCAAGTGAGTTCTAGTCAAAAAGTCTCTCAAAAACACGAATTCACACTGACTCACATCCTCGATATTGATGGCTCCCCATCTGGTTTTTCTGCCTCTGACGGTTTCCCCGTTGATCTGGATTTCCTTTTCGGAACCAGCAATGGCAAATGGGATCAACGACTTGATATCTTCGTTCAATTGTCTTTCCTCGTCATACAAGTCCTCGCTATCGTAAGGGTAGATATTGAAGTTGTATTTAATGAATTCGTTTTGCAAGAGTTTCTTGTATTCGGTTCTTTCGTCAATGGTCAAGGAATCGGACTTGGCGATGATAGGAATGACGTTGGCGATTTCACTCAACTTCTTCATGGCCTGGACGTCCAATTGCTTCAACTTCTGGCCGTTTGGTGGGAGGAAGTACAAAATACAGTGCACTCTGGTGTCGGGAATGTATCTTTCTCTCTGGGCAGTCAACTCCTTTCTCAAGTATTGAGAGTGTTGTTCCTTGATGTATTTGACCAATGGTTCCCAGCACTTTTCGTTGTTTATTTGATCTCCAAAGCCGGGGGTGTCAATGACATTGATGTTCAACCGGACAGTATTTTCCACCAACGAGTGAGAGCTGACCTTGATCTCGGTGGTCTTTTCGATGGGCTCCGAGGTGTGCTTTCTGCCGTTGGTTTGGGCTAACTTGGAAGAGAACAAGGTGTTAACCAACGTACTCTTACCCAAGCCGGATCTGCCAACAACCATGATGTTGAACTGGAATCCTCTCTTCAACAACCGGTTCTCGATCTGGGTGGTGATGGTGTCGAAACCAACATACTTTCTGGGCTGTGCGTTCTTGGGTTCTTCCACGGATGCAGACATGGTATCGATCTTTTGCGTGGAATTGGTGGAGATGAAGGAAGTTACCGTGTTTACAGACAGCTGTCGGTTAAGTTGTTTGTGGTACGCGTAAATTTTGATGGGTGGGGCACGACGGCGAGTTGATCGGCTAGCACGGCACGTGCCGGGAGAATGTTTTGCACGTGTGTGTGATCACCTGACCCAAGCTCGTTTTCATCATTTTCATGAAAATTTTTGAGTAGTGGTCTCCACCAAACATGTCCTTAGCTTTAAGAATAGGTGGCTCGTTCTCCGTGCCTCAGGCCCTCTTGGCCATGTTGCCCAAGTTGCCTGCCTTCCCCATAAATAGCATTTTCCACAACAGCCCCGCCATAGACGAAAGATTGGAAGAATTAAGAGAACAGATCGAAAATAACCACGGACGTCCTCCCTTCATGATAGACAATGGCACCATCGTCAAGGCCGCCCCAAAGAAGAAGATGTCTAAGAGAAGACACAGAACCAAGTTGTACACCCCAGGAGACAAACAAATTCACCCCCTCAATAACATAGTCAGATGTCCGGCCTGTGGACATGTCAAGAGATCCCACTTCATGTGCATGAACTGTTTCGCGGAAATCAGAACCTTCTTGAAGGGCAAGAAGAGGGAGAATGGCTTGATCAAAGACGCCGAAAACCCCCAAACCAACTTGGATCCGGTGGACGAAAAGTTGATCTACCCTGGCAAGTACTTGAAGGATGACCAGATCAGATTGGAAGAAAAGAAGTGGATTCCAGTGAGGGAGGAACCATTGATGTTCGACAAGAAGCACTTGAAGCACTCCAAATAGATCCTGGTGAAGCGAGATACACATCGTCGGATTTACTAAACACTCATGTACATATACGTTAATTATTTACACGTCAACTGCCTGTTCGTACCACCTATGGGGCAAGACGAGATGTCTCCCATTTCTGCTCTTCGATGCTCTCTCTCTTGTAGGTAATTCTATCGTGAAGTCTACTTAAGCCCCCCTGCCAGAACTCGATCTCTAACGGAACGATTCTCATTCCTCCCCAGTTTTCAGGACAGGGAATGTCGTCGTCCTTCAAGTCCTTGAACTTCTCGACGTACTCGTTGTTGATCTTGTTCAAGTCTGCCCTGCACTTGATTGCCTGCGATTGTGGCGAAGTCCATGCTCCGATCTTGGATCCCCGTGGCCTGGTATTGAAGTATCTCAACGTGGTTTGTCTATCGACCTTTTCCATCAAGCCCTCGACTCTGACCTGTCTCTGCACGTGTGGCCAGAAGAACGTCAACGAGGCGTACTTGTTGCTTTCGTAGTCAGCGTTCTTCTTGGATGTTTCCCAGTTGGAGTACACAATGAATCCCAAATGGTCCAATTCTTTCATCAACACCACTCTTGACGAAACCCTGCCGGAGGGCAACCTGGCAGTCGAGAACGTCGTCGATTCAGGAATGATGTCGGAGCCCGTGGGCAACTCGTTCTGGGCTTGTTTGAACCATACGTGGAACTGCTTGAGAGGATCACTATCCACTTCGCTCTCGTTCAAGTGGCCCTTGGTATACTGGTAAGTCTCTGGGGCAAAGATGACTGGCTCTTCGAGGTTAATGGACATTTTGGCGACTGTTCTCTTCGTCGATGACAGTGCAATTAAGCGAAAGAAAAACTGGGTGGGTGCTTTGGTATGACAATTAATGGCCGATCTGAACATGATCAGGTTACTTTTTGAGAATCGCAGAAAAGTTAGTCACACAGATGCAAAATCTTAGAACTGAGCAAATATGAGTTGGGACGTTTGAAGCAGGGGACATAGACAGGAAACCCGATTAGATGGTGCTGAATAGGATCTGGAAGAACGCTTTTGGTGTTCTGTAGTGTACGAGTTCTTATCGATTTATAGTGAAACTATTAAGTTGTTTCAATTGTGGAGAAATAATTCGCAAATGTAGATTTTAAACAAAATTTAAGCAATAATTCACCCTGAAAAATACGTAAATTTATCTCTGGATTATTATCCCTATTGACATGGTCTCCAAAGGAGCTTGAACAAGAGGTACCCCGAGTTGGAGCAAGGATGTTTTCTACATGCAGATTATTCTACCGTATTGGTCCAGAACCAATTAGTAGGCATTTACATCTTTGTCACTCTAAACGGCCAAAGTAAATAGAGTATGTTTGTAGAATAATTACTGGTGCTTTATGGGAGAATCATCAGCAGATTGGGATACCAATACTGAAACTCCAAGAACTTCTACGTAGTAGTGGTTATTCCTTCTGCCAGGACCGACTACTGTGTTATTCTCATCAACTCAAACTGCATCTTATTTCAACCACAACATTGCCACTTCATCAGTGTTAAAGCCAATAACTGTTAGTTCTACGGTTCTTGTCGTGCTTTCTCTGTCTAGATTGTAGCACCCGCAAAAGAAATTTTGTGGTATGATGTAAGATCACAGAAAAATTCACAGTAGATGATGAGCCTTTGAACAGTGGAGATAAGAAAGATAAGCTGTAATGATAATACCACACGAACTAGAAGCAGCAGGCCCAGCCAAATCACCCAGTATAGAAAGCACACACGAAAGCAAGAAGCGCAGGATTGCTACTGCTGAAAGGTATCCCGACATTCCACGTCTGGTATCATTGTTCAGTAGAAGTATCAGGCATCCCTTGAATGTGAAGCCCAGTGGAAATGCATACCTACCAGTTTCCAACGACACCAATGCTCTTTCGAGGGAATCCCAAATGGGCCATTTCGCAAGGTTTTCAGACGAGATGATGATGACATTCTTATCAGTTATCACCGATGAATCATCATTGAAAAACTTATCCCATACTTCGAGGGTCATGTATGCATACTTGTACGATGAAGACTTGTGGAAAAAGCTTTACGTGAGAAAGCTCAAGGATGGGCAATTAGAATCAAGGTGGTATGGTTCATGGAGAGGCAACGTCTTAAAGTTGGATAGAGCCCACCAAGCCAACCTACAACTTCCTGACAATTTGGTTTGTTCAGACATCTTGTACAGACCATTCCAATGCTCCCAGATAGATTATGATAAAGTTTTCCACAAAATCATAGCGGAAGAATCAATTTATCATAAGGATGCCTTGAACAATTCATTAAAGCAATTGCCTCGTGGAAGGATCCAAAGAATATCCGAGAAAGAAATGAGCCCCCAAGACTTCAATTCATCATACCACAACACCCCTTTTATTTTGGTAAACAATGATGAAGACAGATGGCCTCGCTGGAATTTCTCAACTTTGCTTGATAGATTCCCTAACGTTAAATTTAGACAAGAAGCAGTGGAGTGGGATTTATCACTCTACGACGAATACTTAAAGAACAACCGTGACGAGAGTCCGTTGTATCTCTTTGACTGCAGCAGTGTGGCCATGAAGACTTTGAGACAGGAATATGAGGCACCAGAGATTTTCAAGAATGACTTGTTCACCATTTTCAATTTGGAGAATGGACAAGTAAACTGTCGTCCAGATCATGCATGGCTAATTGTTGGACCTAAGCGTTCGGGCTCCACATTTCACAAGGACCCCAACTACACTTCTGCCTGGAACACTGCTTTGACGGGAAGAAAACTCTGGGTGATGCTCCCACCGGATATAACACCACCAGGTGTTGGAACCGACGAAGAAGAAAGTGAGGTGACTTCTCCCGTAGGAATAGCTGAATGGGTGATGTCTGGGTTTTTCAATGACTCGCTCAAGATCGATGAATGCTTGATTGGGGTTACATTTCCTGGGGAATGTATGTATGTTCCTTCAGGTTGGTGGCATTCAGTAATCAACTTAGACGACTCAGTGGCATTGACTCAGAATTTTGTTCCTAGTTCAAAGTTGCCCAATGCGTTGAATTTCCTCAAGAATAAGCTGGCACAAATCAGTGGATTCCGTCCTAGGAACGTCAAAAATGTTCTTGAACATGTTCTTGATCATTTGAAGGAAAAGGGAATAGAAAAGTCTGAGATTACCAAGCTCCAGGAGTATAGAGACAAGTTCGAGACTCTCAATTTGGGAGACCGATTGGCAAACGAGGATTGTGGGGAAATTGCAGAATTGCCACCAATGCCCATTTTCGAGTTGTTTCAGGTATTGTTAAAATTGAACGGCAAGCAGCAGGAGTTGCAAGAAGGGTTGGAGAAGTTGAAGAAGATAGAAAGAAAAGCCAGAGAGTTGAGGGAAGGCCGCAGTGAAGCATGGGAGAAGCTTACCAAGGTTGAACAAGAAGGAGATGCTCCAAAAGCCTTCAGTTTTGGGTTCAGTTTCGATGAGGAAAGCAGTGACGAGGAATGAGTGGCCGGCTAGGGATGTTAATTTATAGAGGATAGAAAGCATGTAAATAGCAAGATCAGTTACCATATATAAGCCCATGTTATTTCTATTACCATTCATTAAAGGAAATAGATAATAAGATCATTCGGAGATGGAAAAATATGTATGATTGGGAAGAATAAACAGCTTGGGGATCTCAGGTATGGGAAGATGCTGAAAAATGCAAATCGAGACTTCTGAAGGAGAAGATCTGGGAAGCACGAAATGCCAAACGGGACACATTTTCACGGCAAGTCCTCTGTAAGAATAAAAAAACCCCGAATTGACGGGAAGAAATCTGGAAATCCTAACTCGTATGTAAGATCCTGAGAAGCACGAATCTCCAAGTGATTCCTATCGTATTCACTATGATTTGTTATTCTACCTTTCAAGTTCGGTGCAAGCCACCAAACACCACCGCTGGGCAGTCAGCGTGCCAGAGTGCCTATCCTCCGAGGTTAGGATGGGGTAGGTAGTGTCGCAGCCGGAGTCGTGGTCTTTGCAGTCGTATTTCTCGGTGGCGATCTCTCGCTGTATCAGCTCTATCCCATGAGACGACTGGTAGTGGATGTAGTAGCGAGGCTTACTGGTGAAGCTCAAACCACACCAGTCACAGTAGATGAGCCTGACAGCTGCAAATCTCCCCCAGGTCCTAGTGTTGTGAGCCATGGACTCGGTGATCTGGTCCACCATGGACATCCTGCTATATGCACGCCTGGAAGCCATGGGTGACGGGAAGCACGATGGCAGCTGTCCTGGAGCTGTTAGGAGGCGAGAGTGTCTGTAGCGGAAGCCATGCGAACAATTGGAGGTGCTATTCATGGGATTTAAGGGTCTTATTGAAAACAATAGCTTTGCTGCAAAACTGACGATCCTCTGTCAAAATCGCAGATCCTGTATCTGCAAAAACAGACACTTTCACGTCAGACACGGACTGGAGCCTGTCAAGCTGGGGCCTACTATACTACTGAAGGTTCCTATTCTAATCATTTATTGTATTCTAAACAACTGCCGGGGCCTTAAGCAAACTTCTCAGCGTAGCCGTGGAATTCCTTACCCTGGATGTGCACAAGCTCCAACTCCAACTTGGATGGAGTTCTTTCACCCTTAGGACCAGCAATGGTACCAGCACCCCAGGAGGAACCACCGTGGATCTCCTCGACGTTGGAGAGCTGGGGGAAGGTCTTGGCGTAACCCAATGGGGCGAAAACGATACCGTGGTGAGCCAAAACAGAGAGCGAGTTGATGACGGTTTCTTCCTGACCACCACCTTGGGTACCAGTGGCAACGAAGACACCAGCAATCTTACCGTGCAAGCCACCGCTGGCCCACAAGCCACCAGTGGTGTCCCAGAAGGCCTTCCATTGGGCTGGGAAGTTACCGAATCTGGTGGGGATACCGAACAAGAAGGCGTTGTACTCGGTCAAGGTTTGAGCAGTAGCAATTGGGTAGTCTCTCTTGGCTGGAGCGTGCATCTTGGTCAAGACCTCTTGGGATAAGGTCTCAGCAACCTGGTAGATGTCGGCTTGACCGCCAGCGGCTTCAATACCCTTCTTGGCCTCTTCGGCCAAGATGGCGATGTGTTGGTATAAGGAGTAGATAATGATAGCGACTTTAGCCATTGTGTGTGTGTTGTGGATGTGTGTAGAGAATTGAAAGAAGTGTCCGATTCCTGACACTTATATATGTTGACGCACCTGCACAGTTTCGATGGAACTCGCATAATGTCCTTTGTAAAACTTTAGTAATTTTTTGTGACATGAAATTACTAAGGCCTTACAAGACCCTGGCGCGTCAGGGTTCGTCAAGGCCATGATGCCGGCAGGGTGGCTTGCAGGTACTGACTAATGGGTTTTTGTCAGGTTTTACTAAAACTTACCTCACCATCTCGGCGATATCATTCCACCCGGTTGGCACATATAACTTGTGCATAATGCTGTCTGGAGGCTGTCAGACATAATATACCCACCACCATGAAGATAGCCATTATCCAGTATTCCACCTACGGCCACATCACTGCGTTGGCCAGCGCCATCAAGGAGGGCGTGGAAGCCTCAGGAGTAGCCTCCCAGGTCGACATTCTCCAGGTGCCAGAAACGTTATCTGCTGAGGTGTTACAGAAGTTACACGCACCTCCCAAGCCAGCAGACATCAAGGTCGCATCCGCAGAACTGCTTGCCCAATACGATGCCTTCCTCTTGGGGGTGCCTACCCGGTTCGGGACCGTGCCTGCTCAGTGGCTGGCGTTCTGGGACACCACTGGCGGATTGTGGGCCAGCGGAGCATTGCACGGAAAGCCAGCAGGTATATTCGTGTCCACTGGCACGGTTGGCGGAGGCCAGGAAAGCACAGTGCGGACTCTTTTGAGCACATTGGTCCATCACGGTATGCCCTACGTGCCGCTCGGGTACGTCAACTCTCCCGGATTATTTGACATGTCCGAGGTACACTCCGGAACCTCTTATGGCTCAGGCACGTATGCTGGAGCCAACGGGTCGAGAAAGCCATCCGCCATCGAGTTGAAGGTGGCCCAAACCCACGGAGAGTCGTTTGCGAAGACTGCAGCCAAGTTCTACGCTCCTTCCGATGCTAACAGCACCAGCTCGTCGTCGCTCGAGGACCCCAAGAAGGCCATTGGTGCGAAAAAGACCGGAAGTGTGCAGAGAGCCGCCCAGTCTGGAAAGACGTCAGTGCGGGCGGAAAAGGCCGAGAAGAGTGGGTGCCTGAAGTGTGTTATAATGTAGTGCCATCGAGGCAGTGAATATGTATTGTATAAGGTCTAGAAACCGTGGTAGCATGCCCTACTATTAATGAATAATACGATTAGCGAGGTGTAATTGCGTGGACAGTGCTACAGAAATCGGAGAAAGCTTAGATTATCCAGGTCGCTGGAACGGTGGATCCGTGGATGATGCGAAGGAGTAGAGTGGATAGAGCCATTACAGTTGACCAAACGAGAAGAACAGCTATACTCAACTATGGATAGTAGCCGTACCCATTTTAAGTATTATAGCAAATCACTTGTCTGGAACCGTCCAGGACTCTAGCTTCTTTCATCAAAACACCTGACAAATATTGAAGTGCTGCACCGCTTGATAGCACCTCATAATCTGGTTGCACACAAGAAATATCAATTTGGCCATACCCCCACTGCCGATAATCCCATACATCCCTACTGATAACGCGTATTACCAATTCGGCTGCGCCCGAGTTATTGCGCCCCGAATAGAGCGATATATTATCCATAATTTGTAAATTTTAGGCATGGCAGCAACTCCGTGTCTACAATAAGCTTGTTCATTAGTAAGGCAGGCAGTAAGGTGGCGGAGAGCAATTTTCCTGGCATTTTGGCTCTACAAATTGGCTAACAATACAATTGTTTACTCGTCGGCCCCAATTCCAATAATGGATAATTTTGCGAGGTTTATTTTCCAACCAGTATTTTTCGGTGATTGAATAAGCCATTCAATTCTTCGTCATGATAAGTTCTTTGCAAGCAGTATCTGAGCCACAATTATCCAATCCCTCAGGTTGTGGATACTAGCTACGGGACTCGACAGCTTCCCCAGTGCAATTCGCGGACCAGTTTAATGTTAGTATAGTTTGAGTACTTCTCCTTCATACTTACAAAACCCCAAAACCACTCTATCTCAGCGCCAGGCTAGGCATTGTATCATAAATTAGGTCGAAATGAGTAGAATCTACTACAGTGCACTCGTTGTCATCCGCAAATAAGAAGACCCGTGATTTCCCCAGTCCAAATTCAACTAAAATAGCTCTGAGCAGGTCAACATATCTGCACTCCGTACAAATATTGGATTAATCCTCTTAAATAAGATAGCCTGACCTGTCACCTTTAAAATTCGGACCAGTGAGCCCTAAACCGCGAATTAAACCCTCCAATCGATGCCAAATTGGTATATTGCACGGGACTAAATTGGTGTCCTTGCAGCCAGTAGCAGTTGGCCCCAGTGGTTGCTCGAGCCCTGCATGAAAGGTTTTATGAGGAGTAAAAGCTATGACAAAGCGGCCACGAAGAGCGTTTCAATTAATATTAAGAATCCATGAGATCTGCATTCATGCCAGCCGGGGCTAAAGGTCTTCCAAACCCCCTCTCGTTGAAGCAGCCCCACCTCTTGACAGAAACAACACTTCCCGCCCTGCCTAGTCGTATTAGACCTCTTTTTGATTCAGAGAAACAAAACCAATAAAATAAACTGCTCTGGCAAATGCAAGATGGCACGCAAACACAAATCGGGAGCGAATTTGTAGAATATTTGCACGCCACGCCTGTCATCTGCCAGGCGCCTGGGTCAGTCTTCTGTAGCCGGCTGCCAATACTTTAGATATATTGACAGGGACACCATTACCGGAATAACTGCGGAATTGCACGGGCTAGGCCTGATCGTGGGTAGGTCCAAAGTTCACCTCTGTGGAAAATGGGGAAATGGACCGTATTTAAACCGTAAGATCCTTGTGAAAGCAACGTCCATATTCTCTGGTGTCCTAGTTTGGCACACTGGGTGTGCCAAGCATACCCCTCTTCAGAGTTTGCGTATTAGCAGCCGTTTCCATGGATGCTCCCTATGGACATAACAGAGCTGGGCAATGGAACTACGTTTCCAGAGTATGGTAGTAAGGATGTTTTTGAGCAAACTGCAGGCTACCTCGAGGTCCCCACTGGTCTGACTAGATGGCTCCAATGGACAGAGTAGATCGTGCTATGACGTCGATTGGCGAGAACAACATGTTGATTGGCAAACCAACAGTACTACGTACCATGCACTGCTTATTAGTAGATTCCTCGATACTCACAATCCACCCAATTCAGGTAGACACGGCGCCACGACGCCCTTTGCTGAGCATACCAGGGGTAACGAGTGGAAGAATGGAGCGTGGTGTTGGGAGAAGTGATGGTGCCGGCTATATACGCGTGTATGTGCTCACGTGAGACATCACGTGACTGACATATTTGGCTTCTGGCGTTCTAGACCCTTCTGCCCTGGCGGCAGAAGTATCGTGTGCTCCAGCGTCCGAACTACGTACTGCTCTACCAGGCTGACCACTATCGTCCCTTAGTTCGTCTCCTTTTCTCTATTTATCCCCAATTTCCTGTTAGCAGCTTTCACTACTAAGCGCGTAAATCCTCATCCTAAATAAACAAACCCGCTATGGGCAACAACAACGACTTCTTCTGGGCAGGGGACCGCAATATCCTCAACAGGCCTCGTGTGGCCACCTCCAACACCGTTGCTTCGCTGGTGGTGAGTTTGTTCAGCCAGGCCAACGACGAGTTCCGCAAGTCCAAGAAGAGAAAGATCCATGTTTATGGCGAAGAAACCAGGCCCAGTCCACCCAAACTGCCCGCTGGCCGGTTCCGTGCACTCCAAGCGTTGGACGTCAACGTTGTTGCGCCTGTGTTAGAAAAAGGAAGGCATAGCATCGACTTGGTGGATCTGAATCCACTGGCTTTGGTTGTGAAGCCTGTGGAGCCTGTGGAAGCAGTCACAACCAGAACCTCCAGCATTCCCATCAGCTTTCTTGTGGACGCTGCGAGATCGAGTCCTGTCCCTTCATTCGTTGGTCACGATGTTGAAAACGACGACGATGACGACGATGTGATTTTGGTGGGCGCTGACCCCGGACCAGCTCCCGGTGCTCGTGAGTCGCCTGATTCCATCACAGACAGCGAAGAGGAGCCTGAGCTTCTTTCGAGCTCGCAGCACAGGGTTCAGCGACCTGAAATGGTGCCAATTGCGTCTATTGGCGATGCTCTTGGAGATACGAGCTCCCAGTTGAGCAATTGCAACTTCCATGCCGAGGACCTCTCTGCCAGCGCTGGCGACGAGCACTTTGCGTACGGCGACTTCCACTCGCAGACAGCCACCCAGGATCGAGCCGTGCCCGAGTTGACAGAAATGGAGGACCCGCTCGATGGGGTGATCGAGCAGGAGGAGCCTGTTCCAGAGTCGCCTCAGATGGTGGTGACGCTCAAGTTGGCGGAGAGCGTGAGGAAAACGAAACCAATACCGAGACAGAACTCAGTGCTGGGGAACGAAGAGTATTTGAAGGAAATGTCAGATATACAGAAAAGCCAGGAAGAAACGGACTACCAAGCAGATGAGCAGGGTCCGAGTGAAAGCATTGATGTCAGTTCCGCTGGATGCTCGAGGAGCAGTCTGGAAGATGCCACTGGAGACTCGACCATTAGTCTTGAAAAAACCGGGAGTAGAACTGAGACTACAACAGAGACTACCACTGAGACTACCAGTGGAGACTCGAGCATTATTCCTGAGAATTCTGAGACCACGACAGAGACTACTACTCGAGACTCAAAGAGCAGTCTGGATTTCCCTAACCAATGCACGGCATTGGAACCCATGCAGAACGAAGACAACACCAAAATACCAGCCACCAACTCCAGGCGACTCAAAGGAACTAGTTTGGCAGATATCTGTGGCCGAACCAGCCAGGCCCGAGTCCGTGCACGGGTGGGGCTCTCCAAAAGGGTCAAAGTGGATCCATTGCATCGCATACAGCGCAAATAGATAGACGAATCATGACATAGCACAGGAGAACTGTAGGATAATTAGGGCAAACTGGCCAACACGAAGCATGCGTGGGTGTGAAATGGTTTCTGGAGTGCCATTCGTATGAACTGGATGGGCTACAGTACTACTCTGGAAACTGACATTTTTATGCAATTCGTATACACGATTGTGCAGCTGAAAATGGCATACCATTCGTATAAATGCAATTAAAATCCGTACTGCTCTGGAAACTGGCATCTTATGGACTAATATACTTACTGCCATACTCTTGAAACTGACACATTATGCTTTTGCCATTCGTTCTGGGTGGACAAAATCTATCGTTTACTACTCTGGAACTGTCTGCTTCTAGGAATTGACATGTTTGTGCATCTCCATCTGCTGGAAACTGACACTTAGTGCCTCCGTAGCTGCAGCAGGCACAGTCGGACACTCGCCACTTAAGTCCCCTTGCTTCCCACCGAGATGCATCGGACGGCTTAGGGCAGAGGTTTCGCAACCATGCCTTGCATGGGCGCTGCCCGCAGACACGACCATGCACTATATAAGCAGACTCGGCCCCCAAAAATTTTTCCTCATGCTAAAAACCGGGACACTTGCAATGAGCGCCCATGCCGGACACCGTCCCTAGTGTGAAGCGTCCTCTCTAGCCCGGTAGATCAACCGAATACTATGTTCAGTTGTTGTTCTAGACAAGTGGAACGTCGACTCTACGAGTATTTGCACATTCGCCCCAGCTCAGCCGTGTAGTGTCATGCGACAACGCCACTCGCCTAAGTTTCTGGCAGTAATAGGTACTGCGTACCCAGCAGCCCACATTCGCGCACCAACAAATTTTCTGCTCGCTGCACACACGCACGCGTTGCTACAACCCATCCTCTACGGTCCTGACGCTGGCACCGCCAACATGAGACGAAGCTCACCAGACCCGCCGGCTCGCTACTCCTCAAACCAATACAACATGTATTATCAAACCGTTAGTTATACAAGATAGAAGTAGAGTCTACACCAGTGGTGTACCTTTCGTAATTCGTAACAAGTGCTCGCTAAGCGTAGCACCTCGGGACAGCAGCCTGGCACCACAGCCTTGGAGCTCCCGGATGCTCAGTTCTTCCCAAGACAGAACGACACAGGTCTCGGAGAGGCCTTAGCACTGCCCTTCAATGAACATCTTTTAACATAGTCCTTCTTCTCGTCAAACTTGGAGAAGCAGCAGCTTGACTTTGTCGTCGTGTAGTTGCTGGAACCAGACGACCCAGAGGACGACGTCAGCGAAGTGGACTTCTTCTTCGATAGTATGGACATGGGTGGTGTAGAAAAACTGACCAGGAATCCCATCCTATTATATAACCCATATTGCAAATTACAGTTACGGCTGCGACAACACGATGATGTAACCAATACAAAAAATCCCTCAAGACATTGTCTGCGTCTTTACCGGGAACAGCAGTAATACGAGATGCGGTAATTCTGGGGCCGGGCGTACATGTCAGCCTGGGGCCAGGGCCCTGCCGTTTGTGTGCGGGATTTATGGTGGTGTCTGCATTCCTTCCTGCTGGGGTAGGAGAATGGTGCCTATTCGGGAACAATCGTCCCCAACCGGTAGCCGGTGAGTGGGGACCCGCTGGTTTCAGGGAGAAGCGCCCAAACGGGAAGAGGCGCTGGGCCCACCGAAGGGTGACCCCGCCGGGGTCGCGGATGACTGTGGGCGTGGTGGTCCCACCGGTTACCGGTCTAGTGGTGGTAGCAGAATGCCACCCCATGAAACGAAACATGCGCCGGGGGCGCCTTCGCCGTAATTCCGTGACGTGTACTGGCACGATGTCTGTCGTCTACCATTCCACGGCACCACGCGTTGCACGCATAGCATGTTCGTGCTTTGGTGAGACTTCACGCACACCTCACCTCATAGGTTGGGTTTGCAGGTTCGGTTGTTTCCAATTAGACTCTCGTGTAGATTCTTTACAGATGAATTCCATCCACCGCGCTTTGTCTCCCGAGCCTAGCTGGCTTCTGCCTTACCCCAGTTGCTTCTTTCAGCCAGTTTTATGCTTGCTGCGCCTGCGGTGAATTGTCTAAACTTCTTTTGTCTCTATAGAACGCATTTACTACGCATATGCCAGTTGTCAATCGAATCTGGCGCTCGTGATGCGTCAGGGGCAGATTGTTGCAACTCCACTCTGCTTGACATCATGCCCACTTGCCAGAACTTAGTTTTCACCAGTAATTGGCTGGCTACGCGTCTGCACTCGGCGCTATTCGGAGTCCTGCCCTGCACTGTCCCCTGACACGATAGAACGTGGATCTGGACATCGCTCATACCGCGCCAATCTCAGCTGTCGCGAGCTATGTAACAGATAAATATGACAGTTCCGAGACGTGAAACGCCAAACCGTGCCAATACGTGCAACCCAGCGTGCTCTGAAATTACCCAAAAATGGCGTGATTACATAAGCAGTCTATATATTCTTACGTAATACATGCTAGCTCTTATCCAGCCAGTTAAGGATAACTTCCAGTGCCAATCGCTACTGGCGCGCATTGGAGGCTTCTGGAGATGGTGCCATCGCCACCGGTGCAAGAGCACACACGCGTCGCGGTCCGGGGTCGGCGATTAATTGTTTCAGCTGTCATAGCCAACTCTATTCAGGCAAGAATGTTGTCAAACTCGTCCATATTCTCCAACTCGTCTTGCTGAGCCACCCGCTTCAACACCTCCTTTTTTGACGATTCCTGTATGACACCGTCGAGCAACAACTCGTCCAAGATGTGGTAGGCCTTTTCGAAGCCAAAAATGATATCCAACTCACACACGTTTCCGTACATTTTGTCCATTTGTTCCACGAACCGGTGGATCAACTCCAATGCTATCAACTCGTTATCTCCGCTTTCGACCCCCACGATAAAGAACAACGACGCGTACCGTCTATACACAACCTTCATTTCCTTGTACTCTAGCACGTTGCACATCTTGGCTCGTCTGGCAAGGATCAACGTCGTCAACTCTCGGGTCCTCTTACTCTTTTCTTTCTGGGACAACGCCTGGTACCATTTGGATAATCTGACCTTGCCCTGTCTGGACAAGAGGAAAAGGAATTGGACAGCCATTCTGGGGGATGCTGAGATTCGTACTGGCTGATCGTAAGCTGTTAGTGTATTGCAGTTTCTCTATTGGTTCTGTACTTGTCTGTCTAACTCCACTGTTTGTATGCTAGAAGGACTCGTTGATGCGATAGCTGGCTGGTAGTTTGCAGGTTGGATAATGTCAAGAAGCGCTTCTTCGACTAAGTCCTTAAGATATATGTGAGTTCGTATGTGACTAGACTGTCTATTCGTTTGGATTGATCCAAAGTGGGTGAGTATTATTTGTTACGTTTCCCATACTATGTGCAGGATTCACTTAGTGCTCTTGTCTTGTCGTGACTTTGGTGGTGTGTCGCGACAACGGCCTGGAGACAGAGCCAAAGAATGCCCTGGCGCCGGCTGTGAGGTCCCAAAGTAGCGTGAAGAATTGGTCTCTAGCTGCTCCACACAAAACCTTCTTGCCTTGAAAAGAATCATTTTCTTGCTCCCAAAAGTTTATGCTTTAAACCATTCAGCCATACATCCTTTCCTTTATACAAACGATAGTTATAGCCCTTCTTGAGACTGAAGTCGTGCCTCAACTTCGTGAATCCGCCCCTCGCTTTCGAGCAAGGTTCTGTCATATTTGATACTTACGTCAATCCTTTATGTAAAACTTCAGATACTCCCGTTAGAAGGATTACGTAATCACATGAACACCAGTTGGAAGATAAGTCTGGATCTGCCGACACTACGGGCCAATCAAAAGAACAGAGTGGTAAGGTTTCATTATTCTACAGATTTGGAAGACCAACAACCCCATTTTTAAATTAGGCATTATTGGCTTAGGTTTTACTAGAGTAGCATCAGGGTCTATTGAACCAGGGAAACAATCCGTAGCAAATAAGCTAACACTATTCTCTTTCTGCTACTCTCATTTTACTTGGGATAATTGTTATCGCTTTTGACAAACTTTTGATTTCCTGATCGTACGAGTAGCTCAAGTACGCCCATATATTCTATTTTTCTAAAGTGTCGACCGTGGAGGCCAAGAAGTCAAGATGCTGTTTGAGTTCCTTGCAAATATCCTCCCGATCCACCATTCTATAAATGTCAACTTCGATTTTCATCTCACACAAAAGTTCATACAGGTGAGTCCATTGCACTGTTTCGAAGTCGCTACCCGTGCGGAGCTTCATACCAGTACCGTAAAGTCTGATCCGCTCGGCCTTCTCGTTAAAGATTCTGCGTTTGATAAAAAGTTCCCAGGGGTCGAGTTTAGGCCAGTTGGCATGAACAAACAAAATCTGGGGCCCATTGGCAAGAATGGGATCCTTGGCTTTGAGCTTTTTCTCCTGCTCTGGACTTTTGCCTTCAAGTTGAGACCGTACTTTTGAATATTGATAGTCTTCAACAGGATCATATTGACCCATTCCAGTGCCTTCGAACTCTCCACGGATGTTAAAGTACCCGAATGCGTTCAAAAACTTAGCTACTTGGTAGTACTTCTTGTTGGTAGCAATGGTAGCAGCTAAAAATGTTTCCTTATCTCCCTCTCCATCAGAGCCCTGCGAAAATAACGGGTAGAAATGCGAGGGCCCATATAAATTGTAGTATAATGCAAGTAAGAGTGCTTTCGTATGAGTCTTTTTGGAGATCATAAGTTGACCTGACTCGGAAGTAGGGTCGGGAACACTTCCTTTTCTTTGATGCAACGGGATGGCATCCAAAAACTTGGGGTCAGCCTTGTATTCGGCTGGCTTGTATGAGCCTGAAATTTCGTCGTAAATGGGCAATAAGTCCTCTTCGCTCACTTTGAGCCCCGCGATCTTGTAGTAGTCGGGAGACGTAGCTCTCTTCCAAAAGTCAGGCCAAACGATGAAACCATTGGAAATGAAGGGATCTTGTTTGAAAAGGTGGTCGGGGGAATGTACAGGAATGTTGTCACTATCCAACAACAAAATGTTTTCGAAACTCAGCAATAAAATTGCGAGGGCCTTGTACTGGTAACCCTCGAATTCAAACTTTGTTTTGCTATCTTTTTCCAATACGAATCCATCGTCCACGTCTTTTGGGTCATGTAACTCGTAAGGTAAGTAAATGCACCGGGCACCCAAGGAAGGAAACACCTTTTCACATAGTTCGGCCTCGTATTCGTCTGCTTTGGGAATGAGGATTTCAATGGGTAACTTGCTACCCAACGCTCTTATGGACTTGATGGAAAGTAAAGTCAACCAGTTAAATTTACCACCACCAACATACACGATTCCGTTTCCAGAGTATAACCCCTTGGGTGCAGTGTCTGGCAAGTTGTCGATGACATACTTGTGCAGGCTTGTCATGGACTCTAACTCGGTGTCGTTCACTTGAATGAACCTTGATAAGAACCATTCACTGAATATCAAGTTTTTGGGATCAAGGGAGTCGTATCTCGCGTGATAAATACGTTCTTCCGAAAAGTAGGTTCTTAACATCGGAATGACTGGTCTTCCAGCGTGCAAAACACCAAAGACGTCTTGGAAGAACTTGTAGCCTATCTTCTTTCTTTTGAGTTCTTTTGAAGTCTCCTTTATGACTGGATGAGGTTTGGGCTTTGGTTTAATTTTGAGCTTTGGACTTATCACTTCTTCCAAACCACTTAAATCTACCAAGTCGTTGAGGCTAGGGTTTGCTTTGGGAGCTGGAGCTGGGGCCGCTACGAGATCGTCGTCCCAATTATTTTCGGCAGGGACCGTATTTGGAGTGTTTGAAGGGTACGAGGGGGAAATTTCCTGTAAACCCAAGTCTAAAACATCGCCAAATTCCTTGTTGTCCTTGTGGGTGTGTCCAGCGTTATTGACAGGGTTCCCGTCTGATTTGCCGACTGGCTCGACTATCTTTTCAGGGTTTTTTATTTCGGGTTTGCGGACATCGCCCTTGACTTCAGGGACCTTTATGGGCTGAGGAATGGTCTCAGGCTCTGCCAATGGCTTTTGGTTCGCTGGCTTGTTGTCGATAGAAGCAGCGGCGTCGGTTTTGACGAACGGCACCGTCTTCTTTTTGAAGAACATGAGTTTTCCGAGTAGATTTGCCACAGGCGTGAAAATGGACGAGTCATGGTCAGGATTGGTGATCACAGAGCTCTCGCTGGTGCTGTCGCTGGTCTGCAAGAAGACCAAGTTTTGGAAAACGATGAAGTAGAACAACACCACGAGAATGATCGCAGAATATACGAGCGACGACTTGTGTCGGCGCCTGAAGTACAATCTGGACTTGATGATGAGTGTCTGGACCGGGTTATGCATTTTGGGGAGTGATTAGGCCGTGAGTCGACTGAAGGCTCCGATTGGGTGTATGACTGGCAGTACGGATGTTGATCGAATGGGCGTTTTTGGCCAGAAACGGCAGCGGCACTTCGTCAGCAGAGGGATGGAGGCGCGTGGGGGTGGTGTGGAGCCAGAAGTGCTGGAAGAACAGCACGATCTAGTCTGGAAGCTGGCGGGAGTCGGTGGATTAGGCGCCCAGATGGATGGATGGATGGACGGAGTGCTGGCGGGAAGCACGTGACGTGATGGTAGGGAGGCGCTGGGGGCAGATTCGACAGGGGGACGGAAGATCGACGTGGACTAAAGAGTTATTCTCCCGCTAGATCAGCATTGGATTTCCGTAGTAGTAATGGTGACAATCCTAGCGCCAGGTGGGTCACATGACCGGAACTCCTGGCGCGCAAGCTGGGCTGGTTTTACGAGGAACGCACTGATCGACGCGTAGGGTGCGATTTCCGCCCTTGGCACTCCAGCCTGGGACGGGATTATCCACCAACATGCCGTCTAGAGGCTACTATTGCCGGATTGGGGTGCTTCGCGGTCTCGTATCGTGACTCAGAACTAAATCGGGGCTGCAGCAGAAAATACGGCAATATGCGGGTAACAATAGCCTGGCTAGATCATGAGTCTGGATTGGGGAACCCTTGCGAAATATACGCAAGAGTATCAAATCCGATATATAATATGCACACGGGTGTCTATTGTTCCAGCTGAATTGGGGGTTTTTAATGAACAAAACAGCTCCAGTGCCATGGTACGATGCCCAAAGCGGAGTAAAGATATTCTAAAATTAATTCATGTTTGGCATCAGGTATGATGAGTTGTCTAATCCTTGAGCTCTTGATGTAGGCGTTGGGCGGAGAGTGAATAGGGAAGATGAGCAGGGAACAAAATGTCCTGACTGTTACCAATTTGATGTATCTTCATATTAAATCCAACTTTGTGAAACTTTTCACTGGGGTTTAGACGATCTTAATTCCCTTGCATATCATGATCTTGAACCCTTCCAATTGTGACAGGCATGGGCTACCTGACTTCGACTCCACAATTTGTCTCACGTTTTTACCTTCAGATACCCAAGGTTAACCGAGGATCATTAGCTTGAGTTGATAAAGAGGAAACTACGATTACATAGCACGAGGTCGTTTTAGTATCAAGAGATAGTACTCGAATCGATCAGCGACATTGAATAAGTGATGCAATCCAAGCAGTCCCACAGAGGACATTACTGTCAGACATTCCAGTTGGTTTTTAAAGCAAAATAGTGCAATCCAAACAAGTGTAAAAGAGTTATTCTTATTTTGAATCTTGAATAGTGTTCGTTACAAATAGCCATGAGGATACTTGGTTTACAGAATAATAATTACTACCTATTTCATTGCTTCTAATATCCTCAGCACCAAACTGACCTGATTGAGATTACCAATTCCATTCCAATGTGGATTTAAGCACTCTGGTCACAATATAGTGGAAGAACTGATCTGTATGGAGAGCTTGTAAAATTTTCAATGATCCTCCAATAATTGATTTTATCGACGGATAACTGGTGAATTTGTCAATGACCCTCCACCAGATTTATTGCTACACCAAATATGAGAAGAAGATGGAAACATTCCAACAACTACAAGCAATAGTAGAGAATGAAGAGAAGAGTGTTGGAACATTCCAACAACTTCAAGCATTCAATTACAAGAGAATTCAGAAAAGCAATATTATAATCTTTCAGAAACGTCATACGTATGTACTTTTTTCAGGAAACACCACACGTGCTATCCTTTCGAATAAGCCAATCTCACCGCTGTGAATGTGTTCTATGGACATTAAGATGAACTTCCTATGTTTTCTCCAGCCTTCCCATAACCTCCAAAAAATGCGGAGTGCAGCTCAAAAATCCGTACGTAAAGTCCTCGTCCGGATCGCAGGTGCACTTCTTGTCCACAAACACCGCTGGATTCAGCGGACACTGGGTGAACGGAGGATGGTAGTAGCCAAAATCGTGGAACCAGTGAATGTCGCTTTTCTGCAGAAACAACACAATCGCCATTGTATGGACAGGTGCGTCTCCCCACCTCTCGTAATAGAACCCGCCAGAAGCGTCCAAGTACTCAAAAAAGTGCTGGTACTCAGGGCTGTGGAAAAGCGACAAGTCTGCGATCTCGAAGTTGGACCAGAAGTGGCAGAGATTGTACGACTGCCACTGGTCGTCGTTTTGGACCAACCCGAGGAGTTCTGCGCGCGGCGCAAACTCATGCATGTACGCCTTGACAGTGTCCCAAAGCGTGGGGATGGTGTCCAGATACTCGAAAAGACTGACGGTGAACCCGTAGGTCTTTTTGTTTTCGCGCATGTACGCGAAGAGGTCCTGGTCAATGTTGCAGTAGTACTTGACCCCCGGCTCGAGCCGCCAGTAGTAGCGATACTGGGCCACCAATGGGTGGCGGTAGAAGAACCCCGAGAAGAACCGGCACATGTGCCTGTAGCTCTCGGAGTCCCCGTAGGGAATGTGTGCAGATTGCAGGTGGATATGCTGGGCTCGGGCCACGTCAATATGCGGAGGGTACGACCAGTGCTCGGAGGGAATCACCCCAAAATTGAGCTTGCCCTGTGGAATATACGATGAAATCAAGTGTATCACTTCGGGGTCGAATGGCACGTCGTTGAGGAATGTGTAGTCATAGTGGAACTGGTGGTTGTGCCTGTCTTCGAGGTTCTGGAGCGTGTCCAAAAGAGCAAAAACGTCAGAATTGCGGCAGAGAATAAGGAAAGTGGCATTCTGGCGGATATATGTATGGTTGGGATGAGTCTTGTTGATGATGATAGACTCGCTTGTGGGTGCGTTCCGGAGAAACGCTTTGAGTCGGGCGTCGTTGTCGGCCGCAAAGTCCCACGAGAACGTCCATCTATGGTGGTGGGTGTCGTCCGGAGCAGGCTGGCTTGGCTCGGGAGTGAGTATTGGCAAGTTCTGGTCCACTTGCTCGGTAGCATTGGGCACGCCAAAATGTACCGGTAGCCACGGGATGTGCCATGCACCTATTATGCTGAAATATGTAGCCACCACAAGAAACTGGCCGATATGCATGAGTGTCGAGGGCTATGAAATAGAACGTGGATTATTGGTGGAGGGAATGTGCTGATAGGGTCGGATCTCGGGCTGGATGTGCTTGGGAGGCCTAGTACATCCCCTGGATGGATTCAAATTAACTTGCACCTGCGTTTGACCCCGGTCGGTGCAGTGGCTGTGATGTGAGATTCGGTGTGCGCAACGAGCAGGGTGCAGGCACACACCGCGCCAGGCACTGGCCGCTGGATGGTGTAAGGAATACCATCTTCAACACCCCGTAAGTAGCTCCGCGTCAGCGCTTTGCGCATAAGTTGCATCCCTGTGCTTTTTGATGTCTATTTTTCAGTTATTGGCACGCACCGTAAGCCCAAACGCCTGAGGTGCGTTTCCTGACCAGTAACGGATTTGTCTGGAAATCGCAGGATATACGAAGCCCCTTTCCCGCCAGCACGTGGAACCACTGGGTCCATCCATAGCACCCGTTTCGCCACTTAAGTTGCTCCACAACCCGCAATCCAGTAAACGTGTGCTGTGCGTCTTCTAGATGTGCCTCCGCATTTCCAGATCCGTCCATGCGTCTGTCATGCTAAAGTCGCTGTCTTCTCGGCTTGCCCGCACAGCCTGCATGTCACTCCCACGTTTAAACGATCCACTATACGGGAAAACTCCGATAAGGCACCACATGGGCGATGGCGATCGTGGTGACGGCTACGGTTGCGGCAAGTGCGGACGCTCTCGTCCCCACCTCCACGTTGCGGCGCTCTCCACGTTCCCAGCCATCGCAGCCAGAGGTGTCCTCTCGCACGCACCCTTCACATCTACGCGATGTGTGCCTTTGACGTAGACGTAGCCCTCATGCAAACAACGCACATTACACTTAGTACTTCTTCCTCTTCCAACCCTAGTATCCACTGCCACCCATAGACTTGCACTAATCTTGCCCATCTCAGCAACCTTTGCCTTTCTCGCTGATATCACCAGACCATCAAAACATTTGTCTCCGATTGTTTTTTTTTCCACCGTTGCTTACTACTTTTTATCCCACCCCAGGTACACTTCTAGCAATAATGGACCCCGGGACACCACAGGCGCCCGCTGCAGCACTAGCTCTGCACGCTGTGCCCAGCCCTGTGCCTTCTCTGCATCCCTCATCGTCGCCTGCGCACCATCCACACACCCACTCCGACGAGGCCATCCCACCCGATCACCATCTCGGGGCCGCCACCAGCATACCTGTCATAACGAAGCCCGCCATAGCCACCTCCTCTGCATCATGTCCTCAGGCCCCAGGAGCGGTCTCCGATGACTCGTCCTCGGGACCTGCGCCCAGCGCAGGCACTGACAGCGTCATTAGCGTTTCCAACGTCCCCAGCGTTCCCACCATCCACCTGCATGCCACCAGCACCACCAGCGCTACAAGCACCGCCAGCGTCCCCCCACAGTCTGCCTCCACCCTCACTCCTCCGTCCCCCACCAGAAAACACTCCATTTCCTCCCATCAACCAGACCTTCCCATCCCCAACCTCCTCACAGGCAGAAAGGCTGCACGCTCATTGCGGCTCTTCCGTGGTGCCTCCACCGCCAAAGACGAATCAGAAGAGCCCCCCACGGAAATCCCCCACGCCCAGGCCCCAGACGCCCCCAATCAGCAAATTCACCACCAAAATCAACACCAAAATCAACACCAAAATCAACACCAAAACCAGGACCTCCATGATGCAAACGCCTCTTCCACCTCCCCCACCTCCATCCCCCTCGAGCCAGTCTCTTCCGCCACCTATTTCCCCCACACGCCAGCCGACACAGAATTAGCCGCCGAGGTTGCCCAAACGCCAAATGCTGCCAAAGATGCCTCCGACCCCGAATCGCCCCATACTCAGCATCTCACGGCCAAGGTCGAGTTTGAGCACCTCAGCAATGGCGATATCACCAAGATCAAGGGCGACATCTCCAAAATCCAGTCCAGGACGTCGTCGCCAGTTCCAGACGACATTCAGCACCAGAAAACTTACCAGAACGCGCACCAGCCGCCTTCCAGCCCTCTAGCAGCACCACCAGTGCCCTCACCAGAGTCTTTCCCGTTGGCAGTCGAATTGCGTCCGTTCAAGAACAAGGTAGGGGGTCATACTGCCATTTTTTCGTTCTCCAAACGTGCTGTGTGCAAGGCGTTGATGAACAGAGAAAACTTGTTCTACGAAGCCGTCGAGTTGCGGCATCCGGACCTCTTGAAGTTCATGCCCAAGTACATCGGCGTGTTGAACGTCAGATACTCCAGCATCATCACCGAAGACGCCAGCCACGAGAAACCAGTGTCTGTACACGGAGGAGTTGCTCTCGAATCGCATCCCAGCGACGACTACCCTCCCGAGGTGGTTTTGGACGATAATAAGCATATCATCCCCGACTCTTTGTGGAAACAGTACTCGGAGTCGTTGCCATCACCTGGGAACGAGTCCTATATGGCACGCAGCCGCCAAAACAGCTACCACGAGACAGAGGCGCCAGACCAGGAAACCACCGAACAGGACGGCGCGTCGGCGTCTTCTTCGCTTCATTCGCATAACCCCCACAACTACGCCTCCCGCATCCCCAACAACATCGGCTCCACGTTGGTCAACACCGATTTGCAGGTCCAAATTCTCCAGGAGGTATTCCAGCCGTCATTGAAGCACCACAGCCCTCCGAGCCACCAGGACGACATTTTTGCGATGGACGAAGAGACCAGCATCAAGGAGGACTCGCCAGAGTTGCAGTCTCCACATTCGCCCTCCAACGCGAAGTTCCTGGCCATCTCCCGCAAGCACACCCGTTTCGAACGCTTCATTCTCCTTGAGGACTTGACCTCCAATATGACCAGGCCCTGTGTGTTGGACTTGAAGATGGGTACCAGACAATACGGCATCGAAGCCACCCACGCCAAGCAGAAGTCCCAGCGCAGGAAGTGCTTGGCCACCACCTCCAGAAAGCTTGGAGTCCGTATCTGTGGCTTGCAGATCTTCAAGAAGGAAGACAATCCCGAGCTCAGTCCCTCCCAGGCCGAATCCTCGCCAAATCCACTCGTCAAAGACAAGTACTACGGGAGAAGAGTCAAGATCGGAATGGAGTTCTGCAAGATCTTGTCCAAATTCTTGTACGACGGCCAGTCCAACTACTCGATCCTCGTGAAAATTCCTCCACTCGTGGGCCAGCTCAGCGAACTATACGATGCATTTAGCAGTTTGATTGGCTACAGAATGTACGGCTCGTCCATCTTATTGATGTACGATGGAGCAGCATCAAATGGCGATGTCAAGGTCAAAATCATCGACTTTGCGCAGTCCGTTATCACACCCCTGCCTGAAGGTATAAATGAGGCGGGCGAGGAGGTCACCGTGCCTCCAGCACACCCAGACCTGGCTGACCAGGGATACTTGCGTGGATTGAAGTCGTTGGTCATGTACTTCAAGCTCATATTCAGAATCATTACTGGCGAAGAATACATCGATGCATCTCAGGCCATGCACCACGTGCAGAAAAGTAAGCTGGATTACATGAAGAGAAACATGTGGTTGGATCACTACGCAGAAACAGACGAAAAGGAGCAGGAGGTGCCCTCGGACCCGTTCAACATCGACTATCCCGAATACTCGTTGGCTGAAGACGACGGGATTTCTGAGTAGGTACTGCTTACTGGATATAGGTAGGAAAAAAGAATTAATATGTGAACATGTAGAATTGAGCTACTGAAAGATTTAGAGGGTAGATATTGAAGTCATGTGACTGATCACGTGATGGAAATAGAGGCGACTTTCGATCTAATCTTTCCGGTTTCTGCCAGGGTAATTGCTCCTGATGGAATTAGCCCACACGACAAATTCTATCTACACCCTGTCACCTTATTTAATAGTCTCTATTCTAAATCTAGCAAGTTTCAGAAGGTTGCCGATTATTTGTAGTTAGTGAACAGTAATAAACTTTATTGTTCTGAACTTCCTTGAACTGTTAACTATAAAACTGGGATCAAAGGTTAAACATTTAGCCACCATATAATGAGGTGGCTTATAGATGTGCGCCTAGTTGCAAAATTAAAATATTTATGATTTTTGTGAGGTGCAAGTATCTTTAGGTCCTGTGACAAGTCATCACTGTCATGATAAGTCCGTTGATTAGTCTATCGAGGGTTTAGGCCATGAGACAAGTTCGATATCACAGGTGAAGTGATCTCTACAGATGGAATGTACGGTATCTCTTTCTTTATCTAGCGCTGATTAATTTCGAATAAAAGCCCAAGATGGTTGGCATAGCATATGACTCTTGATTTGCCAACCGTGATTGGCAACTCGATGACGATTTTCTAACGGAGCTGTGTGTACACGGAATTTTGAAAGAACCTTGCCTGAATTTGGGGTCCCAGAGTAATTAAGCAAGAAGAAATTCCCACACAATCAATTACTGCATTACGTACGTATTGTAAAGTCTACAATCAACTTATTTATTTCTAATCCTTCTTGGGCTACAATCACTGATGCACTACTATTAAGAGTCCATCGAATGTCCTGCACGTTGCACCCGTCCATCTTACACACGTTGGGGCATATTGACCAGCGGATATCGTCCAAGGTAGTGCAACGCAGCAGTGGTTGCCCAGCCATGACGTCATACCTGTCAAACCTCGAGTTGCTGCTCCCGACCCCACGAACGAGCCAGATCAATCGGAAAGATGTTGTGGGGCAGAGGCTGGACTGGGCTGGTGGTGGAACTCCGTTGGATGTAAATATACAGGTTCTTAGCGGAGTACTTCCGGTGGTCTCTTCCAGGTAGTTCCGGGAATCCAGGAGTGGTCCGCGCCCTACTGCAGGTGGCAGTTCCAGACATCCTCCACAATTGGTCCAGGGTCCGGGTCCGGAACGAGGTTCCGAGGACACCTCAATCGGGACCCCTCGAGGAGTGGTACCTGCCTGGCCTCCAACAGCCACCATGCAGCGAAACCGGAAGCGAGTGCGACACAAAAGCTGGCGACCACTGTGGGGGCTGTACCCCAGCAACACCGCCACCGCACCGAGGCAGCAACCACCACAGGGGTGGGAAACCTGCTCAGCGAACAGATGGTTGGCCAGGCGAAAAATGCGTGCACCAGATCGATGGGTTGCTGATTCCAGGACGACACATCGGTATGCCCGAGACCGGCAGCTCCACCGGCAGGGACGCCAGCGCCCTAAAAATAAAGTTGGGGTGTGCAGGGAGAGAGTTGATTAATGACATGGTGGGGGAGGGCCGAGTCCACCGTCACACTGGCAAAACCGTTACTGGTGGGGCCAGGGCCATCGCCCGCTACTGCCAGGGTATTCTCCGGGTGGTGCCAGCCTCTCCCGCTGGTGCACTCCTCCGTCCAGTCGCTTGGTGGTGGTGTGCACTCCCATCCCCCACCACCCCGAGCAGGCCCCACCAGCGCGCCGTTGCTCCGCACTAGCGCAATAACACGTAATCGAGCAATGCAACCGCCTTGCCGACATCTCACCTGTCACGCTCTCCGCACTATATAGTGGCGGGTGCAGCCAACACATTTTTGCCAGGAATTTGAACCCGACCAGTCACAGCTACCGTAAAGTTACAAAACAGAGGCCAGTAACCAGTGAAATTACTACCAGTAACCAGTGAAATTACTACCAGTAACCAGTGAAATTATAGCTAGCGGTAACCAGTGAAATTACAGCTACCAGTAACCAGTGAAATCACAGGAAAGTAAAAACTCACACTTGCCTAATTACGTGGACTATATCCTACACATCGTGGAATCTACGCCTCAATCTCCAACACAAGCTACTCTCACAAACGTGGGCCTCCAGCATCACAAGTGAATTCTCGAACTAAAAAGCTCCCAAGCGTGAATTCGACTTCATTCATAATTCTGGAATCTACAGGCAAATCTAGGTGAAATCTCGAAATCTCCGTGAAATTTCCCTGAAATCTGAATTCCCCTTGAATCTACCAATTTCACCTATCCCGCGAATTCCTAACCAACGCATCCCCCTCAATCATGCCTCGTCGTAACAGCAACGCACCACACATACCCGTGGTGGCCACCATCGACATCGGCACAACCTCCGCCAGAGCCATCATCTTCTCCCAGGAAGGCGAGGAGATCGCCAAGCACCAGATCGAATACTCCACCACCGCGTCGGAAACTCCAGCAGAGTCGCAAAACACCGACCAGTTCAGAAGAAGATCCTCTCTTTTGAGGCACAACGAGCCCATCTTCACTGCTGAAGGTATCGCCATTTCCATAACCGATGACGTGGAGATCGAAAACAACTCGGCTTCGGCTGGACCCACTCTTCGCTTTCCCCAGCCTGGCTGGGTCGAGTGTATGCCTGTGCACATTTTGGCCAACGCCGTGCAGTGTTTGACGGCGTGCTTGATCACCTTGCGCAAGATCAACCAGAATCCAGCTCTTTCTCTCAAGTACAAGGTCAAGGCCATTGGGATCGCCAACATGCGTGAAACCACCATCGTGTGGCTGCGTAAGACAGGCAAGCCGTTGTCCAACGGTATCACCTGGACGGATACCAGAACGTCTGAGATCGTCCAGCACTTGGAGAAGATGATCGACGACGACCGCAAGGAGGAGTTAAAGCAAAAAACCGGTTTGCCGTTGTCAACCTATTTTCTGGCAGCCAAATTGCGGTGGCTTTTGGACAACGACGACGTGATCCGTGAAGAGTACGAGAAGGGCGACGGCAACTTGATGTTTGGAACCGTGGACACCTGGTTGATCTACCACTTGACCAAGGAGAAGACGTTCGTATCGGACGTGACCAACGCATCACGTACCTACTTCATGGACCTCGAAACCCGCGACTACGACGACGACTTGTTGGACTTCTGGGGAATCGATCCAACCAGGATCCGCTTGCCCAAGATCGTGTCGCTGTCGGAGTTCTACGGCTCATTTGCCGCCCCCAACTTGTCTCAGTTGGGATTCCACAACCGTATCACCCAGGAGGCCTACGACATCTTGAAAGCCATCACAGGTGTGCCTATCTGCGGCTGCTTGGGTGACCAGTCGGCCTCGCTCGTGGGCCAGTTGGCTGTCAAGCCAGGTCTGGCCAAGTGCACGTACGGAACAGGCTGCTTTCTCTTATACAACACAGGCACCCGTAAGTTGATTTCGGAGCATGGCACACTTACCACGCTAGGCTACTGGTTTCCCACTCTCGAAGGCGAGGATGGACTTCCCCACTATGCGTTGGAAGGTTCAATTGCCGTGGCAGGTTCCATCATCCAGTGGTTGAGAGACAACTTGAAGTTGATCGAAAACGCAAAGGATATCGGGCCATTGGCGTCTCAGGTGCCCAACTCGGGAGGTGTGGTTTTCATCCCAGCGTTTTCGGGGTTGTATGCCCCTTACTGGGACGGTGGTGCCAGAGGAACCATTTTTGGAATGACTCAATACACCTCGTCTAGTCACATCGCCAGAGCAGCGTTGGAGGGGGTCTGTTTCCAGGTCAGAGCGATCTTGCGGGCCATGGCCAACGATGCAGGCGCATCAGAGGACTTCTTGGAGGAGGCATTAACCAACCAGAACGAAAAGAAGCCGTTGCTGGCATTGGCAGTGGACGGAGGTATGTCCAAGGCCGACGAGGTGTTGCAGATACAGGCCGACATTTTGGGGCCCTGCGTGACCGTGCAGAGGGCAGTAATTTCCGAGTGTACTGCGTTGGGTGCAGCCATTGCTGCTGGGTTGTCATTCAAGGACCCCCAGGACAGAGTGTGGAAGGACTTCGACGACGTGATCGCCAAGGTCCACGACACCAAGGCCGAGGACAGAAACTCGTTTGTGGCTCAGTTGGCCGACAAGGACAGAAGAGCACGCTGGAAGAGGTGGGAAAATGCCGTGGATAGAGCCAAGGGCTGGTTGGACGAGGAGTAATAGAAGCGGTATACAAGGTTAATAGACATGTCAGAACGGCCAGTATGTACAGAACTAGTAAAGCTAGCAATCTATTCTAATGAAAATTATTCAAATTAATACGAATTCAATATAATTTAGAACTCGTGAAGCAATCCTAATCTAGTAGCATGACTTTTATTAAAAAAGTAATACTTTTCGGAAATTCAAATTGGCTCTAACCTATTCTTATGAATTGATTGAAGTATAAACTGGAAATTGAAGAGACTAGCTATTCAATTCTAATGAAATGCATTAAAATTAGAACAGCTCTGCTCCTCAAACTACCGTTTCCTCGGGCAAGGCTGGGTATTTCACCACTCCTGTGACCAAAGCTGGTACTGATGGCACTGATATTGTGAATATCGAAACTCCTGTCATTTCTAGTGCTACAGCATCTGGTGTCGTTAGAACTCTAGAAATTGGAAGTTCCTATTCATCTGGTAGTTTAACAAACAGCAGTTCAAGAAATACTACATGAAAATCAAGTACCATTCTGTCCATCATTTTACTTTCATATTATTTTCAACGAATTTTCCATTTTCTTCATCAATTTATTCACCTGGACCGTCCACACTATCTTCGGTTCCTTCTACGCCTAATATTTTCTTCGCCTAGTCCAGCAGGATTCCATGCCCGACCCTTGGGTCTAACACTCAGAAATCCACCAATGATTTGCGAGTCCGATAAAATCTAGTTTCGAAGGGATCTCAGAGTCTACTGAATACTCGACCGCATCTTTAGTCACAAGAGTGCCTCATGTTCCTCCTTCAGAGCAAAAGGCCAAAACCGACACTACTAAGGTCATAAGTGACAGTACCAATGGATTCAAAGGCCATTCTATGATTCGGTATCTAGTTACTGAATATGGGCATCGAGAACTCAATCTTCAAATTTCTTGATTGATTTGGTTGCTATGATAGCTTACGTATACTACGGTCTTTCAAATTAGTTTCGGTATTGTTAGATCAATTAATCAATTTTCTTGGGGGATAAGATACAATAAATTTTGCAACTCAAAAAATTGTTGCATGACATTACATCACGAAAAGGGTTATTGAACATCTTATGTATTAGTACTACTTAAGTTGCACTGAATATCGGTGAAACTTTTGTAGCCTCAATTGACAAGATACTAACCATCATATTATAAGGATGTCTCGCATACGTTGGTGAGGAACTTAAGATCCATTTACTAAACTAAACCTATTCAGGTTGGAGGGATTGAGATACTCGCCCTGTTGGATTAGGTGCTAGCTAGCTATCCGTCAACTTTATAGCTGATCCACAAAGTTGAGAGAATAGAGAGGTGAGACCATTATTCAACTTGACTCATATAGGACATTGGGCCTAAAATTCTCCCTTATAAGGTGACTTTTCCTTCGTACTCCAGGTTGAGCAAACCATTCAGGAAAACAAATCCTCCAGGAATAGTCCATGCCTGTTGATTAGGTTGTTTTGCGGCTCTAGCACAGGCATCACCGAGAACACCAATATTATCAAAAGTGTAAATACTAGCAGTGAAATTTCTTCCATCAGTCAGGTAATAAACGGGATAGTATCCGATATAGGTGTTGCGAGGAATACATGGCTTGCTCTTAGTTGGACGCCATGTGTACAATTCGCTAAAGGTGACACCTCCAGTAGTAAGTAAGGAATAATTTTTTGGAGTCCAATACTCACCGATAACAACTCTGTCACCGGTTTCATCATCAATCAAAGTACCTGTCCATCTGTTGCTACCATCAGTATCGTTATGAGCAGTTCGGGCTACTTCGGTTGTATAGTTCTTTCCGTACTCCCAAGGAAAGTCAACAGCACAAGAGACACCTGGGCCACCATCCGCACCACTACCACAGTTTGGGTGGTGAGAAAATGGTCCATGTCCAAAAACACTGAAGGTTAAATGGTTCGTGGTACCTTCGACACGGGGCTGGGGCCCAGAGTAACCAACATCGTTGGTACCTTCAAAGTAAAACTGAGTACCATAGTAGTAACCGTGCACCTTATCTCCAGGGATGTTCCACTTTTGCTGCTGTTTAATAACTTTACCAGTAATCAGCGAATCCCCAGTATACCAGATTCCAGGGGAAGAAGCGGAAGTGAGAGCAAGAGCAGTTGAAGCAGTAAGTAAGTTGGATAATTTCATTGTTAATGATTCAATTCAGCAATGGGATTATGGGGGTTTATATAGTTTTCATGAACGGTTGCACATCAATTCTGAGCAATCCATGGTAGTTGCGAATACTATACACAAAAACATCCCGAGGAACTTGCAAAAGATCGCTGCATGCGTCCGGTGATAATTTATGCAAGATGGTATCTAATAACCAGAAACTCTTTCAAGAGGAAACAAACTCTTTCAAGAGCGAACATAGATATCGATAAGATGATTTGTATGAATCCAATGGGTTGAGCATGAAGTGGAACTTAGCCCTGAATCAATTGCATTTCAACAAATCTTTGGAATAGTAAAGAGACCATTATTGTGTATTTGAGAACAGTTAATATTTTGTCGGATTTACCGATTTTAATGACCTGATGTACTTTACACGTTGCTGTACAAATCCGTATTTTTTATATGAAGGGGCCAAAACTTCGAGTACAAGTTCTCCAATTCATTATAGTCGAAGCGGACTCCAATTAAATCTACCCAAGCTTATAGGAAGCATTCCGATTTTTCTTGCAAATTGCAAATATGAATTTGAAGCTCTGATTAGAAGGTCATAGACTGAAATATAGACTAAGAGGTTGCCCTTTCATAAGAGAAGTAGCTTTCTAATCGAATACGAAAATATTGCGCATTTGACTCAACGTTGCATTTCCGCTTCCAATAGCATATCATTTGATAGTCTTAGTGGCAGAATTGCCAAGATTGTACAAGTGTTCTGTCTAAACCAACGAGAGACAAAAAATATGGTTATGTCCGTTGCTCCGCGATGTGACGTGCGCTTGCACTAGAGCATGCATTACTAAAAAAGTTTAAAAATAAGCTAAAACTGGTAAGTGAGTGAAGGAACAATTCGTATCCTTCTGTTCAAACAGCAGGAATAGCCAGGAAATCACACTGAATGGCCAGTTCATTGCCACTGGAATGGAAAATAAAAGCTCAACAAATTGATTCATGATAATGTTGCCACATTATAACTTTGGGTTTGCTTTTGATAGGAGCATTGTGTATTAGGCGCTTGTCTACTTTCCCCCGCTTTTTCTAGCAAATAGCTATGGAAGAATTTTGATCAAATTAATGTGAATTTAACCTAAGAAGAACAGAGCAATCTATACCAAAGTGAAGAAGCCACGAGTAAGGATGTGAGGATTTTGTAGAAATGCCCTTGAGCACTTCGAATTGTCAAGAGTGAATTGTTTAATTTTGCATTAAGAGGAAGCTAGAGGAATTTATGGGAAGTATAATCCTTTTTTTTCGTTTATATACCTAATTGACCATACCTTCCCGACTACATATTAATGAAGGCAGCATCTGTCCTTGGATGTTTGAATAGCTAGGTAATATTTTGGTTTAATTAAGAAGATTTTGTGTGTATATTTAGTTAGAATCTCTCAAAAAAATTGTCTTGACTCGAAATTATAAGAAAGCTTTATGTAACTTTTTACCCAATTCCAGTTTGAGATTTAGCAGGACTTCTAGAGAAATTATAATAGGATCAATCACCTTTCTGCGCAGAGGTTTGCAAAACGTTAGATTTCAGACTCTAATGCTAGCTTTAACAAAGCCTTGGAATATTAGATTAAGAATTATAAATGAAGAAAGGAACACAAGAAGTTGGTAGCAATGCACTTTCCACAATTTTGGAAGGTACGCATGAATTCAAAAACAAACGAACAACGTTAGACTATTTGACAAACTCGAAACTAAGATAAGATCCAACCAGAAACCAGGATAAAATTTGAAAAATATTTTGCTCTACTAGATATGAATCATTAGTTTGTTTTACCTTGAAAATTGGTCTCCAGTATGAACATTCATCTCCGGTGGTACAATCAATTCCAGTCCAAGCATTTGAAACGAACTGCAACTGTAATTCGAAATGAAAAGTACTGCTGATTCTATTTGGAATTCTGGTTGAGATAATTGATACAACTACTTGGTTCGGAATGTTTTGGCATTAAAAATTGAATATGAGATTAATTATATTTGAAGGTCCGATTATTATTAGCCAATAAAAACAGCACAATACTTCGATGTTCTAAAAAGAGTTATCTTATTGTCTAGACCACATTGTGCATTCTATTGTTTCGCAACAGAGCGAACTCGCTAATTTTTTAGATGTTCTAGAAATTTTATGCAATAAAGCGGTAGATCATGATAAAGGAGTTGCAATCGATCAATTTCATTATCCTAGACATGCCACTAAAGTTGCTACGAGGATTTGCCGGATATGATATTGGTGATTCGATTCAACAAATCGCTTTTCCTAATATTCAGTGCTACTTTGGTAAATATATATTGGGTTTCTTCTCTCAGTTCAACCATGCAATGAAACTTAAAACCGATCCAGTTGATCTGTCTAAAAGAATTGGGTAGAAATATCAAAGGAGGTGGATTAATTTCATGAGATATCCAATCAAATATCCGAAAGGCCTTTGATTTCTATAGAAGTATGCTGATATCTATGTTCCACCTTCCCCTCTGATATCTAAATGGTTTCTTGATAGCCTAAATCTACTCTATTATTGCCGTGGGTAATGGTTTATTATACATGAAAGAAATACATTTAACAGGTGACTTGGCCAACAATAACGGCCAGTAATTGCAGCTAGCACTTCCGGTTAGTTTCGAGTTATTTGTGCTGAATTATTGCCTACTTCCAATCATCCGTATTAGTTGGTTGAAAGCAGGTCGCTCAGGGAGGCCAGCACTTCTCCGTCGCTTTCGTAGTCATCGATATCTAAGTAGTTCTCATCGTCCTCATCATAGTTCTCCTCATCTTCGTCGTATACCAACTCGTGCAGTTCGTCGTCCAATGACAAGTTGTCGATATTGAACGAGGTATCAATTGCGGGCATCTTTGAACTATCAGTCTTTTTGGGAGACAAGGTGGTTATAACATCGCTGAAGAAGCGGCTGGTTTTATGGGTGAGCTCGTCGAAACGATCGTTCTGTACCAGGAACGGATGCGAGTCTCGCTTGCTGGTCAGGAACATGGTGGAAGCCTTTTTCTTGATGTTGGTGAAGTCGTCATTGTGGATCGTGAAAATGGAAGACGCTTTCTTGGTGATATTTTTGATGAGAAAGTCTTCATTCTGAACAGGCTCAAACATGCTGGAGGCACGGTTCTTGATGGTGTTGAAGAGCTCTGCTCCTGCTCGGGACTCTCGTCCTTCGCCTGACAATCCCTGCAACTGGCTGGTGGTCTCGAGATGGGCCTGTTTGTAGATGTCGAGTCTGTTGGACACTTCGAGTGCTCTGAACTTCTCGTCCCGCTTAGCAGACTCGAGCTGTGCTGCTATCTCGTCGAGCTCAAAACGGAGCCTCTGGATGTGGTTTTCGTGTTCTTTGATCTGGTTTTGCTTGCGGGTGTACTGGTCGAGCAACTGGTGGGGAGTTACGGGAGGAGTGGACACGGTAAATGGGTCAGAAAGAGCAGTTTTAGCACCAGAAATCGATTTTTCAACAGTTCTGAAAGGAATTTCAGCTGTTCTAGCTGGTTTGGCCATTTCAACCACTCTGTTAGTTTCCTTTCCAACTGTTCTCGATTCCTGACTGGTTCTGCTAGAAACACCCTTGTCTGCTGCTCTGACTCCACGGACTCCACTGTCGTGGACTTTACTCTCATGACGGCTCATCTGAGCCTTCCTCAAGTACTCATCGGTTCTGGCCTTGACACTCCAGGGAGCACCATTCATCGAGTCGTTACGCAACGGCCTCAATGGCGAGGCACTGGACACTGGCCTTGTTGAGGGTACCTTCGTGGGCGATGGAGTCGTTGGCACCACGTTTTCTTTATCTAAAGAAGCCACTAGCATTGGAGAAGTGATGGAGATGGTGGAGTGATTGCAAAAAACGGCAAAAATTAGGCAGATGGCCTGAGGCTGGCTGGTGGGTGGTGGGTTGTGGGTGGTGACAGCGTAAGTAGCGTCTTCAGTGAGCAGGCCTGGGTGGAGTGGTTGATCTGGAGCTGCTGGGGTTGCAATCACCTTCCCGATCGGGCAAGGTAAATAGTGTCGCATCGCTACCGGATCGGGCAAATTGGGTGGCGGATGGAGTGCACTGTGCCGGACCGGAGTAGGCCCTTGCCGTGCCGAGTGGAGTACTGCGGTACGGATGTTTGCGGTGAAACGGGCGGCAAGAACCAGGGATTCCAGCGGCCCCCACCGAGCCTTCAGGCTCCAGCCTCTTCAGTACGGGCAGCCCACCAGGGTCTCCGGCCCTGCCGCGAGGTCGTGCGCGCACCGATATCAAATATCACGTGCGTGCCCCATCAACAACAATCGCCACGCTTGCTTTATAACCATCCGTTTTCTCCCCTTCCACTCCACACCAAAATGGTCTTCACCCTCGCCAGAATCAGATTGTTACTCTCGTCCTTCCTCGTGGTCTACGTGGCCTACTTGTTCTCCTACAAGTGCGTGCAATTGAAGGAATCCACCCTCGAGCATGGGGTCCAGTCCGTGCTCCACCCATTGACTCACACCCACAACCAGGCGTGCGACGCCTTGAACCAAGGATCCGAGTACTTGAAGCCGTACGTGGCCCAAGTCCAACAGTTGTTGGACACCCACGTCCACTCCCACCCATTGTTCAAACAATACAAGGTCGAGGCCAAGCTCGCGTGTGCCAAAGGCAAATACCAAACCTACTTGAGTCCGTACGTGCAACAAGTGTTCCAGTTGATCGAGATCATCGAGCTCCGTGTGTACGAGTACGTGGTTGCTGCGTACACCGAGGCCAAGAGACTCTACACGCAGTTGACCCAGTGAGTGCGTGAGCGTTTTCTGGCAATTCCAGGCTGTTCTTGTTCGTATTGTTTTATTCAGTGTATGTATACCAATAAATAAACTTTATCTATTATCGAGAATTCCAGGCGGTCGAAGGGGCTGGGCCATCTGCTGGTGTAAACCACCGTGCTTACTGATGCAAATACCCTCGGTGCCAAAGAATCATCCATGCATGGTGCCTGTGCATTGCGTCCTGTTCGGGCACTGTTTTGACAGAATAGGACGTTGCGCAACCCTTCCCAACAATAGACCTGCTTTCATAGTTGTCTCGTTCCAGCTTGCTAACGGATCCCAGAATGGCTCTATAGTTGCACTTAGAGGATAATAGCCAGAATCACGCGTTAGCGAAATGCCATTATCTCCGTGGGGGTTGTTTGAGTGTATAAGAAGTGGCCCAACGACCTGAATTGCTCCACCAGTTCCCATGTCCATCACTGTCACTGTCATCACCACCTACGCCCACCCGGGAATTCTAACGGTAGGAGGAGCCAAATCCTCGGCTTCCGTGCCTTCGAAAGAGGTGGCTGCTGCTGTTGCTTCTGTGTTCCCTCCAAATGCCAAAAATACCCCTCTCCCCCTCTCCTGCAAGAGCCATGCCGCTTCGACTGTCACCAGTGCCAAACAATCGGTTTCCCTGCAGAAGACTACTGTCTCGCAAGCTGTCTGTGTGGCTGTTCTCGTTACCCTTGGTTGCAGCGTTTCCCCGTGGGTGCTTCGGAGCCTCGAAAAGGGTCCGTTGATCTTCTTTTTGGCCTATGTTTACATCTGTGTTACCTGCTGGAAGGTAATGCAATCAGTATCCAAGATGACTCGGTATATGCCCATCACCGCATCCGTGGCGGTTTTTGAGTTCAAATTCCTTGCTCCATGTATTGCACTCTCTTTGAACACCTTTTACTGGCTTTCGTGGTCGCTTACCTTTGCTAGCGAGCTCTCTTTGATGGGCCTGGTGTTGAGTTCATGGCAGATATCCAGTTTTCGCAACCATCCCAGCCGTATAATTTTCGCAGCCTGGACTGCACTTACAATCTACAACCTCCTGCCCTCGAGAAGCCAAACCAGTATATCTGCTAGAGTGACAAAGTTAGGCCTTCTCTGCTTGGTGGTAATGAGCATGTTCGTGGTAAATGATGAACTTCCGGGATTCCAGTCCTCGTCGTCGCTCATCAATATCTCGCTGGCCATTAAGCCCATCTGCTCATTGGCTCTAGTATGGGTCAGCATTGCTACTATCGAGTCTCTCCTGGAGCTTTCAGGCATGAGAGCCTTCATCAGCACCAAATATTCTTCCAATGTTGCCAGGATGGGATTGCTTTTGGGATACTATTTTTTGGCAGTGCTCGCAATGGGCACGATTGCTGGAATGGCAAACCCCCTCATATCCACAGGTTTCGATGGTCACAAAATGTCTCCGTTTGCTTTTGCGCTTATGAGCCTTTTCGCCAATACGGGGTGTTACTTGAAGGGTCCTTTCAGCGTAATTATTCTCACCTCGCTTTTGTACGCAGCAAACTTCAAAATATTGTATGGCTCCAAATGCCTAATCGCATTGAGCGAGACAGGATTTCTCCCTAAAATAGTGGGCTTCAGATCCAAAGAAGGAGTTGCCCCTATTGCAATCGTCGCTGCCTCTATGTCAGGGTTATTATCCTTCTTTCTGAATAACCAATGGGTCGCTCTTGCTCACATCATTTTGAGCAGGTTGTGCTTTTTGTGCAGCGTATTCTTGTGGATCTTCATCGTGGCTAGTTACATTCACTTAAGCAAGGTTTACCTGCTCAAGACATTAACCAATGAGTTAGTTTCCATGAAGGAGAGGTTTCCTACGCAGCTTTTCGTGCTTAATTGCTTTACGGTATTGAGTGTGGTGCAAGTTATTGTGCTCAGTGGGAGCAATGCTTGGTACGGTACCTGGTTCTCCCTGAATTCTTGCTACATTTCAGTGATTGTTTTTCCGCTTGTTGTTACTGGCTTGAAGCTTCACTGGAACGAGGCATTGTTCGCACAAATGACTGACTTCAACACGTTTGAGGGCCTGAAACCATTGGCTTTGAGATAGAAACGCTAACAACTAAATGAATTCCCACTGTACAGGGGGAAATTATTGGTCAATGTTGATACAGCAGTAGAAATGCCCCTCGCTACTTGTCGATATCACTCAAGGCCTGATTGCTGATCACTATTTTGAAATGGCTGCGAAAATGTCGCAAAATCAGCAGAAGAAAGGAATTATCCACAAGTCATCACCGCCCTAAAGTTCATGTAACCGTGCATCAAGTAGCTCTGGTAGCCTTGATAGCACCCAAATACCAGTGAATCATTTGTAATCCAATTATTTATTCAATTCGAAGATTGTAGTTCCAAAAGTACATCAACTATGGGAGTGTAAAACAATTATTGGGCGTTGTATCCAAAATTAGAGGCTTAAATGGCTCACCTTTGTTAAAACTTACGAATCTGAGCTCTACAGCCTCTTCTGGAGTTGAACCCTCCCGTTTCAGCCGTGGCTGCACGGAGTCATTGTTCCGTCCATCAGCCCCCAAAGCCCATTTTTGAACCTCCTAAGAGCCTTCCATCCGAGCATCATCCAGAGCATCCCCGTTACATATGTTTTCAAGCCCGGAGGCGCGAACCTTCCCGAACCCCCCAACCACCAGCTTTTCCCACCATCTTCATTGAAACCAGTTTTGTGTGCGCACGCCCCCTTCAGATCAAATATTATCATCCACCACCACTCATTACCAGCACAGGCAATGTTCGGAGCAAGCTACTGGCTCCTGTTGACCGCGCTTGTCGCGTACTTCGTCTACACCCTTACCTCAGTGTGTCCCATAAATGACCCATCACCGCTTTCCATCGATACGCTTTTCCACAAATCTCCAGTCACATACCACACTTGTGTGCTCAGCCATGAGTACTTGAAGCCGGTGTATCTCGCGGAAGTGCTTCCAAGGTACCAACATAATGTCGAACCAGTGTTGAAGGACATCGACAGCAAGCTTCACTTGACATTTGTGGCTCAATCGCTCCGTCAGATGGTCGATTCTGTGGCCAGGAACCACAGAGTGGCTGCTTTCGTGGAAAACAGAATAGCCAACGCCCAGTACGTCATTGACGGCTCAAGTGCATGGCTTGAGCCCAGATCAACACGCTTGAGAGCCGTTGCCCGGGGCAAATTGGCCTATTACTGGGCCTTGGCCAAGGTGTACTTGCACCAGACAGTTGAAACCATACAGGTGTACTACTACGATCTCAGTGGCAAGGTTGCCGTGGCAGTACAGCCCTACTCCGAGAAGGTATTGGATTCCGAGTGGGTGGCTTCAGCCGTTTTCTGGTTCAATCGCCTGGTAGAAGCGTTCTGGGCAAAAGCCAACTCTCACTACCTCCAGGAAAAGAGAGACTTCATCAAGTCTGAGTTCAAAAACTTGGTGAAATTCGACGAATTCGGGCTCAGCAAATCCCAGCCTGTGGACGACATCGCGTCGTTGTTGGTCGAAGAACCAACTGCCTCCAGTGAGGATGAGATCGAAAGAGTCACGATTGTACTCACCTCCACTTTAACTGCCACCGCTACCCCCACCGAGGTTGGTATCAGTGTGGAGGACTACCAGGACTACGATGTGATCAAGTTGAACCAAGAATTGGAGCTCTGGGATGGCAAGGTTGCCAGAACGTTGGAAATGGCCGCCAACAACTTGGAAGTGGAAATGAAGCCTGTTATTGATCAAGCAATTCTTTCCATTAAGGATGACATCAGCTCCAAGATGCAGCAGTTGCAAGTAGAGAACTACAAACAGTACCAGCAGCTCAACAAAATGATCAAGGAAATCAGCAAGGATTACGAGAGAATTGAGCAAACCAATGACACCACTATTGAAAGCGTAACTAGGCAAGAAGTCAGAGATGTGATTGCAAAATCGTACCAATTGCCAGAGGAATTGGCTCTGACTATCCAAAACGAATACCTTATTAAAGCCCATGAGTATGTGACAAACAACTATTTTAGGGTGATACAAGACACCATTGATATCTTGGAGACATTTGCTGAAAACACCATCCAAGACTTCTCGAAGCTGTTGACGACGTTATTGGCCGAATTGAACTTTGAAAACGAGGAGATTGACTGGCAAGCATGGAAACAGTTCCACAGGGTGAAGGAGCAGTTGTTCGATTTCCGCGACAGCATTATGGATACAGCCAATGAGTATAAGTTGAACAAGTCCAACAATAAGGAATTGCAGACTATCGGATTACAAGTATGGAATGAGTACTTGAAAAACGTTGAGTTCCATATCAACTTTTTGCTCAGAGACAATGATGACTATTTGAAGTTGGCCAGGGCCAAAGCGAATGTCGCTTTCCAATTGAGAGAAGGTTTGGTAAGGGGACTTGAAGCGAAGAAGGTCGAAGAAGAACCCCAAGCACAGGCAGATCCAATTGAGTCCCAACCGGAGACTTCAGTAGAAGAGCCCATTGAGACCCAACCAGAGCACCAACCAGAGTCAATTGAGAATCAACCGGATGTTTCAGTTGAGGATTCTACCGATGCCCAACCAGAGACTCCATCAGTTGAAGAGGCTATTGATTCCGAACGAGATGTTTTAGTTGAAGACTTCCTCGATGACCAACCAGATTCGATTGAGACCCAACCAGATGTTTCAGCGGAAGACTCCGTCGTTCCCCAACCAGAAGAGCAGCCAGACCACCCACACGCTCAGGAGAAAGATACAATTTCGGAATCCGCAATTAAAGATTCGCAGCCGGTATCGCATCCCCAGTCGCCTGAATCGCAGGAAACTCCGGATCATGCAAGCACGGCTGAAAGCGTGGAGGCTAGTGACGAGGAAAATTCCGAATCTCGGGAAAACATTGTTCTTGAGGCTGTGGAGACCGTGATCAACGCCCCCACCGAAGACGACTACGAGTCCGTTCCGTTTGAGGCAGTTTCAGAAGACGATCATGAGCTTGTTGAGGAAACAATCCCGGCGGACGTGGAGGAAAGTGGAGACGAGGATGAGTACGAAGTAGAGGAAGTTATTGTCGAAGAGGAAGAGGAAGAGGAGGAAGAAGAAGACAAAGAAGACGATGAGGATCTCGCCAGCGAGGCGGAGACATTCTAGCGACGCTCGCTCTGTACCCAGCCCCACAGTGTATACTAATATCGATGTAACAATAACGTGGTGACCAGGGGCCACACAATACAATAAGCCACGAAACTCCGTAAACGTCGATCGTGTGGACCTGCCGATTCCGTAAATGTCATTCCGTAAATGTCAAGTCGTAAATCTTCGACTGCAAATCGTCTATGTGCGTTGGCGTGGCCGGAAAATCTAGGTCAGAAAGTCATCCCGATATTATTTGTGCAGTGTTGACTGTCGATTGACAGTTAGGATGGGCGTTTTTGTTGGTGACACTTAGGGGTCATCCTGATCCCGCAGGGCTGGGGCGGGTTAATAGTCTAATTAGATTTTACGGAGTGTCAGAATTATTAGATAATATCAGATAGGGGAGGATAGTTTAATTTCGGTAATTTGGCAACATCTGAATAGTCAGGATACAATAGTCAGTTTCAAGATAATATCAGGCGGCCCTGTAGTTATTATTAGAATGTTTCCGTAAATGATAATAACAGGCCGCTATTTTCAGGATGGCTCCGTAAAATGAGCATTCCGTAAATTGATAATATCGCAGCTGCCCCGTAGTATTTTCGAAACGAATTCATCAACGAAGGCCAGTAATATCGGCTGTTGTAAAGCGAGAATATCAGTAGCAGGCGATATTACTTAGATTATAACCACCTGGCCCCGTCGTTCGTTTACCGGAATATTTAATATCACCAACCCCAGACTAATTAGATAATATCTACTAATATCCCAGGCTGTTACCGTAGATGGAATCACTACTACCCCATATTAATTAGATAATATCTCTACTGCAATATTTTCAATACGCCAGCCTGCTAGTCGATGCAATTAATCCTGGACAACTATTGCATGCGGTCAAACCAATGACTTATTTTCATCTAGTTAATCCTGTCGTATTTTCAGACCTCCACTTCATTCTCTGCCATTCTGTAATCGTCATATTTTCTCCACCATCCAATGTCACCTGCCACAGTCAATCGTCCCCTCTACCAAAGTCCGTGGCGATCTTTTGCGGCTCCCCACTCCTGTGCTCGCTCGCTGGTGTTATCAGCTCGGCACTGGATGCGATAAGCTAATTAACATCTGATAAGACTGGCGTGGTGCGACAACGCCAGCCGTCGGTGCGATGGGCCGACGGGACGGTACTGGGGCGAAATTGGCCCGGCGGGACGGACGACGTAAACCAGTGCCGATCTCTGCCAGGTCCAGCGGGTTGGACCAGGATAGAGGCCATAATGGGACGATCGTGTGAATAGTCACCGAGTCAATCAATTAGCACCAATATTGTGGGTTACAACCAGGCGAGCGTGATTGGCCGATAGAGGCCCGGCGAAAAGGTACAGGACTAACGGAAGCGGCTATTGCGACATGCCTAATGGGGCAGTTGGCGGTGGCAATGCGAGGTGCGCAGGCGGCTGAAAACGACCAGGATTGTCGTGACAGCGGAGGTGAAGGTGTACGGGTAGGAGGGTGAAGGCTTACGGGTAGCAAGGTGGTGGGGGTTGGGCCGGATTGGCTGGCAGGGAGGTGTGAAGTGTGCTGTCGAAGATTGGCAGCAGTTTAGAGGGTGGAGGTTGGCTTTGGCCGCCCGAGGATTACTCATTAATCCAGCCGCCCGTCCTAACCGGACGGTGCATCTGAGATTTGGCGGCCGGTGCAGTTGCAGCTGGACACCTCCTGAAACACCCGAGTGGAGGGCGCCCAGACCCGAGGGTGGGCCTCCTGCACAGGAACCGGGGCCGTGATTGGCCCTGATAACAACTCACCCCCTTGCTATCAGGATGCGGGTTTTCTTTTTCCCTCCCGAAAAAGAAACCTCCGGTTAGAAGCTACTTTTGCGGTCTGTGATCACCGCAAGAAACCTGTCCTACTCCGCTATCAACTTATCGCCAGACTATATATATCGACCCTTCCCAGATCCATCCTACTTTTCTTCAACTCATCAAGTTCTTTGCATTGTCAACTTGCTTCTGCATATCTTATAGACCATGGTTTCCATTACCGAACAAACTGCTATATTAGCCAAATACTTGGACCTCAACCAAAACGGAAAGGTCTTAGCTGAATACGTCTGGATTGACGCTGAGGGTAACACCAGATCAAAGTGTAAGACTTTGAACAAGAAGCCCTCCACTGTCGACGACTTGCCAGAATGGAACTTTGACGGTTCTTCCACTGGCCAAGCTCCTGGCCACGATTCTGATGTCTACTTGAGACCAGTCGCCTTCTACAACGACCCTTTCAGAAAGGGTGACAACATCATCGTTTTGACCGAATGTTGGAACAACGACGGTACCCCAAACAAGTTCAACCACAGACACGAGTGTGCCAAGTTGATGAAGGCACACGCCGACGAAGAGGTGTGGTTCGGATTGGAACAAGAATACACCTTGTTTGACCAATACGACCAGCCCTACGCCTGGCCAAAGGGTGGTTTCCCAGCCCCACAAGGCCCATACTACTGTGGTGTCGGAACTGGTAAGGTCTACGCCAGAGACGTGATCGAAGCCCACTACAGAGCCTGTCTCCACGCTGGTGTGGAAATCTCCGGTATCAACGCTGAAGTGATGCCTTCCCAATGGGAGTTCCAAGTCGGTCCTTGCGAGGGTATCAACATGGGTGACGAGTTGTGGATCGCCCGTTACTTGTTACAAAGAGTCGCTGAAGAATTCGGTGTCAAGATCTCCTTCCACCCTAAGCCATTGAAGGGCGACTGGAACGGTGCTGGCTGCCACACCAACGTGTCCACCAAGTCTATGAGAGCCCCAGGTGGTATGAAGGACATCGAGTCTGCTCTTTCCAAGTTGGCCAAGAGACACAAGGAGCACTTGTTATTGTACGGTGCCGACAACGACATGAGATTGACTGGACGTCACGAAACCGCCAGCATGGAGGCTTTCTCCTCCGGTGTTGCTAACAGAGGTGCCTCTGTCAGAATCCCAAGATCCGTGGCCAAGGAAGGATTCGGCTACTTCGAAGACAGAAGACCTGCCTCCAACATCGACCCATACTTGGTCACCGGTATCATGGTTGAGACCATCTGTGGCTCCATCCCAGACGCTGACATGTTCAAGGAATACGCCAGAGAAACCTCTGACTAGACTCCTTGATAGATACTTTTGTAACGTGTATACACCCTTCTAATTCTCCCATCTCGTTTTTAGTTTGATTTGCTTGTGGCTTAATCCAAAAGTTTGTGCTTTAATGTATATTCTTCACCTAGTGTGAACTGAAACCTTTGAGTAGATCGTGGTGATTCCGGGGTAGCTTCCAGATTGGGAAATTAGTCACATCTACATGTCCAGAAATCACTCTCCTGAGACTATGTCATAAATCACTCAAATAGACAATGTTCAGAAATCACTCAAACGGATATACCGCAAACCCCTCGTTCCAGAACTCCCTCAGCAAACTACACCACCCTCTTGTTCCTCGGCCTTGGCCTTAGCAAGGCAAGCCATCCCGTCATCAAGTGTACGAGCCCGTCCATACCGCGCTTAGCGATTTTGTCTTGTCATTTCTGGAAATCCGGTTGCGAGAGGTAGCTGCGCCCGCGCCCAGCGCGCGCCCAGGGCGCACCCAACGCTCCTTTGGCGGCTCGCAACGCCTGACCCATCCTTCTTTGCGCCCGTCACGTGTGATGCTTCGGGACATCTCGCTTGTGATTTCTCCCGTGTCACCAGTCCCCGAACGGCTGGCAAAAACCTTTCGGCACCGGCCAAATTCTCGCCGCTGGACTCCCGCTCGGCTTGCCCATTCCGAACTTTGTTAACATCCAAATTTGCTAACTCCAGCTTCCTCTAGGCCATACATAGATGCGAAAATTTTTCTCTTCGGACCTCTGGATGTATTGTCACGCCAGCTTCTTATTCTATTTCGGGTGGTCGGATTCAGCCTGGTAAAGGTGCTTGCACGTGAAGTAAAATTTTGCATCCTACGCTTTCCAGCAACATCCTGCTTGAGAGGTGTTGAGTTCTTTTTTTGGACGGGTCATTTTTTATGCTTCGGGAAATGGGATATCTGGATCACCGGGCGCAGAATGCATGCCCTGTGAACCATTTCCCGACTGACGCACATTGTCTGCTATTTTTGCACCCAATGTGAGCTTGCCAAAATTGGCTGAGGATACAGTAAGCGAGCATCTCCGAGCTCTCAATGAGGACTTCAGTAACGAAAATGTCGTCTTGACCCGGGAAAGCCCAGTTCCGAAGGCAACATTTGTCGAATCAGGCACACTAGTGCCTAGTCATGCTCAACAGCTGATAGGGTTCGTATTTTAGTCGTTTCGTCATGTATCCTAGATTCACACTGATGGATAATTTTTCGAGTGAAATTTCCAGCGAGTCAGCTAGCAATATGAAGGGACTATTTGCTAGTTCCTGGAAGGTGTAAATATGCTTTACTCTGAAGTGGATATAGCAATAAGAACGGTGAATACGGAGGTTGTTTTAATTATCAAAAGCTGGGGATGAGACTCATGCTTATTGTTGAGTGTATCGTTTTTTTTAACAGCTTTGATGTATTAGTACGCTTCTTCGGAAAGTTGAGGTTTGTTGGCCTTAAGACCTTCAATGTAGGTGAAAACTTGGCCAATAATTTTTGTAAATTATCTCTAGTTATAGACGCATCATCAGCATTGTTATCTTCGCCCTTAGAATTAGGGTAACGAAAATCGTATCTTAATTCAAATGATAAAGGATACTCTGTATAGTAGCTTCTTGCTTAAGTTTCTCGAACTTACCCAGACTGGTCCAGCAAAGCGAATAATACTGCTTGTAAGAGGTTCCATTTACAAATGGCACAGAAGTCTTTGAAGGTTGTAGTTTCTAAGGAGTACACGCTTTACAACATCAACGCCAGTCGTTTTATAATCTGATAAAGTGTTTGTTTATGATGTGAACAGTTCAAGTAATCTTATTCTCGAGGAGATCTCAAAGTACTCCACCTAAGTTTGAGATCTGCAATAGAGCATTTAATGCATATTCACTTGAAGATAAGTGGATGTATGTATCACCTCTGTTGCAGCAGTTTCATCTCAACAAACCACAACCATACAATCTAGTGAGTTACCTATCATGAACAGTTCAATGCCTTTATAACAATATGGCTCAAAGTACACTTGTCAACGTATATTTCTAAAATCACATTCCTGTTTTCCAACAGTCGCTAAACATTCTACTACGTCATTCCCATTACTGGTAATCGCTGGTTTCCAGATTTGAGTAGCTAGCTATAGTCATCAGGCATACGTAACATCTTTGCCTTGACAAAGCACAAAGTAATCATTTCTATTTCGGTAAATGGGTGGAGACCCTCTACAGTCCTGAAATTCATGAGAGAACTGGTATAATCAATTCTCTCTCGTTGGAGTTAAAAATTGAAAAGTAGCTAGATTAGTTAGAGATTCACAACTGCTGGATAATATCCACTATGTTGGTCTAGTTAAATGAGCACGTAAATGGCGCTACCATGAATCTAAAGGAACCGATCCCGTGGGAAACCCCCTCTCCTGAGCTTCCAGTTTCCACTATATTCCTAGGTCTTCTGGAAATAACAATTGTGACTAACTATATCAGCTTAAAAAATTGGTGCGGGAAGTGTCCTTCTCTGCAAATGGGAACTTTAACACTGTAGTTTATAGTGCTTTATGCTAATGGGAAGTATATTATACTCTACTAACTATTTACCTATTGCAATAGTGCACTGGCTAGATACTGAAGTTCTCCTTAGAGCCACCAAGTATGGATATTTTTGTGCAGAAGGAAATTCTGTTTTCTAATTTTTTTTTTTTTTTGCTAATGGGAAGTATATTATAATCTACTGACTATATACCTATTGCAATGGATAACACACCATTATGGTCAAACCGTTATAATTCAATTAATTTT
>NW_017963638.1:1008797-1024810 GCF_001661415.1 Suhomyces tanzawaensis NRRL Y-17324
CCTAGGATGTTGTCAAGGAATCCTTCTAGTTTTAGACATCCTCTTTGTATGGATTCTTCTACCACTTCTTTGCTGGCCCACATCTCTGGGAACGCTTGGACGTCCCCGCGTATGGTGNTCAACGAGAACCATGCCTTCAAGTATTCTCTTTCCGCTTCCGTGAGATCTACGTGTTGACAGAGTTCTTTCACCCTGAATGTTCTGGAATAGTTGTCTCCCATGAGGAAGCAAAACCATCCGTGNCTACCCGGGGTGATACTCTGTAATTTTCCTCTGAGGATAGCATAGTGTATGTGCTTAGTGTCGGTGAGGGTGTTGTATATGTATAAAGCCCTTCTGGCTTTGAGTTGCAAGTCGATGTCGAGCACTCCGTAACCTCCATTCTCCTTTAATCCGAAGACTTTTTCCTTGCCAATACCTGGGAAGAGCCAGCTAATTTTTTGAGTTAACTGTTGTAACTCCGCTCTGGGCATTGGTGAGTGTAGGTCTCTAAAGTAGAGCTTGGAGAACCAGTATGAATTGATCGCTTGTGCTCGGAGCGTGGCCGGGAGTTCCGTTATCAAGCGCGTTTTCATGAGGTGCATGAGTTTGTAGATCTCATGAGTCCAATTGAGGTTCATAGGCTTGAAGCCTAAGTACTCAATGGAGGACGCCGCGAGTTTCTTGACGGGGAAGTTGAGGATTGGATGGCGTACCTCTTCCTCTGTCCCTTCTGCTTCTTCGTCTTCCTCGTTTGTGGGTGAACCTCTTATATAGATGTGGGATTTATCTTGATTAAACTTGCTGTTAGACACTTGTTGGTATTTGAGGAGTTCGTCCGCGATTATCTGGGAGTCTAACGATTCTTCGATGAATAAGGCTATGTCGTCTGCGTAGGCAGAGTAGTTTAGCCTGACTCCATGAAGGTAGCTGTTAGAGAAGCGGAGTCCATGAATACTCTGGCGTATGTGGCTAAGAAAAGGTTCCAAGGTGAGTATGAATAGGACTGGGGAAATGGGATTTCCTTGTCGGGTCCCCACCTTCAATGGGAATTTCTCTCCAAAGCACTTATTGATGTACAATTGGGCTTGCTGTTTGAAAGTGATCAGTCGGATCGCACGTCTTATGAGCGGACCGAAGTTGGAGGCTATCAATACTTCCTCTAGAAAGTATGGTGAGACTCTATCAAACGCTTTCTCCAAGTCTAGTAGGAGGATGGCTGGGGTTTCATCTTGCCTGTGCTCCTTAATGAAGTCAACCACCTGACGGAATTGAGCAATATTCTCATTCATGTGTCTGTGGGGCAAGAACCCTTTTTGACGTAAGTCGATGAGATGGTCCGCGTATTTTAGAATACGTTGGTTGAGGATTGACGAAATTAGTTTGAGTCCACTGGGGATCAACGAAATTGGCCGGTAATCCTTGACGTTGAAAGACTGGTGCTTGTTTCTCTTGGGTATGAGTGTGATCAAATTGGTGGCAAGCGATTGGGGGAGTTCCCCTTTGGAGATGAGTCTGTTTGCGGCCGTTTTCAATAGTGGGCCAGATACCTCCCAAGTTTCTTTTAGGAATTCATATGATATACCGTCTACTCCTGGTGCGGAGTTCTTTGGTGCCTTCTCGAGAGCCGCGGTTAGTTCTTCTAAAGTAATTCCATTTTCCAAGGCTTCTCGTTGTTCTTGCGTGAGGCGCCATGTGTGCTTCCGCAAATATTCGAGAGTTTGATCCTTGGGGGGAGGGGTTACTTCTTGAAATAATTCCGCCATGTAGCTTGTCGCTATATTTAGGATACCATGGGTTGTAGTGGCTATGTGCGTCCCTGAGGGGTCTGACATGCGGGTAACGATGTTGGATGGCTCATGTGTATCATGGTACGATCTTAGGATGGTGTATATTTCCGATGTAGCAGGTTCGCCCTTGAAGATGTTGAGGAAAGGACTTCATTCAAAATGAATTTTTTTTGAGTGCAATTTCCTATCAGATGTTTTAACAATAAGATAAAGTCTATACGTAGTAATAGCAACGTGTTTCCAGCAATATTTTTATACCCAGCTGACATGGTATTATATTATAGTATTTTCCTCAATCAAGAAACAGCCGGTCTCGTATAGTGGTTAGTACAGTTCGTTGTGGCCGAACAAACCCAGGTTCGATTCCTGGGACCGGCAGTTATTTTTTAAATTTTTAGCGGATACGGATGCCTTTGAAATGTCACAGACTCCACCAAAAACTACCAAATTACACCATGGCCTACCCTACCACACTTAGCAGCTGTAGTTGCCCACCAAGTACCCTTAGCGCTTCAGTAGTCCTTTTACTCATTTACCCACTTCTGACCTAATCTTGTCGTGCGCGCAACAATCTTCATCCTCCAATTTATCTTCTGTTCAACTTGAGTCTGAGTGCCTTTCTGATACACTAGACTAACACATCCATCCAAGATGTCATCGGATTATGTAAGTACTTGACCCGGCAATCATAGATGGTGCTTCCAACGCCAGTCTCGTGCGAGCAGCCCTCGAATTGTGGCCAGTATTCCTATAAGTTGAGTGGACGAATAAAGGTTAGCGGCTACGAGATAAGCCTAAGATGACGTTCCAAAGCCAATCAAGCTTAGTACGTGATGGTAATAGTCAAGCCATTGGCTTTGTTGGGACTTGCCTGAAACGGATTGCTCTTTTGACGAGCCTCCATATTCTTGATACTAACCATAGACTCCTCTTATCATCGATAGTGGATTTTTGTCCGATTCGAAAAAGATCATCAGAGAAAGAATCATCCCATGGGAAGGTTTGTCCAGATCCGGCGTCATCTCCGAAGACGATGCCAACCACATCAAGATCTTGGAAAAACAATCCCCTGAAAACAAGAAGTCCACCATCTTATCCCAATTAGATTTGTATACCAACACCATTTTGAATGTTTTGAATAAATTGGAAGTTAATGAAAAGGATGACGTGTTGAAAAACGTCTTGACCTTGATCAACGACACCTTGTTAAACTTGCCAGGACAAGAATTCATTGACTCCTTATTGAAGTTATCACTGGTTGACAGTTCATTGCCATACGATCCATTCTTGAAGCACTTGGAAAGCAAGGACAACATCATCAAATCCTTATCCTTATACAACTTGGTGATTTTACTTTCCAAGGCTAGCAAGACCGACGTGGCCTCAAAGGTTGATAGAGAAGTGATCATCAAGATATTCGATGTGTTGTCTTCTTCCCATTTTCTCTCCAACAAGGAAACAAACTACCAATTCATCGGTATTCAATTGTTGCTCGAATTATTGATTTCGAAGACATACAAGGCCATCTTTGAAAAGTCTAGTTTAGTTTCTCACTACAAGCCTATCAACGAGTTAATCACCCTTCTGGCTAAAAGCCCAAACTCCTCTGGCTTACAGTTATCCTACAACTTGTTATTGACCACTTGGGTGTTGTCCTTCAGTGGGCCAATCAACAAGGCATTGGTGCACCACTTCCCAGATTTGATTGGAAGTTTGCTCATTATCGCCAAGGACTCTATCAAGTTGAAGATTGTTAGAATCTCGGTTGGCATTTTGAAGAACTTTATTTCTGTCACTACCTCTGAATCGGAACAATTCAAGACCATCAAATTATTGTTGTTCCACGATGGCTTGGCTGCCATCAACCTTTTGAAGGAAAGAAAGTTTGCTTCAAATGGTGGTGATGCAGAACTTTCGTCCGACTTGGCTTACTTATCCGACAACTTGAACGAGATCGTCAAGACTAGATTGACGTCCTTGGACGAATACTTGACCGAATTGGAAAACCCCAACTTGATCAGCTGGTCATCTCCAACCCACAAGTCCAGCGATTTCTGGTTTGAGAACTCTGGAAAATTCAAAGACTCCTCGTTCAAATTGGTCAAGAAGATCTTCGAAGTCTTGTCCTCTGACGAATACAACAGTGCATCGACCAGAGTGATTTTGTTGAATGATCTCCAATTCTTGATCAAGAACATAGGCCAAGACTTGATCAACTTCATTAACACTGAAAAGGGCGGACAATACAAGTTATTGATCATGCAGTTCTTAGACGATAACAACGGTGACAACGAATTGAAGTACGAGGCTTTAAGAACCATCCAGTTGTTGGTTGGACACAGTTTCTGAGCCACCGGTCAGTATAAAATTTAATTCTCTAGTAATCTTGATTCAATTTATTTCATCTAGATAGAATGTGTAGCCAGCGACTCCACCGCGAACCCCGCCGCTAGAGTGTGCCAGATCGAGAGTGTCCTGCCACGAGTTCGCAGCAACTGTCGCTACGCCCCCGAGAGATTTTCCACCTCCCGCGCCGAAATCCTCCCCGTGCCACCACCGCCTCTTCCGCTAGCGAGCATCTCCTCCTGCCACCCCGCTATCCATCGTGCCCGCACCGCGTCAGATCATAAACACACCATCAACTCATCTTGTCTCTCCATTGAATACCAGACCGGGGGACCTGGCACCAAATTCTGCAACGACTCGCTCCCACCACCCTTCTAGTCACCACTACACTCATTTCCCCTTCAAGGCTGACTCATTCAAGACAATGTTTGCCCAATGAGACCTCCAAAGAAAGAAACCATGAAGTTCAAGGAGAACAGGCTCCAGTCCTTCGAGACTCCTGTCAGCATTCCCAACAGTGACAAGGAATTCAGCTGGTCAGACTATAACAATCCTGCTTTGGTGGCAGATTTGGTGGAATCGGGCTTCTACTACTCGCCAGTGAAGTCAAACCCTAACCGTATATTGTGTTCGTTCTGCCATAAACCTGAAACCGTCAGCAAGAAGGCCGATATTACAGCCATCACTACAAAACACTTTCAAAAGCACGAGACCTGCCTCTTGGCGGTAGTAATGAAATCAGCTAGAGCCAGGGAACAGTACTCCTCGTGGGAAGATCGGAACGACTTCTGGAAGAACGAGCCGTTGTCGATTTTGCTGGCACCCTTAGACTCCGAGGCCGTGAAATTCCGTCTAAGCTCATATGGAAAGGTCTTCCCGTTGGATACCAAGAAAGGGTTTGTTCCTAATAGCAAGAGCTTGGCCAAAGCAGGATTCATATATACCCCACTAAGCTCAGGTGAGGATAGAGTGTTTTGCATATATTGTGGGTGTACATTAGACCAATGGGAGAAAGAGGATATTCCCGTGGATGAACACAGATTGAATTTTCCTGAGTGTTATTTTGTCAGATCATATACGGAACATGAATCGCTGAGAGATAGTTCCATGAGAGAGAAGTCTGTTGAGCCATCAGACTCCCAGGAGATACGAGTGAGACCCAAGAGAATTACCAGTGGAACCAGGAATATGTTCTTGGGAATTTTATCTGATTCCGATGATCAATCTGACGCCTCGGATGCGTACGAGGAAAGCTTCAATGGTAGTAATGCGAATCCCGATACAAATAATGCCTCCAGGCTTCCAGACCCCTCTGCAGTGGACTCAGATGTGTCGGTTGACCAGTACGAAGATGATCAAGCAAAACCAAATCCAATAGGAAACAATTCGGACTATTTGACTTCAAATGATTCGTTGATTGAGCCAGATAATTTAATACCTCTATCTGAGAACAAATCACAAGATAATAGCAATAAGTCAACACCATCTGTATATAGTGTTGACACCCTCCAACATAGTTCTCCAAAACCTCCAGCTAAATCACACTCCCCTGCGTTTCAGATAGAGTCTGACTTGAAAATACCAAAGAAAAGAACTAATGCTGTGGGTTCCACCAAAGATCCCAATGACGCATATTGGAATAAATTGCCAGATGAAGATTTGTTTAACGAATTCATGGGAGTGACTCAAAAAGTATCCACTAGTGTTTCTCGAAAATCTTCACAGTTTTCCATGCCCATTTACCACGCACGCAAGGAAAACTCGGACATAGTTGAAGATTTGTCCCAGCAGCAGTCTAGTCTGTCCAGCAATGCGCCTGAAGATAGCCCAAATAATAAGGAAGAAGCTGATATCCACTTAGAAAACCTAGATAAGCAGGAAGACGAGAGTCTAAACGAAAGTAAAACATTGACTGAGATAGTTGTTTCCAAGGCCTCTAAAACTTTCAAAGACAGAAAGAAAACCGAAGAGCCAAATCCTCGTATTTCTCAGGAGTCAGATAAAATTCAAGATTCAGAAGAATCGCAAGATTCTGGAGAAATATCAGGGCATAACTCCGATAAGGAAGCTTCAGACGATGAGGAAAATGAAATTTCCGAAGATTCAGATACCGATGTATCTGATTCTGGAGATAGTGAAGAAGATGCTTCAGATGCTTCATATGAATCTGAATTTGTACCAGACTCTAGTTTTGAGTCTACTGCCAATAACTCCATCCAAATTCACCAACCAGAAACCAAAAAGAAACCAACAAAGGACTTAGAGGAAAAAGAGATCAAAGTGCCACCCAAACCAGTATTTGGTAAGAGGTCTACACTTGATCCCCAGGATGGAGACGAACCCAGACCAGCAAAATCAAAAAAGTTAAGGCTCATCAGAAAGTCACATTCCCCCACACCTCCAATGGTGTTCGAAACTTCTGTCCATAATGATGATGAATACGGCGAGAACAATGTGGAGTTTTGGGAGAAAAATATTAGTCCAGCAATGTTAGAGCAGCCGCTCGCCAAACCCAAGGCAGACATCAATAACGTTATTAAATTGGAACCACAAAATTCGCCTATCAAATTGGATAACTTCTCTTTAGCAAAAAAACCAACCAAAAAACGGGCCAAGCCCAATATTTTCGATGCATCGTTTGACGATGATTTGTTTGATTCCAAGAGAAAGAAACACAAGCCTTTATTGGATGGGCTTGGCCTAACGAAAACGAAATTTGTACCAGTTGTGTTACAAAGATCAGAAAGTCCACCAGTAAAGTTAAAATTGGAAAGCCCTATTCAAAATGAGTTACCAGCCGATGTTTCAGTTTCTACAGATATAAATCAGGATGACGAGATCATTCAGGATAATATAACTAGTTTTCAAAAGGAGAATCCTTATGATCTAGGAATTGTTCCTGGTGAAAAGGAGGGTGAAAGCGAACAAGATGAGACGAACAAGAACAAAACAAATAGCTCAGAATCAAGAAAAGATATATTGAGCAGTGATAAAGGAGTCATAATGGACCAAGTGGATGATATGAAACTAGAGTTAGTGCAAGAAAATGACAAGAGAGGGAACTTGAAGTCTGATACTGAGGACATTGACCAACTGGCTTCTGGAAGAAACACTGCATCTGCTGCGAGTTCTGTAAAAAGCTCTCCCCATCTGAGAAGAAGAGTGTTGAACTTTTCTTCGGAAGAAGACTCATCTGACACTAACTTGTATTCAGAATATATCAAGGATATCAAGGAAATAAACCGTGAGCTACTGAAGTCCATAGAATTGTCAGCAGATGAAAAATCTCCATCCTCAGGTTCAGAGGATGAAGATATTAAAAAGGACATTGAAAGTAATGGTGGAGACGAATATGATAACGAGCAGTTGGACAATGAGATCTCGCTACAGCTTGATGATCGAATCCTGACGGAGAGCAAAAGCAGTCTAAATATATCTAGTGGAAACAATACTTACAGTCTGCATCCTGAAATTCATCCAGCCAAAACTAACTCTGATGATTTTCAGACTAAAGGAGATAGTGTTGACCATGAACATAGCACCACGAACGGTATACAGATTCCGCTAAAAAGCGTTTTCGAAGAAAGCAACAGTGTTTCTTCTAAGCAGATTCCAGCTGATAACTCTAAAAATATCAGGGACTCCTCCCAAAGAAGTGACAGCCCCACCGAGGTCGAGAACTCAAAATCAGAGTATGACACACTCGTACCGCCACTGGAACCGGAGATTACAGTGCCCATCAATAATGAAAACTCCCGGTCCAGTGCTGCATTTCTGGGAGAATCCCCACGCAGTCTTCAAGGGAGTGAGCTTTCTAAACCCCGGCTCAGTCATCTGATTCGGGAGTCCTCTCCTGGAGTAGTACTGCAAAAGACCAGTCCAAATGGTGCTGGCACCATAGAACAGTTGAAGAGTCGCGACTCGCTGGAACCAGTGGCTCAATATACTCGATCCTCCATTGCCTCACACAGAAGTAGCAAAATTGATGGCAATACCACCTTTAGTGGGCTTGAGGCAAGTACTCCACGTAAGGAAGTTGCTTCGGAAAGCAAAAGCATAAGATCTTCAGCTGGTGACCTGCGGAATCTGGAATGGGTGCCTTCATCCGTAGCTCCCTTTTTGGAGACTCTTAATAATATGGAAGGCACATCTGCCGATTTGAAGGAGCTCACTAAGTCTCAAAATGACCTACATGACGATTATGATAGCGAGTTGACCAACTTCATATCGGCAATGCCAGAAAACGAAGAGGCCATGACGATCCATGAGTGGATCCGCCATACTGCAGCCAACAGTAAGAACATTGTCAAAGAGTATGCCTCCGAGTTGATAGCATTTTACGAAAGGGAGTACAAGCGGGCGTTGGATATTTTGCATGCTCTACCAACTGATGGTTAGCGGAATCCACAAAAACAGCGGAATTGCCGCAATTTTCATGTATACTGTTGGCCATGTATTATGGTGGTCGAGTGTCTGATTCGAACCAGGAAAATACAATCATAGTCATGTGGCCCCCTAGAAAGTTTTGGAATTTATCGCTATGTTAATACTCCTAGAATTTTAGTTTTTTAGGAATCGCTAGCTCATTTAATAGATATAAAAAATCCCGTATTAAAGGCGTAACTCGTTAATTATGCACAAAAGAATAGATTCTACGAATAAGGTACATATTACTTCCAAGTATGTAAGCCTCGCAACGGTTGGCAATAATATTTTTTTACCCTTCCCAATGTCCCTACAACCAACCTGGCATTGAGATAAGAAAAACCAGGTAAAATGCTGGAATTAATGCCCTATCCCATAACCAGTTCGGAGTAATTATGCTTATGATGGCTAGCAAGGCTACAATTACCAGCGAAGCTGCCGATGTAATCACCATCCAAAAATAGTACAATGTCGAGAAAATAATTCGCCAAAAAGACACAATTCCACGCTGAAGTAGTGGAGTCTGCAAATAAACACCCAAGCGGAAGTAGAGGAGTCTGCAATAGAGCTTCCGTCGCTTCCACAACACAAAAAGCGTCCCTGTTGGCCGTTCTTCGGTTGGGTTCGGTCAAAACGGTTCCCCCATGAACCTTCCGAGGCTCTCGCGAGAGTGCCAGGCACCACCCCCACTACGCTCGCGCCACTGCCACTACGCTCCCGCCAGCTCCCGCCAGCTCCCGCCAAATCTCCAGCCTCAGTGCCTTATCATACATCCAAGATTCTGACGGCTACTAGTGCTGCTTAGTCCATAACATCCCACGCCCATGTCCACCGTAGCCTCTGCGTAGCATCCATCTTCTCCACCTCTCCGTCCTCTCCGCTCTCCGTCCTCTCCGTCCTCTCCGTTCTCTCCGTCTCGTCCCAGCCTGACCTCCCACTGCTCCCTCACACCCGTCTTCATGTGACCAACAAATCAAATAGCGATCACTGAGCACTGGCTATATCTGTTATCAAACTCCACCTGGAGGCACCCGAACACACACCACGAGGTTCACACGGAGACTGCAACCATCCGTAGAGACCCGCTCGACACTGCCAGGCCGCCAAAACCAGGACGTTTTCCCACCACCATGTCGTTCTGGCCGTTCTCCAATGGCCTCAACAACAACACCCAGCTCCAGAAGTTCTTGGACTCCGTGCAAGACTTCTCGACCGTAACGGTCGACGACCTCGTCGGCGACCCCACTTTGGCAGAGGAGCTCCTCAACGAGTTCCACAACATCAAGGGCAACTTCAATAACAAGCAGACCAGCTTCCAGTTTCTGCAGAGCCTCGACACCGCCACTGCCGCCAATGGCTCGGCCAACTCGGACGTGGTATCGCTAGCGTCCTCCACTAACGAGAACACCACCACCAAGGATGGCAGAGGCGTCAAGTTGTTGGAGCTCTTGCTCCAGCCCCACATCCTCAATGGCTTCCTCGACTACCTCGTCAGCAGCGTTGACTTTTTCTACGAGCAGGGCCTCAAGGACGAAGAAGCGTTGCAGAAGTTGATCCGTGAGCTGGAAGACAAAGTAGACTCCAATCTCGACAACCAGATCGAAATCGAAGAGGACGAACATGAAAACCCCCCCGCCACAGAGTCAGAAATCGATGGGGAATCGGATCCTAAAGCAGAAGTAGAAAGCAAGGACGACAAAATACGCAGATGCATCCAAACTTCCTCAGACATATTATCAATTGATCTCTGGATCATACTGAACAGAATCATCGAAACCCCCATCATAATGTCCAAACTATGGCTGATCTTGTTCTTGCCTAACCTCAAGGAAAGCTCCCCCTCTGTGTCGTACTTGATTCATATCTTGGATCAATTGATGGACACCAACAGCATTGAACTTCTAAATTTCATCAGAAGACAACCAAACTTGGTTGACACTTTTCTTGCTAAAATAGAGATTCCTATGTTGATGGATTTCTTTCTTCGCATAATTCAAACTGACAAGCCTGACTCTCCAACCGGTATTTTGGAGACTTTGTCCCTGCAAAATTTGATTCCCAAGTTAATTGAAATCTTGAAACCGGATCCCAGCCAGTTTGAGTCTGAACTGGATGATACGTTTGCATCTGAAAACGAAAATAGAAAAATACCCAACCATGAATTGTTTTTCAAACAAACAGCTGCCACAGATTTCATAAAGGCTTTGATCACTATTTCATCGAATACAGCATTGGCAGTTGTTTTGGAAACTAATATAGGTCCAAACCAATTGACTAGAGAGTTGGTTTCCCCAAAAATTATAACGACCATGATTCGTGATATCATGTTATACAAGGGTCCAGAGACTAGTTATGGCTACCAATCCAACAAACACGGGATCAACAATTGTGTGGGTATTATTATAGAGCTTATCAGAAAAAACAATTCTGACTACGATTTGAACTGTGGCTCCTACAGCTCAATGTTGAACAACGCCGACAACGGAACAGGAGAAATCAACTCGTATATTATGTTTCAATGGTTGAAGGATTTCGAACAGAACCCACCAAGCCCTAGAGATCCAATCAACTTAGGTGAAATGTTGCGTATCTTCTCGGACCACTTGGTCAGTTTAGCAGGATTAGTGACTATGGAGGTATCCTCGAAAGAGAAGCTCGGATTCACTAAATTCAAGATATCTGAGTTAATTGCAGAGTTGTTGCATTGCTCAAATATGATCTTGCTCAATTCAAAAAAAATTAAATCTATTATCAAAATCAGAGACCATATTAGATCTCAACAAAATAAGAGACTAAAGAATGCTCTCAATGAGTCCATAATCTTTGAGTCGTCTGGTGATTTGTCCGTGAATGATGTGACAAACGGATTGGATGATGTATCGTTAGATGATATACATTTTGAGGACGGAGATGAGGATTACTCAAAGGTATTGGAAGCATTGAAAACTGATCATTATGAGGATGACTCAGAAGATGAAGAGCCTACAATTTCACCCGAAAATCCATTTGTTTGCGAAAAGAGAGATCAGGCCATTAGAGGAAATCCATGTATCGGTGATTATTTCAAGATAAAGTTGATTGACCTGGGTCTTTTACTTGATATAATTCTCAAGTTCACCAAATTTCCATGGCACAACTTTTTTCATAACGTGGTGTTTGATTTGATTCAGCAAATTTTCAATGGAAAATTGAATTCTTATAACTCATTCTTGATTGTTGAACTCTTCAAACCTGAAAAATGTGACTTGACAGAACTAATTGTTAGCTCATACAAAACAGATGAAAGTCCTAGGCCTGGGTATATGGGACATATAATATTGATTAGTGAGGAGGTGGTTAAATTCACATCTTTATACAAACCAGATCTAATTTCCCCAATTATAGTCAAGGCAATTCTGTCAGACAATTGGGAGTGGTTTGTTAACGATATATTGCTCAAAACCAGAGAGACATATAACGTGGTATTGGGTGCTGAACCAGAGGATGGTGAACAAGACGAAGACCCTAAGGAACTGGAGCATGAAAGAGACTACGGTTTCGACTCTTCTACAGTTGGGTACCTCGATCTTGACTCGTATGAAAATGATGCTGACGACACTGATACGCCTCTGAATGACAAGAACACCATAATTTTAGGCGATAAATCCAACCATTATTTATTTATCAACGACCATGGGAACAACAAAGGAGACGGTGATGACGAGGACGATCATATGGAGGAGATTCATATGCCCGACGTGAGGGTCCAGAACATGTCTCCAAGTGGAAACCTAAGCTCCAACTTAGACGAAGACGAAGAGGATGAGGATCAGGATGAATTTCAAGATAGTTATCAAGATAACGAATTTTTGGATAATCTATCAGGGTCCAGCTCGTCTGATGAGGAGGCCGATCTGAACGAGTTGAGAAGGGTTCCAAAGCATAACGACTAAACGATTTAGGCTAGGTATCACTACTAAGCTAATATTGCATAGTGCATTCTAAAGTATACGAATAAATATTTTACTTTGTAATCGGCAATGGTAGTTGCGAATATATCTTTAAGTAATGACTGCAAAAACTGGATTATTGTGATCAGTTCTTCCTTCCAGGTCTGGAATAAACCACTTTACCGTTTGGCAACTCGATTTTCTTTCCTCTTTGGGCTGTTTTCTTTGTCTTTTTTTTGATTTCTGGTTCTGGTTCCTTTTTGGGGTTTTCAAACACGACATTGGTATCGATTTTTCCAGCCCATCTCCCCAAAGTGAGGTTCCAGAGGTGACAGGGGATCTTGTAGAGCAAGGAATCCTTGAAGCCTGGCGCAGTGTTGATGTCGTTTTCGTCCAAAGGAACCAAAGCGTCGTCACTATCACCATCCACAAAATACACCGAGCCATCAGGCTTGACAACGAAGGTCTTTCCGTTGTCGCTCAGAAGCTTTCTGTCCGAGCCATCCATGGGAGGGATCAATGAGCCACCCCATGCCTGCTTCTTGATCTGCTCCTTCAATGCAGCGATACGCTTGTAGTCCTGAGATCTGTTGATTTTCAATGCCACGAAGTGGAACCCGCTGAAAATTAAGTACAACAAGAACAATGTGAACACGAAGCCAGGTCTGTACTTGGAGTAGTAGTAGCCAGTGCCCTTCCAGGTGGGAAAGCCCTTGGCATAGAAGTAGTCGTACCTCTTTCTCAACGAATGGTCTCTCAAGATGTTACCCACCAACGACAACCGCTGGAACCGTTCCTCGGCGTCCCGTTTGGCCTTGCGGGTAGCTCCAGCGAACTTGTCGGGGTGGAGGAGCCGCGACTTCTTTCTGTACGCCTTGGTGATCTCCTTGGTGGTGGCCCTGGGCCCCTGGGCCAATTCCAACCACGAGTAGAACGTGGTGTCGATGCCCAAATCCTGCTGGATTTTGTCGTTCAAGCTGAAGATTTCGTAGTCCTCTTTGCTCCACGCTGCCTGGACGGCAACGAGGATGCCGAACACCACTGACAATACTGCTGCCAACTTCATATCTGGTGTTTTAGAGCGATGGCCATAGATGAGTTGTACGCGTTTGTCGTGTCGGATGTCGCGAGATGCGACACTGGAGTAGCCACCAGCATAGTAACGTTTAGTGCTACGCCAGAAGAGTCTGTCTATCTACTCCAAGCAGCTGATTATACTTGACCCATCCGTACAATCGAACTCTGGAATCATCATAAGAAACGACAAACAGCTTATCCCATCAGCTTACGGTCCCCAAATACAGCGTTCTGGCAGTCTACACAGCCATCATATTCGAACCCCCAAGGTCTGCTTGCTAATCTGATTCGACAGAAAGAATAGATTCAAGAGCAACTGACTCAACAAGTGCAAAGTTATAGATTCGACCAGGAAAGCATAACCGATTCTACCAGCAAAGAATTACTTAATCGACAGGAAACATATCCTGATTCAACCAATAAAGTATTGTCCACCTAATCTCCCACAGAACGACCTCCAAAGTTAGCCTACCATGCCTAGATATACCCTCCCCACCCACCTCAAGTTCGTGTTCTTCTGGAACACCGCAGCTGCCACCCTCTGGTTCTGCTGTCTCGGACGGTTTGCCATCCTTTTGCCGTTGGTAGGAAGAAAGTTCCTACCAGGAGGCATTGCTGACTTCTTCCATGTAGTTTCCATGATCCCGTTGGTTAGCTTCTTCATGCAAAAGACATTGGTCAAGACTCAGCTCTCGGTAAACGATCTCTGGAACCTCTTCAACGGGTCCAGAATGGTATGGGTGTGCTACGGAGTGATCTTCCCCCATCCAAAGGTGGCCAAGCACACCTCCTACTCGTTCTTGATACTATCGTGGTGCCTCATGAACTTCATCCACTTCTCGTTCCATGCGTTCCGCATCCGTGCCAGAGGCTCCACGCCCCATTTTCTCTTCTGGTTGCAGTATCACAACTTCTATCTCACCTTCCCCATAGCGTTGATTTCTGAGATGATCTTGACCTTCTTGAGTCTAGGCTTCGTCGACGACTCGCTGCATTACCAGTTGTTGATCAAGGTGGTCTTGTTGTCCTACGTTCCCGTGGCATACTTCACTTGGAGGTACTTGAAGCAAAGAAAAAGCTCCAAATACGACGCTGTCATAGCCAAGAGACTCCAGTCTAGAGCACGCTCGGTGGGCGCCTCGTCCGCAACAGCGACCTCCTCTAACATCTCACCCGAAAACCACGAATTGGCAGAAATGAGTGCCAGTTCTCACCTGGAACTTCAATCATAGTTGATCACACCCACGTAATGGTCCCTAACAAAATAGGCCCGGCAAACTAGTTGTCAAAATACACTCTCGGCTTGGCCAAACAAAGAGTAAACGATAAGATATTGTGTATTGAGAAAATTATAGAAACCTTGACACGTAGGATATGAAACATCATCCATAAAAATTCAAAACCTCCCATACTTAAATCATAATTCAAGATAGTCGAAACAATGCTGAACCCCGAAGACAAAAGTACACATTCGACGACTCAACTAAACTGAAATCTTATGACATTTGTACATATATACTATAATTAATTCTAACTAACTAACTAAACTGGTGAATAATGTTAGCATATAAACACAAAATCATTTAATGTGAAACGAAATAACACCGACAAACTGAACCTATGAGTTATTGGTTGGGGTAATAACTTGATTATTAGCTCTCGACTTTCTATGACCAAAAAATTAAGCGGAGCAATGCTTAGTCCAACAGAAGTTTGGAAGCACATTGGAACTGGCTTGCCATTGTTCCAAAACTCCAACATCATAGTTGGCATCAGCAATTGAGGTGCTGTTTGATGAGGATTCCATACATCTTCTTTCGATCTTAATGTTCTTTGTCGAAGTTAAAGAAGTTCCGAAATCCTTTGATAAGGTATATTCGTATGTGGTGTCGAAGTACTTGCTCCATTGGGCATGTAATTCGCTAGTGTCCCTGGCATTCCAGTTAAACTTGATGGCAAAGTCATCTGGAAGACAGTAAAGGTCATTGTGCTTGGATGCTTTGACTAAAACTGTAGAGGACCATTTGGAGAAGTTATCGATCTTACTGTGAGAACTACCGTCCCACATAAGTATTTCGTCTTCAACTCCAGTGTTTTCAAGCTTGAGATCACTTAATTCATCTTGGAACTTAGCGAAAAGCTTAGCCGATTCGATAGTTTCAAAATTAATGGTAACCTTAAACAAGTCATCCTTGACCCAAGCAACATCAGAAACGCTGAAGGAGGCTTGAGGTACATTACCACTGAAAGTTTTCATAACACTTTGACCAACGTTGTTCAAACTTTGTCTAAGAACATCAAATAATCCATATCCAAGATTTTGTTCAATGTCAAGACTTCTCTTGCCAACATCAACACCAACACCGGCTCCAACGTCAACACCAACAAGGCCTAAGACGTCAGCGGCAACTTGTGCGCCAACGTCAGCACCAATATGTCTCTTACCGACATCGACACTAGCACCAAC